>NW_026623220.1:3002500-3554904 GCF_028827695.1 Penicillium maclennaniae
CGAAGATCAAGGCCAAAACGACCTGCACGCTGATGACCCACGTCACGATCCAACCAATCTTGTGGTGGGCATTGTTCTCATACAGATCGGGAGTCTGACTATTGTAGATAGTTCCGAAGAGCAGACCGAAGGCATTGAAGACCAGGAACAGGAATTGTGATGGGAGCGCAAGTCGTGAGCGCCCAATGCTGAGCATGACAGCTGTCGCCGGGTTAGTGGCGATTTCAACACTGGATCAGAATAGAGAGTCGCATACCTGCAGGAAGAACGAAGCACCAACCCAGGATCATGAGCGCAATATGCGCTAGGATGGTGCTCGAGTGCTTGCCATAGGCGAAGTAACTCATGGGACCTTCGCTTTGGGCATTTTGTGAGACGGATGCTGTCGGAGAAGCTGCACTGGCAGTCGCATGCATATCCATGCCCATTCCCATGTTCATATCCATGTCCATTGATTCATCATCTCCGTGCGCGATCGCAAGCGACGCGAGGAATAGCGCCGCGTAGGCAGCTCGAGTGATCAGTCTCATGGAGCCGGAGGGTGATCGTGAAGCTCGTGAGAGTTATGTAGAGTATACCTCTAGTTACAAAATGGTCGACTGGAGGCAGAGCTTCAATCGGCGCAAAAGATCGAAGCTCTGTCGAATCGTGACGTAACGACGCTGCTTGATCCCGGAAATGTAAGCTCCCGCGTCTCTGGAATTTGTCTTTGCTCCAGACCCAGACTATTCGGATATGATCTAACCAAGGTCGAGGTCACACAGATACCCAGACTGGTGGTACTTGGGTTGGATGGGGATGGGATTGTATAGGGCTGAGAAGGAAGTCTAAGAACGTATAAGGGTGGACGCGCTGTATAAAAGAGCCGGAAGCTCGGCGGGGCCAGGATGCATGCTGTTCATGAGCTAGGCAAAAAGCACCGGATCTATGTCGTAACTCTTGAGATCAGGAAAAAAAAAAAATTTGAAAAAGAAAAATTCAATAAATGAAAAAGATTTCGCCCAGAAAGGCTGCGCTGATTTCCAATACTTCGGACGAGGCGGGGATAACGCGAAACGCCGGGTGCGTGGCAACAAAATGGCCCAGAGCTTCCGCGTGCGAGCCTTTCCCGGTGCCTCATGTAAGCCTGCAATCCTTTTTTTCCCTGATGAGTCACCCTTTGTCACCGCTACTACTGTACATGAGTGATTGACACTCTCGAGCGCCCTCCCTATGCTGCTTACTGCAACTCAGAAACACTAGCATGGAGATGCAGTTGTATGCATTGGAATTCGAGCTGCGCGGATGGAGCCAGTCTCGGCATGCCGTTCCTATTGAATAATTTAATCAGGATAATCAACGCAAATTTTTCGATCGGATGAGTCGGGAAGCTCACGAACAGGCATCACGGTGGGGCACATCCGAGCAAGTGACCTCACTCCCGCTCTTCTGGATTCACAGGTTAAAAAAAAATGGTTTATTTGTTCTCTGCTTGTGACTATGTGACTGTGTGACTACATGACTAAATGACTGAATTTGTGCAGAGTCGGGACATGACGTAGTCGATCGCTTCCTGGTTGGGATTCACCGCTAGAGGGATGAACCACTACTGCACGATGGCCACTGCATTCCTGCTGCCTGACCGGAGACTCTAGATTCCTTGGGTTCAGGTCAGAGTCAGTCGTGGGTCTGGATCAAACAACTTAACGTTCCCGTGCTCCGCGCGACATCTCATCCTATCCCGACCCAAGGATATCTTCCAGCAGTCCTAGAGCTTCCATAAGTACACTGTCTTGAAAAGATCGTCTGGAAGTACTTCCCCCAATCAGCAACCGCATAGCCCCGGATAAACTACAGAGTACAAAGCAAAGACGCACAGATATCGAGTACTGTCAGCCCACGACCGGTAAGCAGCCATCGGCGCCCCGGCATCGTTTTCTCCCTTTCACATCCCTGTCTCGGCCTCGCACCCTAGCCCTTCCGAGCCGCACTTTTGAGCTATCCGTTGGCGGTGGGGTTCTTTCTCACTAATCCCGAGACCCCGGTGATTGAGAGACGCGACTGTGACCATGTGGGTGAATGCACCCTGGCCCAGCCTCCTGCCTCCAGTTTTGTGGAGATGCATGGAGTCCCGACGCTCTCAGCCTTGACATGTGTGAATGGCCCAGCCTCGCAAGGCACCATAATTCATATCTGGTAGACATCCAAGATGATGTTATCCCGAGCTAGTCAGTGGAGCTGAGCTAAGGGTCGTGCCTAGCTTTGGGACCGCGCGCTGGGGCCTTCTGCGGCTGTTGAGTGAAAATAGGGATACTGTCGTGTCAATGCGTGAGCTTCTTGTCAAGGCATTATCAGACTGTACCTCATAAAGAGAGAAACCTCGAGGTCCAGCGCAGGGTCTACGTACGAACGACCAGTCCATTCGTGCAAGGCTCGCTGAGTCAGGTGATACGTGCGATCCGCGATCGAGCAATGTTGGGCCATTGCGATGTGGAGCCCTCTAGTCTCCCCCAGCTATGATATAACCTTTAGTCTAAGAACTAGTGAACTAGTCATCTTGTGCCTTGATTCTCGCGTCTCTTTTGTCAAAATTGTTCTTAGTAGGAACCCAGGGTTTTCGAAATCTTGGTAAACACAAGGGCCAAACCGGATGTCAAACATGCAAGGCTCGTCGCGTCAAGCACGGTGAGGAGAGACCGTTATATTATGTTGCTCGTCCATTGTCATACGATGCGATCAATTCCACCAGTCATATCGCTTATCGTCTTTGGGGCCATATATACCAATGATCTTCGTTCTCAACCGCCAGCGGCCAAGTCGAGCGACAGAGTTTCGAGGACTGATATATAGGGCAGTACCATGCATCGCCGCGGGTCTGAATGCTGTGGTGTTCGTGGTCTTTGAAACGTGCGCAGAACTAAATTACGCAGGGAATGATGAACGTCAACACGGCACTCATTAACTGCACAATATTTATCTGCATGAAGACCCTGCAGAGCAACAGCATTGGAGCTGGGGAAATATACAAGCAGGGCGGAAGGATCCTCGCGAATATCTTTCGTCATCCTGCGTAGGAAGCAAGAGGGACTAGCCCTGTCGTAGCATATGGTTTACATATTCACGGGGTACTGCAAACGAAGCTCGAGTCATGGTACCAGAACCCTGAACACCTTGCTACCCGTACACGACCTATGCATGGTTCCGATCCACATCGCTTATTATCTACCTCGTAGTCTATACACTTGTTGCTGCATCATTACATGGACAAAAACATCACCATCGATGAGAGTCCTGATGTGTTTGCAGATATGAATAGTCATGGCGAAGATGCCATTGCAGCGACAGTAGATCCTACCGAAGGGCAACCACAGACATATTACCGTAATACGCAGGATCGGATTCACCTCCACACTCTTCGAAATTCTCGAACCCTCGTGCGAAAAACTCTAACTTTAATCCACAGACATAGTATGGCCGTCAATCCCCTGGTTTTCAGAATAGAAGCTGTAATTTTCACAAAACCTCAATGCACATGATAACCCCCTACCTCCCTCCTTCTCTCAGGAGCAGGCTTCTTCCCGTATACTTTACTCTGAAGCACCACCCTACGTTAAGATAAAACTTATAATATGGTCCCTAAACTTATCCCCTCAAAGATATATCTTATCCGTGATATGATCGAGAGCCAGTCACTAACCACAACTTAAATAGCCGAAGAAGCCGAACATGGTGATAACGTGTTCCACAGCGAACCCGCCACCACGGTAAACCCGCCATCCCCCAAACATTACAGTAAGTGCGAAAGATTAGAACTTCGTATCTCAAAAACGAAGGACTATTTTTACCTAGAGCTATTGCCTTTAGCTATAATGATCTATTTCAAGCAAGATATATTAACCTTGTAGTAAGTTCAAAACTATTATCGCTGAGTATACGTATATTGCATCAACGACAGTATCCTACTATAAGAGCCTAGAAGATTATATAGTAAGCCTGGTAGAGCCTAGTAGAATATAGGGCTATACAAAGTCTCTCCAAGAGAGTGGTTTTAGTATGATGTGAAGTTATAATTTATCGCAATTACTATTGTTTTTTTGGGGATAGCGGGTACCGTGGTGGCGGGTTTGCCGTGGAATACGTTACACGATCATCAATTTTCGTAGAAATTTGCGGCTGTTCGGCAAAGATTGTAGAGGTAAATCTGATTTCGAATGGTACTGTACGCGATTGTGCAAATCGTGGAGAGGGAATACTCCCCTCCGACGGTAGTCTTCGACTCAAGAAGCTCGATGCTGAGCCATGGATTTGTACCAGTCGCAAAAGCCGTTGAGATCGAGGAACCTTTCGGATGCGATCCGAACCACGAGGATCCCAAGAAGAGGGAACGAACCGCATTCAGTATGGTACCGAGGACAAAACAAGAACCGGCAGAGTTCGGATTGATGACCGCGAGGGAAAAGTCTGCCACCCCATCAATAACTGACTTAGTTACGTTAGACGGCCTGGTGGATTGCTGGTATAGCAAAAGCAAAAGTAGAGTCCTACAGTACAGCCATGAATCCGAGACCCACTCTGATCCACGGCTTTTTCCTAGTCACGAAAACCACTATAGTTGACCTTCGGTACCATCGCCTAGAAATGGCGGCAGCAGAAGTGGTGTCATATGAATGATCAAAGTAACAATGGGATAGAAATACATGAAGCGTTCCCTTTAGACTCCGGCTTCAACCTTGGAAACAGCCCTTCCCCTTGCACGCAGCCACCACGCTCAAAACTTTATAAGTTTGACTTTATTTTCAGACAAACCACTATCTAGAAACAAGAACAGGAGAGATGAAGCCCGGGTCCAGAAACGGAATCCAACCGGATCCATGCACAAATCTGATGATCTTCGCTGCAACGTGATTGGTGATGGGCACACAACGTATCCGCGCCCTTCCGGCACTCGCAACGCACACGCACTCATGTCGACACGCACCCGATCTGCGATGAATAATGGATCATTTATGCTCTTTTTCTCGCAAAAAAACCAACCCCGGAGACTTTCGGCGCATAAGGTTTTTTTTGGGGGGGGGAGCCGTCATATGACTCCTCCTTGATCATCGTCATTTTGATCCTTCGGGCGCTTTGCATGCCGAGTATTCCGTTTTCTGTAGGGTGCTTCAACCCGGAAATTATCTCCGCTTTCTACATCATACGGTGCGACTTTCGTGGATCCTACAGAGCCCCCTATGGGTCTAGATTATGAAACCTCGACGAGCGACCATCTGTGCCTTAGTACTCTAGACAGGTCAAATCGTGGTATTTGCTCCAGGGGTCCGCAACTTCGATTCGTACGTCTTCCCATCATTGTACAATAACTCTTCAATTTTGATTCGTCACAAGTCCCTTCATCTCTACTGTAGCCCCTCTGACCTGATCCGCAGATCGACGCATCTCAAGCCGCTCGAGCAATATTGCCAGCTTGAGCAGTCCCGCCTTGCAGAGCGTCGGATGTCCGGCACCGCTTACTCCGAAAGGCCGTCTCGATCCCACCTCCCCAGGCATGGCTAGCGTCTAATGGGCGAGGTGGAGATCCCGTCTTTCCCTTGCGATCGGCACCAGTGACGAATGGTACGGGCGCGTTGTGAATGGGGGGAATTAACGCATAGCATTAACTTATTGGGACTAGAGGGGCGCTAAGCGACCGGCTGATCCCGCGCGCCATATGTACTGTGCTCAGGTACCCCAGTCCAGCCGGATTGTCCGGCTGCGGACGGAATCGGTATCTAGGTGTAGACACGTTTTCTCGTGTTTTTATCATTTAATTTGTGGGGGTAGATATCGAGTGGTTCCTGCTCGGGATGACCTAGGTGGCGCTTGGGCTTGATCGTCTTCCCTTCTCCAACCGTCGCTTATGCACGATTGTAATATGAGATAGCTCCAGAACCGTCCATGTAATGTCTTCAATCTGATATTCTTCCAGAATTTGATCGTTGAATTCTCTAGGTGGACATGAGTGTTCGGCACGCTCGCAAACAATGCCAGCCATAATCATCAGTCAGGGTGGTTTCTCAATCCCCTTTCATGCTAAACTTACCCCATGGTAGACGCAGTAGATAATAGGGACATCACCTGGAGGGATCTCTCCACAAGATTACAAATGGAGGACTGTACTCCAATACACTGTTCAACTCGAGGTTGAATGCACAGAAATAGCATTTAGATTGTTCTGTTTCTATTATAGGAGCTAGCTCGACATCGTATTCATGTGAGCATATCCCAAGTGAAGCCTAGCTCCTTACTCGGTTTCTCGTGAGAACCATGAACTCATCTAAATCGAACGGAAACGACTCATCTATACTACATAGCTTAATGCTCTGCCAATTACCTCAGCAGATTAACAGGAGGTCTAATTGTTGTCTCGAAATATCTGTGCAGTGGATGCTGCTTTCGCCTGTTGCGACAAAGTTTCGTATTCTCACGGCATCTCGATGGCCGTTCACGGAATGACTGCCTATAAGATCTAGGCTTTCTTGAAGGTTACTGAGTATCTGATGGTCTCGATCTTTTTGAAGGCTGTCATTGTTTTCAAAGTCATTGTTAGCTCATTTCTTCCCAGATAAAATTCTCTCACACTCTTCAAGGCTAACCCAGCATTGATTACCCGTACATCTCAGAGCAGCACTCGGGTATTAGAACCCTAATGTCTGGCCCAGCGAGTTTGGCTGAATTTATCTATTCTATGACGAATAGGAAAGAAGATAATCAGAGTAAACGTCCCTGTGGCAAGCCTCGGGTAACTTGCACACTTCGCTTGTAGCTCATAGGTCGAGCTGACATACTTAACTTTGGCTTTATTTCCCAATTGGGTTAGCTGCTCACTTGCTATCAGAGATGAAACACTCTCAATAGCCTCAACCTGCTACGTTCTCTTCCCCTCATCCACGGTAATCGGTGCTCTTTTGGTAAGTGATTTGACATTTTCTATGTCTGAGTGGGCCACTAACTGATACTGCTAAGCACAAGCTTGTCTTCTCAGCTCATTATGCCTTCACTGCCATGCAGGGGATCAGTTTACAACTAGGAGAATGATTCTACCGTCTCGTAAAGTTTTATCACAGATTTCTCGTCATGTAGATTCCAGTTATGAACCTGGTCAATCCGGTGACTATTAGCGCTACATCCTCGGGGCGCCAAAAATCGAAGAGGCACTTTATCTTCATGGAACTATGATCATTGCTTGCATGAAAGACTGGTGTGCGTCGTGTGAGGCTCATGGAGGCTCAGCTCTAACAACACTCTCCACTCCTGATCCACTCAAGAGGCAAAAAGAAATTAAACGTCAGCTACATGATTCGAACATGTGCGGGCGAACCCAATGCATTTCCAGACTGTATTCAGTCTAGTAGATAATTCTAGTGCATCGCCTTAACCACTCGGCCAAACTGACTAATCATGTGTGGGGTGGTCAACTTTGGACTCATGAACAAAAAGAAATATGATCAATGAAGTGATCACGAAACGGTTCGTGAGTCGGCTGTTGGGCTTTTTACAAAAGACTCCAATGTGGTCAAGGAAGACAGGGAGACACTGTTCTCTGCAAAACTACATGTGGTACGCAATTTACAACCGTTCATGATTCGAGGTTTTACCAACTTCATTTCCAACTAATTAGGAGACCCCATTTCGAAATCTGTAAGGCATCTCTGCAGAGAGGGAGAAGAGAGATGGTTTCACCGTACTCGCCTGTACTTTCCATGGGGGATCTTTCAAATGGCACCGAAGATCCTCACCGGCTCATCTTTGCTTCGTTTGCCTTCCGTGGTGATCCAGACAAGAAAAGAAAAGGTATCACTCTGTGCTTTTGGGTACCATGACGCGCGCTGACCGAAAGATTCGGGAGTGTGTGGGATACTGCATCAATCACCACATGTACGTTGAGCAGCTTGATCCTGTATACCATTTGGGGTTTGGGGTTTTAAGGAGGCGAGGCTGAATAATTCCCAGTGTAGACTGAAGCGTTGGTTCGTGTACCGTTCGCTTTCATTGGTTGTAGCTATTGGCCGTGCTATTCTTACTTGGTTCTGGATCTGAAGTTTTTGCTTTCTTCGTAATGTCGTTGGGGAGTATTGCACCATGTTGTAGGTGGCGGGGAATAATCGACAAGTCGTGCTCCGTTATAATTTGACGATTGGATGAAGAGGACAAATAATCTTGTTTGCTATTTATGAGTGAGACTCTGCACGAACTGACTCCATTGCAATTCTTTACTCTTGAACAGTTGACGTTGATCCCTTCATTGTGCCTATTAGAAAGCCAGCAGATTGGGAGATGTCGTCAAATGCTTCAAGAAAGTCAGCAGTAGCAAAGAAGATCAGCTCATCAAGAGCGCCTCGGTGATCTCAGCTGTTGTTTTTGTCGGCATGGTGAAATGTGAAAGGCTCAATTGGGCGCTGTGCCTGGGATGCGAAAGATGCAGCTAATGTTAGTATAATTAGGAACATTCGCCAGAGAAGCACTAATTTCGAAGTTCTCTACGCGAGAGGCTCTCTTGATGACGTGACTAAGCACAGCATGTGACGTGTTAGCCTAATCGGGTTAGGGTACACCAAGCGAGAATGGCCCGTGCACGTTCCCAATTGAGGCAGCACACAACGATTTTCCAACCCTAACCTTCGTCTTTCGCCTCTCTTCAACAGCGCCAAACGACCCTCGTCCCCGACAACAACCCCGTCAACCCACCCCCCCTACAACATCTCAAGATGACTCACGAGTCCGTTTGGTACAGCCGGCCCCGCAAGTAAGTCGAATCTGAGCCCGGCGCACGACGAAACAACTCACTGACTTTTTCCCAGGTACGGCAAGGGCTCCCGCGAGTGGTGTGTATTCCCTTGAACAATCTTCGATCCCCGACGACCAGACAAAGCAAGACAAGCGACGAGCGCGAGCGGAGGACTGTTTTGTGGATCGGCAATACTGGAAATCAGATTGAAGGAATGGAGTGCTAATTCGTGTGCGATCGCTTCAGCCGTGTCTGCTCCCACCGCGCTGGTCTGATCCGCAAGTACGGCGTATGTTGAATCCCTCCCTGGCAAATGTGTGCACAGCGCACAGGTGCTGTCCAAAATGGACAAACAGTGTGGCTAACCCGGATCCCGTTCACAGATGAACATCTGCCGTCAGTGCTTCCGTGAGAAGTCCACCGACATCGGTTTCGTCAAGGTTCGTTTCCACCACTCGCTACACCGACTCGAGGATGATAAGAACGATTTGCATTTGCAATTGCATCGACGCACTCAACCGGTCTCCAACCGAACACACGCACTAACATTCATCCCTACAGTACCGTTAAATCAAAAATGAAAACCATGTCGCTGTAACGCTCTCTTCGCTCCGTTCGTGTCCTCGATCCGTTTACACCCTGGCGCTCGGTCTCGACAGTGTCCAGGCGAATGTTTCGAAGCGTGGGTTACGATTCGCTCACGTTCCGTTTTCGTGACGGCTCCAAAAAGCGTTGTTGATTCTTGATGGAGGAGGCTTCTCTTTTTTGCCTCGGATGGACGAAGAGGGGACTGGGGTTGTTGTTTAAAGAGCTTGAAAACGAGGATGTCATTTTGATCCTTCATCCCTTTTCCTTATCCAATATCAATGACGGATTTTCTTCTCTGGGATTCTCATGAGCTTTGGATTTGCGTATTGGCCGAGACTTGCGGCTAGCATGATTCCTTGTGCACTCTTCTATGTCTGCCTTTGTTCCCGTGAAACCTGGAATGGCCCCTGGGTTCGACCTCTGGGCTACCCTTTCGATCTTCTCGTAGATCTGCCTGTAGAGTTTGCCGATCATGGGGTGAAAGCCCGGTCCGTACGCGTTTTGGTCAGTGGCTAGAAACTCATGTATACGAGACTATGAGCGCAATGGTATGAAGATTTTTCGTGTTGATGAACGTTGCTTTACTCTATATACATAATGACCAACATCAATACCCGGGTTTATGATGAAGTTGCAGGCGGCAGCATTCTCAACCAACAACCAATGAGACTGTCGCTACGAGGCGTTTTCCGGGGCGATTGTACGGATGCTGTAAAACAAAAGGTAGGCATCCTGTCGAAGGACATCAGCGACGCTGGCGACGGTGACCTTGTTGTCATCCATCAGAACCCACTAGAAAGAGTTAGCACAGTCAATTCGACAACAAACAGTCATAATACGCACTTTGTCACCACCGAGACGAGTGTAGGCGAAGTAGTGGCCCGAGTCCATGGTTCCCTGGTGAACGATGACGGTAGATAAATCGTAAATGTACTTAGAAGTGTCGATGCGGTCTTTCTCCTTCTTTACGACATAAGGGAGCATGTTTAGAGTAAGAGGGAAGTCAATATGGCAATTCATCTTCCCCGATGATGACGATGTGGCTTCGTAGCGCTGGATAACAGTCAGTCAATCTCAAAGGCAGAAGTCATGCCAGTCACGGACCTTGAGCTGCATGCAAAGAATAGCGGGAAGTTTGCGAATCTGCAATCGCTTCGATGCCCGCTGAGGAGTGTTGCCGCACTTCTCACAGTGGTAGGCAGCATCTGAATGCAAGTCTTCAACTGCTGTGAAGCTGTCCAGGCAGCCGGTCAGTGTTGCGGTGGATGATGAATTCGATCGGCCCAGCTTGCGCCTCTTATTCTGTGCTTGGACATCGAGACTGAGATCCGCCATTGGGTCGTGGGTGTTGGTGGTTTTGCCGCATTTGTGACACATGACGCTGCTGCGCAGCTCTCCGTAGAAAGTTTGATGGAAGAAACATTCGCACTTGCTTTCGTAGCTCTCAGTATGTCCAGGAGTAGCTGAGTGGAGTGAATTGACCAGAAATTGGAAATATTCGTGCGCATCCTGCTGGCGGTATCCGGCCATTTCCTACGGGCGATTAGCCTTGAATTCATCTTCTTTGGTCAGGGTGTACCCGTACCCTTGAACCCTCCCATCCATTGTAGAGGAGAGTAGCAGCCGACACTGCATCGGTTTTTTCACCGCTGTTGAAATCCATGAACACTTCAGTAGCGGCACATGCCATGCAGCCAGTCCTGAGGCAGTTGTGAGTGTCATGGCCCCCAGCCAGGAAATAGGCGTTCAGAGTGGGGTCGTGCAGTAGAGCTTGGAGAATTACTGCTTGGTAGCAAGTCTGACCCATGTTCCAAACACCACGGGCACCACGTCTGTAACACGGGTTCTTGAGGGCATTGGTCCTGACGTAGGCCTCGGAGGCCGAGTCTTCGGCCCACTTACCCTTTCCATCTGGAGGTTTTTAGTCGTTTGCTACCAGCATACATAGCATTAATGGCTTTCGTTGGATGGCATACCTTCGATGGAGTACTTGGTGGCTGGGCCACCCAGTCTTTCCAGACCATGGTCGTAGACAAAGTCGCAGCAAGACTCGCAAAACACAAAGCGATTACGTGACTCCATGTCTAAAGACGCAGTGTTAGCGCGATACGAGGACTGCTCCCTTTAAGCGACATACAAAATACGTGTCCAGTCTTTTTGGTGTGTGCCTTGCGCTCGTTCTTGAGGCAAATCTCGGAACAATTTAGACAATGATACTTGGGCTTCAACGACGCCACAGTGCGCAGACCACTCGCCTGAACGGCGACCGCCTCAGGCTTGGTCATAGGGGCCAGAGACTCATGGTGCTTTCGGAAGCCATTCTTCAACTGGCTAGCAGTTTGACCATCTTTCAGTACGATGGCAAGATGTTCTAGCGAGTGGGTTAGACATGGAATCACGAAGAAGTATTTACACATACCACAGCCATATGCAGCTTCTGCGAGAAGGTTCACGGAATCCAAGCTCGCCATATTGACGAAGTTGGGAACGATGTAACTCGTGAAGAAAGGGATAGGGATCACAGAGACCCTAAAGTCGAAGATGTGCACGATGCCAAATGCAAATAAACAATGCAAAGCAATTCAGGACCAATCCTCTATGCTGGCAAAAACGGGAAGAAACGCAACCGGACGCAAGGCCGGAGAGGCAATCCACGTTATGGAAGACTGAGAGATCCGCGTGGGACGGGGGCAAATGTTCCAGTTCAGCCTCAAGGACTCCCCCTGAATAAGGCCAGCATTGCACTTCACAGGTCAGTTCAGGTAGTTCTTGGTCGTGCGACCATCCGTGGTAGAGGTGATGATAACGAACAGTCAGGGTCGAGTAGAGACGGATGGAGCTATTCGCTCATTAAGCACCAAGGGTTGCCACAGCAGCTTCACCTACGCAAGCATGCCCTGCAATCGATCACAAGAGACCAACTGACCAAGACCGATGGATACCAGTCCAATGCGATAGGGAGATCAAGGATATGAGATCGAGGATATGATGCTCAGATGGATGGCCGGGCCTTTTTTTCGCCCGAGCCCGGATTACCGCCGGATCAGAGATCGGAGTCTCGCCTCTCCGCCTGGGCCTTATAGAACATAGAACATAAGAACATGGAACATTGACTTATTTCATTGACATTGGGGCATTTTGGAATTCTGGAATTTTGGCATTTCGCTCTTTATGTTTTACTTGGTTCTAGTCTACTTCTCTTAGCAACTTTCATCAAGTAATTCATTTCTGATCGTCATTATTACAGGGGTTTATCGTGAGTCTCCGTGCCTAGGCGTAGCCCTGCTGGAGAGTAACTGGCCCCGATCCGTCGCCTTCAGAGCTTTGGGATCGGTAATTATAGCCGTGCTCACTTGCTTGAGTTGTCACGTCTGCCATGTGCAACCTCAGCTGATACAGTTCGTCAACACGGTGCTTCTCACAC
Source organism: Penicillium maclennaniae (assembly GCF_028827695.1). Lineage (NCBI taxonomy): Eukaryota > Fungi > Ascomycota > Eurotiomycetes > Eurotiales > Aspergillaceae > Penicillium > Penicillium maclennaniae. The sequence goes on from NW_026623220.1 coordinate 3,015,256, forward strand.
TTCACCGCGTCCCACGGCCTCGAGGCAGTGCACTCGGTCGAGCACCCCTGGCTCCTCGTGTTGCGTACCGAACTGTTGTCGAGCCTCGCGTCGTGCCCCGAGTAGTGCCTCGAGTGGGTGCTGAGTATTTCGATGTCGGTTTGGACGAAACGGTGCTGGGAGGGTGTTCGACGAAAGAGGTATCCGTGGTCCTGAGTACGGTCAATTGATTTGTTTCGGCGTGCATGTCGCGCTTTTTTTGAATCGTCTTTACTCACAGGAAGGTCATCTCGCCATCGTCTGGTCTGGGTGGTTCATTTTCTGCCTCTGTTTCAGATGTTAGTTCAAGGGTGATCACTCTATGACACGCGAGCGGTCATCTCCATACCTTTCTGTGCCTCTGCCTGCTTAGCTCTCCTGAACGAGTCTGCGATCGGGGCCTGTTGTAGTTGTTCAGCCTCTCGAACGGTTTCCGACACACTTTTCGATCATACCTCCGGGAAATCGACGCAGAACGCGTTCATATTCAAGCCGTAGAGGAAACTAGCAAAATTCTCGCTAAACCGCGTCAAGCTCTCGTGCATCAGCTGCAAATGCATAAAGTTGGCCTCAAGATCGGCCATTGAGTCTGCCAGCTCTGCGAACTGTGGTTCCAGCGCATTGATCGCGGGTTGATTGTATCCTGCATTACTGATGCTATGGCCGTATCCGTGGGCTTCTCCGGAGCGACGAACGCGAGCTAGGTCGTAGAGGCGTCGTGGGCGAGATGAGGGCCTAGGTCGCGAGGAGGATCGCGCGCCATCCATGTTGCGCGAGGAAGAAGAATGTCCTGAGAGGGTGGAATGGAACGAGGTATCTAGCTATCGGGCGACAATTGGGCGAACAGTTCAAGGCGGGTTCGGTGGGTGGAATGATTCGGGTAGAAGAAAAATGTTGGGTTGATGCCCCGCGACGTTGCCGGGTGATGAATGACTTCACCGAAATCTGTCAGTAGCGATTGATCTGCTATGAGACATCAGCATGGTAAAAAAAATCAAATTCTGTCGCAACAAGGAAGCTAAACAGAGCCCAGAACAGTTGACGATTTTCCCCGCAAGAGCGGATCGTCATTAATCTGGATTTCGAGCGAATCCACTTTGCGCCATCATTGTGTCCCATCTCAGGTCCTGGTCCCTGGTCTCTGGTCTCTCATCTTCTTGGCTTTTTCCTATCTTCTCTGACTAATATTATCTCCCGCCACATGCGGAACTGTCCTATTCCGCGCCGTCGTTTACATTCCTCGGCCCTTACTCTCTTGCCTTTGCGCGCACAGATCCCGATACGGTCTCCGGCGCTCGCGCGACACTACCCCACACGCCAACCGAGGGAGGCTTCATCCTTCTGGTCCGTTACATTCGCTCTCGTCGCTGTCACTGGCGGCGCCTGGATTCACAGTATATACTCCAATCCCAATTCCAAGCAGCAGCTGCCCGCGCCGTCCCGGATCCCTTCGCAAGAAACCTTCCTCGGTGTCATCGATACTCTCCAAACCATGCCTACCAAACCCGCCCCAGGTACCATCGGGGCCCTTACCCCGGAACAAGAGGCCAAACTCCAAGAATTTTGGGTACTCACACTCAAGGTCTTCGGAGTGAACATCGAAGCACTCGAAGCCGAAACCAATGGCAAAGCCAACCAAGAGGCACAAGGCCCCCCGAAGGAGAAGAAGCTGCCCTCCAAGCGCAGCAAATGGGGAATATTCAGTCGCTCCGGCGACGACGAAAATGATACCAAGAGCGTTTCGTCTGTGAATGGTGTCTCCTCAAGCCTGGCATCCATCAACATCACCGATGGCGATGACAAGTACGGCCAGTCCAAGGAATTCCAGCAGGCGCTAGAACAGATGAAGCCGGAGGAGATTCGCACCGCATACTGGAACATGGTGAAACAGGATCACCCGGACTCACTGCTTCTGCGCTTTCTGCGCGCTCGCAAGTGGGACGTCCAGAAGGCGCTTATCATGATGATCTCCACCATGCGCTGGCGTCTGCAGGATGTCCATGTTGACGACGATATCATGGCCAATGGTGAGGCCTTGGCCGTGAAGCAGTCAAAGAGCAGCGACGCTGCGGAAAAGAAAAAGGGAGAGCAATTCCTCCACCAGATTCGGCTGGGCAAGAGTTTCCTGCACGGCGTGGACCGCTTTGGTCGTCCTATCTGTCTTGTCCGTGTTCGTTTGCACAAGGCTGGTGATCAGGAACCAGAGGTTTTAGAGCGGTTTACCGTTTACACTATTGAGACGGCACGCTTGTTACTGGCTCCTCCAGTGGAGACGGCGGTATGTCTATGTCGTCCTATCTGGTGCTCAGAACTAATGATTGCAGACTATCGTATTCGACATGACCGACTTCTCTCTAGCCAACATGGATTACACCCCCGTCAAATTCATGATCAAATGCTTCGAGGCGAATTACCCCGAATCTCTCGGATCCGTCCTCATCCATAAGGCCCCGTGGCTCTTCTCCAGTGCGTTCTCTTGATATCAATATTGTTTATGTGACAACTCTAATTCGCCACATAGGTATCTGGAGCGTGATCAAGGGCTGGCTTGACCCTGTCGTCGCGGCCAAGATCAACTTCACCAAAAACAGGGAAGACCTGGAAGCATTCATCCCAAAGAGTCAAATCATCAAAGAGCTTGAAGGCGATGAGAACTGGGAATACAACTACGTTGAAGTCAAGGAAGGCGAGAACAAATTAATGGAAGACACAGAGACTCGCGACAAGCTTCTTGCCGAACGCCAGGTCCTCGCCAAGGAGATTCAGGGCGTCACGATCGAGTGGATCCGCGCCAGCTTCAAGAAAGAAACTGAGGCTGCCTCTGCTGCCAAAGCGAAGCGTGACGGCCTGATTGAGGAGCTACGCAAGCAGTACTGGGTTCTTGACCCGTACATTCGGGCTCGCTCGCTGTATGACAGATTGAACATCGTCAAAGGCGATGGCAAGATAGAGTTCTATCCCGGCACGGAGAACGAGGCGAAGACTGCATAATTGGTTTGCATAGGTTTCTTCTGTTGGGTTTCGGATATGTGTGAGATTTGCGGTTTAAATGGTTTGCATGGCTTTGTAGTATATACGGGCTTGGGCTTGAACGATGGAACAATCAGCTAGAATATATACAGAAGATTGATGATACAGAAGATTGATGAGACCTATCTAAGAAGCATCCTCTGTATTCTACTCATACCCGGCGCATGTTTAATAAAGTAAGTCAAAATGCGAGTCAATGGCATTTTAATCATCTCCAGTCCTGGATGGCTAGCTATATTTGATCCATTTACATCTTAGCCTTGATCTCCTCGTACAGAGCCTTGAGCTTATCCATCTCAGCATCCTTGGCGGGCCATCCAATGCTCAGACCCTCTTGCTCGTTGGGCTTGGGGATCTACCAATTTGTCAGTATACCTCCTATATTCGGGAATGTAAGGAACGCACCATGTGGAAGTGGACGTGGTCAACGACCTGGTGAGCAATACGGCCGTTGTTCTGCAGGATGTTAAAATCCTCAGCGCCGCTGGCCTTGGCGATCTTCTTCGCTACGGGCTAAACGAATTATGTTAGCGGGTGTGTTTGTTCCCTTGTAGGGACCTTGCGGGTTGGCGGGTGAGCCCGACCCCGGTCCAGGTTTGTCCTCTGTGCATGCTTCTTTCTTTTTCTTCTCATCCATTTCTTCAGTTGAGCAGGGTTTCAACATACCAGGATCTCGAGCAGGTCGTCGTCGGGAATGTCGGTGAGCTTCGCACCGTGGAACTTTGGGGATGACGAGCTGTTCGTATGAGGTCAGCTTTATTCATGCTTTGTTGAGTCATATGAGCTGTTTCCATGAACTGTGGTCCGGTGCATAGCTGGAATAATATACACAGAGAATCGCAGGCGAAAAGTACAACGTCGCGACGACTGGACGATCCGACGACGCGGTGCGGGGAAGGGTGAAGGGTGAAAGGTACACAAGGCAACTTACAGCATGACCGCGGCTGAGCGGCTGAATATCGAGGAAGGCAAAGACCTTCTCGCTCTCGAAGAGCTTGAAAGAAGGGATATCACCTGCAGCGATTGAGAGTTAGCATCCCAACGCATTACGGTCAAGGTCACCGCGATCGGGTAAAGGGCATTCGCGATCCACGAATCTCGAATCTTGGAAGCAGACGTACCCTTGATGATCTTGCAGAAAATACAAGCAGCAGAAGACATTTTGAGTGTGTGCTTTTGTAGTCAATGTGAATGGAGTGAGGTAGAGATTGGAAAGAAATTCAAGCTACAACAAATTGAAGTCATCGATATGCGGGGTCAGAAAAATAAAGCGTTGGCGGGAGAGGGAATCGAACGGGAGTCGCCCAGACTAAAGGCGCCCGATATATATCACTATTGGGTCGTAATCCCGAGGAGTGGGACAAGCTAGTACAGAACCCATTTCTTGCCTTTTACCAGAGATGGCCGTGGTTTGCCCACAAAACTCCTCTATTGAATCTTTGGAAACACAATTGCAACATAGCTGTTGTATTTTTTGCCTTTTCTGCTCGCAGCATCATAAATAAAAAGGCTTGCTTTATTACTCGATACCTTTTTTCCGAGGTTTTCTCTGCAATAGGATGGTTTTCTGGGGGTACTATACGCGTGTGCGTAGCAATTTCGTGCGTGCGTAGATCTTCGATTCTTCCACAGACGCCTTCCTCGGTACAAAGGTTCAGCCTTTCCAATTCGTATTATGCAAGTGTTTACTTTTCCTTCTGCACTTCTCTTGGTATCATATGCGATCAATTGACAAGAAATCTGTGAGCCATTGCCCTTCTTGTTGCATCAATATTTCGCCAAAGCAGACAATGTTCCGGCTAGAGAATATACGCCATAGATTTGCATCACTTACTACTGACTGCTAACTTCCTGAAAGTCAGATATTCCTCACGATACTTGAAAGACGAGCTTGAAAAGTTACGCAAGAATCATTCGCTAAGGTTGACGTCTGGATTTGGAAGTCTAAGTGATAATGCATAAGTGGGTGATTTTCACCGAATTACTGGTCATCCACATGTCGGAAAAAATAGCAAGCCATGAGTGGGACATGGACATCATCGCCTCTTTGTTATCTGTACGTAGATCGTTGTTATAGTGCGTGGTGAAATGGGTGGGCAAACATCCAATCACAGTGGGTATATTGTCAGACCTTTCGTGTGCGTGCACTGTATAGATGGATGTACAAGCCACCATAACGCAGTTCTCTCCTCCAGGCTCAAGCGGGTCATTCAAAACAGTCAACATATGTCACTCAATAAGAAACAGTATCAAAAAGAAGAGGAAGATAGCGACAGTGTAGACCATCCAGTGCTGGGTACCGAATCGGGTTTAGCGGCCAGTCCCGTGGTCTTCCCGAATTGACCTGCGAAAGCCCGTTACTGCACCTCACCCACCCCGAATTACCTCTCCCCTCCGCTGGTCTCTCCAGACTCTCTCAGAGGCCATGCAAAAGTCTCGGGCCATCAACTCTGCCCTGGGGTCGCGGGCTTTTGCCCCCACCCCACGGGTCACCGTCATGATCCAGCGCCGTTTCCTCCAGGACGTTGCCATCTCTCGCACCGGACGTCCTATCTTGAAGGTCCAGGGTGGCCGGTAAGTGCTCAATTGAACTTCCCTAGCTGCGAACAGCTTGCTAACAGTCTGCGCCAATAGCTCTTCCCTCGGAGGTACCATTGCCCTTCCGCTTGATCCTGCCTCACGTCCGACTTGCTCACCCATCACTTCTAGGCCACACCGCGACCGTCTTTGGTGCTACCGGTTTCCTGGGTCGCTACCTTGTCAACAACCTTGGTATGTCGAGGTTCCTCTGGGTGCAATTGATTGAAGGAATGAAGACTGACATCCCGCAGCTAAGCAGGGATGCAACGTCGTTATTCCGTACCGTGAGGAGATGATGAAGCGCCACTTGAAGGTCACTGGTGATCTCGGACGTATCACTTTCATGGTACGGACTTCCTTGTTCTATTGAATATCGGACGACATCTGACTCCCACAGGAATATGATCTGCGCAACACTCAGTCCATCGAGGAGAGCGTTCGTCACTCCGACGTTGTTTACAACCTGACTGGTCGCCAGTACCCGACCAAGTGAGTGCGGTTGGATCATAAGGGGCTACAATGGGTCATTAACAGGGAACAGGAACTTCTCCTTGACCGACGTTCACGTGGATGGTGCTGAGCGCATCGCCGAGGCCGTTGCTAAGTACGACGTGGACCGCTTCATCCACGTCTCTTCGTACAACGCCCGCCGCGATTCTCCCTCCGAGTTCTTCGCTACCAAGGTGGGATAATCTGGTGCCCATTCTGTACGCAAAAATACTGACCCAAAACAGGCCTGGGGTGAGGAAGTCGTTCGTTCCATCTACCCCGAGACCACCATTGTGCGTCCCGCCCCGATGTTCGGTTTCGAGGACAACCTCCTTCACAAGCTCGCCGGAACCAGCCCCTTGCTCCACTCCAACAACCTTCAAGAGCGCTTCTGGCCTGTTCACGTAAGTGCCCCGCATTCCACCAAAACTTCTGTCGCTCACGATTGCTAGGCTCCCGATGTTGCTCGCGCCCTGGAGCGCATGCTGCACGACGAGAGCACCGTCGGTCAGACCTTTGAGCTCTACGGCCCCAAGGAGTACTCGAGTGCGGAGATCGCCGAGCTTGTCGACACCGAGATTGTCAAGGAGCGCACCCGCATCAACGTTCCCAAGAGGCTCCTCAAGCCGCTCGCCTTCTACCTCAACAAGTACCTCTGGTGGCACACCATGTCCGCTGACGAGATTGAGCGTGAGCACATCGACCAGGTTATTGACGCCGAGGCTAAGACCTTCGCGGATCTGGGCATGACCGAGTTGGCCGATCTGGCCGATCTGACCTTCCACTACCTGGTACGTTTTTACACCTTCACGCAGCTGCGAAACGGTCACTAACTTCCCACCAGAAAAGATACCGCAGCTCATCTTACTACGATCTTCCCCCGATGACGGAGAAGGAGCGTCGCGAGGACAGGAAGTACCTGCATGTGCTGGACGACCAGTAGTCTGTGTTTTTAATGTGTACATAAGCCGTTCCTGGACCAATTCCATTTCCTTGTGTTGTCTAGATCGGTTCCAACGTAACACAATCTATGAACCACGGCGTATGTAGGAAAGATTGGTGGAATCGCGTATGATAAGTAGCCCGCAGAAAATCGGAGCTCGGCCCCGCAATTCATGGAATGCGGATAACATCATGGTTCAACCTCTCCCACCTACAACTCCGAACTTCACCAACAATGCCGCCCCCAATCCTCCTCCTCAAGACCAGATCCTCTCCGAATGATGGCTATGAAGAATTCTTCACCGCAAATAACTATACGCCCACCTTCGTCCCCGTGTTAGAACACCGCTTCAATGACAAAAACCTAGCCCACGTGCGCTCGCTCTTCATCACCGGCGCATTCAATGCCTCAGACAATGGCAATTCCAAGACCTCCAGCCCCAAATACGGCGGCATGATATTCACCAGCCAACGCGCCGTCGAAGGCTTCGCAAACATGATCTCCCAACACGGCCGTACGTCCCACTCCACACCTACACCTACACCTACACCTACACCTATGTCTACACCTACACCTCCAGATCGAAATATAAATTCAGACCCAAATGCAATCGCAGTACCATGCTAAATAAATACTTCCCAAGTCTCGCCCCCTTCACAAGATATCCCCCTCTATACCGTCGGCCCAGCGACAGCACGAACCCTCACAACCCTCCGCAACGCCCACCTCCCCTCATCCACCATTCACGGCGCAGACACTGGAACAGGCGAGAAACTAGCCCACCTCATGCTACAACATTATAATACCCTCCACGACACAGAAGAGAACCCAAAGCTCCTATTCCTAGTCGGTGAGCAGCGGCGAGACATTATTCCCAAAACACTCATGGACCCGAACATACCACAAAATAAGCAGATCCCAGTGGAGGAAGTTGTAGTCTACGAGACCGGGGAGATGGAGTCCTTTGAGGGTGATTTCAGAAAAGTGATGGAGTTGGCTGAGCGTGAGAGTGAACGTGTTGTGTGGGTTGTGGTGTTCTCGCCGAGTGGATGTGAGGCTATGTTAAGGGTTCTGGAACTAGGGCCGTATGCGAAGGATGATGGTGGACGGGGGAATGTATTTGTTGCGACGATTGGACCTACGACTCGAGACCATTTGAGGGGTCTTGGCTTTGAGCCGCATGTTTGTGCGGAGAAGCCGAGTCCCGAGGGTGTCGGGGAGGGAATTAGGAGGTTTATGGAGGAGAGAGGACTTGGAAATAGTTCCTGATGTGTTTTCCGCGGGGCTTGTTGGACATGGAATACCCTGTATATCTGGAATTATTCTCTAGAACTACATAGAACGTGGGTTATGTTTCACTCAAATTGGCGTGTATAGAAGCCCACATCCTACTATTCCCCTCATGTCTTTCGCTTGTGTTCATACAAGAGCATCAGAAGCTACTAGACTGTTGCCATTTCAGGGTTTCGTCTATGAGGAGAAGCCTGGCTTCGAGATCTTTAAGCTCTTGTACTAAGCATAATGTGATGGCCGGCCTTGTCGGTTCCGGGCCAGAGTCCCTGGCCGAACTCTTTGGGATGCCAGGTCTACTCTGGGTATAAACTGAAGAAATCATTACGTGAGCGCTAGGCTAGATGTTTGCAAGTTTCTTGAGTCACAAATGCAGTGTGTTTGGTGGCGTGTATGGCCAAGAAGTTACTTGAGTCTTGTTGCATATTCTGCTTGGGTAGAAAAGGGAAGAAAACAAAAAGACTTTCAACGCATTGATCATGAGAAGTTGATATTGAGATGTTGATGATGAGGGTAGATCACACTTATTCAAATGTTTCCGGGTGTTGCTAGCTTATCCACTGTGTGAAATTGAAATCACGCTGACAAAATGATTTGCATGCTCAAATATTGCAGATAGGATCCTTATCGCATGATTTCCTCATAGATGAGTCCTGACACCGTGCGTCAATATCAAAATCAAGATCAAGATGTAGAGATGGGGAAGCCATACCTTTCAATTGCTCCTTACTCAACGCATCTTTGTTCTTGTCAAAGTCAAAGAATCCCTCGGGAATCGGGGGCGCGGTGGGCTCATCCTCCGGATCGTGGTACGGCTCCAGGTACGGGTGGCGCAGGGCATCCTCGACGGAGATACGCTTAACGGGATTGAAGGCGAGGAGTTTCTCGAGCAAGTCCAGGGCCAGGTCGTTGCTCTTGGGGAAGAGGGCGCGGAAGGGGATCTTCTTTTTAAAGGGGAGCGAGCGGATGTACTCGCGCGCTCTTCGGGATTTGATGCCGTAGTAGTCTTCCATGGTGGGTGTCCCGAGAACGTCCAGAATCAGGGTCAATTGGTGGTGGTCTGGAATTGTTAGATGGGAAACTTTGGGCATTGGGACGCCAGGGTATACGTACAGTCCTTTCCGGGGAACAAAGGCTTGCCGCTAAGCATCTCGGCCAGGATACAGCCCACACTCCAAACATCAATAGCTTTGGTGTATTCTTTGAATGTCAACATGATCTCCGGTGCACGATACCAGCGGGTGGCCACGTATTCCGTCATGAACCCAGAGTTATCGTCAGTGGAGGCGGCCGATCGCGCCAGGCCGAAATCACACACTTTCAAATCACAGTTGGCATTGAGCAGCAAGTTAGACGGCTTCAGGTCTCGGTGGAGAACATTGGCGGAGTGCATTGCCTTGAGGGCACGCAGTGTCTGGTAGATAAAGTATTGACAGTGGTCGTCGGACAGATCTTGTGTGCGAATGACTCGATGCATGTCAGTCTCCATCAATTCCTGAATCAAGTACACTTCGTTAAAACCCTCATAGTTGCGGGGCCGTTGGATATCCAAGATGGAGATAATGTTCTCGTGGTTAAAGTACCGCAACAGCTTCATCTCGCGCAATGTACGCAGGCAGAACATGGAGTGGTCGAACGGAGTAATCTTTTTGATGGCGACCTTTTGGCCGGAGGGCTTGTGAATGGCGGAGCTGCGAATATCAGCATGGCGGTATTTTCTCCCATGGTTATTTTTGCGCACCAGACGACACCGTAAGCACCTTCACCGATAACATCCTGGATCTCGTATTGATCGGACACGTTAAAGGAGATCTTCCGCGATCCTCCCGCCGGGGGGTTTTGCTGGCCCATGATGAAAACGACCTGTTCGAAAATTGAAGGCTCTGAGGGACAGTCAGTTATAGATATCCAGTGCGAGTGTGCCCACGATGATAGCTGGACGATGGAGCGAGAGAACCATTTCATGGTGACTTTTGGGGGGCAAACACAAAGCATCCACATAACGAGAGACTTGCAGTCTTGGGGAATGCACAGCGCTGCTGGGGTGGGAAGAGGAGACTCTCGACAATCACATTGGGGGAAAGTAAAGCTTACTTTCGCGCGGGGTGGTTGTCTTTCTTCACTGGTATCTTCTATCTCGGAGAATGGTCGCGCAGGCCGACACTCCCGTAATCTGGTGGTCTGGTGGTCTAGTAGTCTAAAAGTCGAGAAGACGCAAGAAGCTCGGAAAGCCAGGGGAAGGTGAGATCGAGCTGGTATCGGATAGGAGGATAGTTTCGGATCTGGCAATATGTTAGTCGAGCCGGGGCGGGGTCGACGCCGATCCCCACTTACCACCTCTTGAACGAATGTGTTCGATACCCCGAAAAGTAGGTAGCCCGGAGGTTGGACGATACGCAGTCGGAGGCTCGAGGTTGAAGTTGAAGGTTGCAAGTCGGAGGTTGTAGGTTGCAGGTTGCAGGTTGCAGGTTCAAGTGGGGAGCGTAAAGAGCCACGGGCCGCAAGTTGGTGGGGCAGCTACCAGAGAAAAAAAAAATCAGGGGGGGAAAATCGATGGAAGGGGGAGATGATTTACGCGCTACTGTCGGAGGTTGAGGGGGATCATCTGAGAATAGAGGCTGGGCTCTTGCTAACTCGACTGGTGAAACTACTCCGTGTTTACAAAACTTTCCCCACCTCTACCATAAGATCTTCGTCAGAATACTCGGTGGGTGCTCCGCCACCAGCGCCAAATAGCCAGCTCGTTCGCGTCTGTGTGTTGAGAAAAAAAAGGCGCTACTGTCGGACGTGATCACAATCACAGTGACCAGTCACCTCCACGGAGAGATGGACCACTTTGGCTTCCTCATTGGAGCCCCGTGCGGTTTCACGGAGTGGGAACATCCAGCGATGGTAAGACACAAAATAGACGTCGATTTTCTGCTGCGAGAGCAACGTAGATGTCAAACATGGGGGCTTCTATCGCCCTATACAACCCGGATACCGAAACTTGGTCTACTTGCACTTCCCATATAACAGATATCCTGGCCCGTAATGATACAGGCGGGTGAGAGAAGATGGAGACATGAAACAGAGAAACAGGCACAGGCACAGGCACGGGAACGAGAATAGGTGCGTGAATAGGAACAAGAAACAGGAAACGTAGGAGTCATGAGCAACCGGGTATGAAGACCGACGGGTCGGGCTTTACTGCACGACCTGAAGACGTGGTTAGTAAAGGGAGTGATGTCGATCTGGACCATCATACCTTCTCCCGCAAAGTACCCATCCACTGCTCCAGGCTCGGGCTCTGGTCTGCCCGGTCCTCCACCAGGGTCGACTGTGCCCAAAGACGCAGGCCGGGCTCGCCATCCTCGCGAACCACGTACAGGTGAGGCACGATCATGCTGCCCACACCCTTGGACCGGTGGTCGCGGCTCTTCTCGATCACGTTACGCACGCGCTGATTGAACTCGTTGTCCACTTCGGGGAGGGTCTGCTTGCCCACCCGCAGTTCGTCCTTGCTCGGCACCCCGAACACGTCCATGATGAGCTGAGGCACGGCGTTATGGCCAACCCACAGGAATTGGGTCTGGCCGTCGTCGATGAGGTACAGACCGTAGTTGGCAATGGACTTGGAGGAAAGGTTGACGGCGGGAGGAAGCACGATCTCGCCGGTCTGCTCGTCTGGGATACCTGCATTGTCGGGCATGTCGTGGAGAGAGTACATCTTGGGGTAGATGTACTGGATGAGGAGAGGCAGGGGCAGAGTCGACAAGAGGCAGAGCGCGGCAGATCGCATATCCGTAGGGATCTGTGCAGACTTGCGGAGACCAAGCTATACATTCAGATTAGCAACTGAAAGCGCGTGAAGAGGCAAAAGGGGAAAACGTACGTTCTTGATCATGGCCAGGAAGAGAACGGGCAGGCCACGCATGTTGGCTGGGAATTGCAGGCCACCGCCACTAACACTGCCCCCAGCAAGTTCCTTGCGGTAAGTGGTCAACAGCTCGATGAGCTTGGCTTGAAGAGCCTCGCGAGCAGGCTCGAGACCGCTGCTCAACGTACGTTCAACGGCCTTGTGGCTGAAGAAGGTCGCAACAGCCTGCTGATCAACCGAGGCATAGATGTCGGCCAAGTTGGTGGTAGTAGGCAGAGCCAACGTGAGGACACGGATGCGACGTTCGCCGTTGCAGGTGGTGTGAAGAACGGCAGCTTGCAGACAGACGATCGGCTTTGCGACAGTCTCATCAATAGCCACCTCGACCACGTATGCCTGATCGCGGGGGAAGGCGGGGAAGGCGCAGAGATCGGAGCTGCGGTTAAAGAAGTTTCCGTAGAAAGTGCTCATCCGAAGACCGGTGGTGGCACGCACACGGAGAACAGCCTCCAGACCAATCTCTGACGAGAGGTACTCGGAAAACTCCCGAGCAAACTTAACGGCGTCTTCACTCCGAGCGGCATTCCAGCCGGGATAGAAATAGGTCTGGCCACCAGTGTAGCGGGGCAAGTTGCTCAGAGATGCCACGTCCTGGTACTGCGACGAGAAGAGGAACATATCCACAGACACCTGGGCCTTGGAGCATTCGACTGCAAAGCTCTTGTAGAACGAATTGGCCGTTTGTAAAAGAGCCGATTCCTTGTTTGTGCCCAGCACCTTTTTGTCTTCACGCATGGTGAGAGCTCCATGGCCAATATTGGGCAGAGAAGCGCTCAGTACAGTCATCTTACCTCCAACGGGGGAGATCAACTTGTAACCAGCCCGCAAAGCCGAACCCATAGCACAGCTGTTATTCTGGGTGTTCTGGAACATCTCCTGCAATTTGTCGAGGAAGTTCTCGATGTTCTCCCGGCATTCGCTCAGCGTCACGAGAAGATCGGTGGGGATGGGCAAGAAGGGTTCATCGAGATCACTGACAACCAGCATCCGGGCCTCGGAGCTTTCTGACTGATCCCGAGGGATGCTAAAGTAGTGCAGGCTTGAATCCACGGCAATGAAGCCCAATCTGGTCCGTCGGTCTGCGTTGGGAATACGGTCAAGGCTCTCCTTGATGCAGCGTGCGCTGGTAGCCAGCAGACCGCTGGTGACGGAGGAGTAGCTAACATCGATCAAGAAGAGATACACAAGCGGCTGGGGGGGGTCGGACCATGTACTCCTGAGGAGCAACAAACTCCAACATGCTATGGTTCAGATCGGCACGCAGAGAGCGGTCGGCCGGCTTCTGCAGTGTCGCATCCCAATCGAACGCCTGGGGCACGTCGTTCGTGAGGTTACACATGTTGCAGCGCCAGCGGTGACCATGATCGAGGAAGGTGACAAAGGGGTTGATATAAGACCGGCAGCGTCTGCATCGTGAAATCACTTGGTCCGGAATGACGGGGATGGGGTCCTCCTGGTCGTGAAGAGCTCCGTAGGGCTGGATCACCAAAGCGAATGGCAATTTGGACTTTTTAAGGAGTGAATTATTTGTCGGAACCGCGTTCAGGGTGGACCGCATGTATTTCGAAGGGCAATTGGCATCGGGCGAGGGGTAAACACTGCTCTGTGGATTGTTAGCATCGCTCCAGTCCATACACGCTGGGGTCAAACAGCACATACCCCCGGGGGCAGAACGATGGGAGGTGGAGGGTAGTCCAGCTCCGCGACGTTAAAGGGTTGAGAGATGAGGTCTGTCGGATAGAGTTGGTTGAGTTGGACCTGGCGAGCGGGTTGCACCACGGGCTGCTGCTGAGGCGGGGGCATGTGGTGCGGCTCAGCCATGCCCATGCCACCGAACTGCTGGGTCATTTGCGCAACTTCAGGCCCGGGCTGAGCGTAAGCTGCTAGTGCGGGCTGTATCTGGCTTGGGTCGGCGCCGTACGCCGGTTGTTGATATCCCATGGCCTGGGCTTGTGGCTGCTGAGGGTAGGCACCGTAGGCACCTCCGGCCGTGGGCTGACCACCGAGTGCAGCATTGGCACCAGAGCCAAAGTCAAAGGCCTCGCCAGCATAGGTTCTCTTCTTCTTTCCTCCGGCGGCGACAGGGGCGGGCGCACCTTGCGCGGGGACGGACGACTGGTGCTGAGGGTCTGGGGAGCTGTAGCCAGGCTGGCCGTACCCTTCCTGAGGAGGGTAACCCCCTTGTGGAGCTGCCATGGAGGACTGATAAGGAATATGTGACCGGAGTTGGGTTCCGCAATGAAGGTCGGGGTTGGGGGTCAAGTTCGGGAGGAGGTTGAGTCGAGATGGGGCGCGGGCAACAGCTTCGCTAGAACCCCACAATCAGTTTAGTCGCAACGACGGATTCAAATGTTGCAATGTTCGATCGCGACAGAATTTCTTGAGCCGAACAGAAAATAGGAAAGAGCAAAATGGAACGCTAGATCGTACCTTGAGAAGGGGCAGCTGAGGGTTCAACACTCAAGTCAAGAGGCGGTGATGGAATACGGTGGCCTTTAGGTGGCCGCACAGCCAATCATGCGCCACCGGAGACATCTGAGCTTCGGTTCTGATTTCGATGTATAACTTGCATATCAGAATTTAAGTCAGAGCTAGCGGGATTGCATCGATGAATGATCTAGAATAGAATACCCTTGGGAGGCAGCGTGCTTACTATAAATGTCGTTCTATATAATTGTTCAGCCTCGTGCTTGTTGCATCATTAAATATCCAAGTTGACTGGCACGATCTAGAAATCAGTATACCCTCAAATGTGAACAATCCGAAGCGAGTCCATAGATGATATATAATTCTATCATTTGATTTGGTATCACTGACCACTTCGAGAACCAAAACAACTATCTGGATAGACTTGATAAAGTGGTGAGGTACACTGTAGCGTGCTGGAATACCAAAGAGGGCGGTTGCCCTGCCAACAGACCACCACAATTGTCTTCCGTGAACTCCTCCACCGTGCCGTCCTCTGTTCAACATCCACCAAAGGTAGGTCGGTTTCTTTTCTTTTGTGGGGGGAATATTTCACTATATCTCTTCTTTCTTTCATTTGGTCCTTCTGCGAGTTATTGTATCGATAATTTGCATTCTTGCAATAATTTCGAAACGTCCGTGAATGTTCAAGCTGTCACAATGAGCGTCCGAGTCGTTGCACGTGTCCGACCCCTCCTCAAAACCGAGCGAGAAACTGATGTTATCGTTCGCACCGGTTCTTCTGGACCGTCCGAGGCCAAGTCGCAGCAATCCACCAATGGCGACCGCAAGCTGGCCGCTTTGAGGGACCGGGATAACGTGGTGCGCATTCCCAATCCAAAGAATGGGGGCGAAGAATACACATTCCAATTCAGTGCTGTGTATGATGCCGAGGTCGCACAGCAGGAGATGTTTGATGCCGAGGGTGAGTGCTGTCTGGTGGCGGAGCCCGAGAAAGCCTCGTTCATAATTTATGCTGATCAATTTCAGTCGCACCCACTATTAAGCACCTCTTCAACGGATTCGATATCACCATTTTCGCATACGGTGTGACGGGTACTGGAAAAACACACACGATGCGTGGTGGGAAAAGTCTTGCCGATAGAGGTGTCATTCCTCGTCTCCTAAGTGGCATCTATCGTCGCAGCCGAAAGATTGAGAAAGATACTGGCGGCGAAACTACGGTTCAGGTCTCTCTCAGCTATTACGAGATCTACAACGACAAGGTGTATGATTTATTCGAGCCGCCTGAGAAGCGCACTCTGGCTGGTCTTCCGCTGCGTGATAACGGAGGCAAGACTGTGGTCTGTGGGTTGACGGAGAAGCCCTGCACAAGCTTGAAGGAGTTCGAGGGTCTTTACGACCAGGCCAATAACAACCGCTCCACTTCTGCGACCAAGGTATGTATGGAATTGGACCAGGAGAATTTGACACGCGTTGACCATGACGTCTAGTTGAACGCCCATTCATCTCGTTCGCATGCCATTCTCGGTGTCAAAGTCACTGTCACTTCGCCCGAAAGCACTCGCATCAGCACCGCGTCCGCGATTGACCTTGCAGGTTCGGAGGACAACCGCCGGACGGAGAATGACAAGGAGCGCATGGTCGAATCAGCCAGCATCAATAAGAGTCTCTTTGTTTTGGCGCAATGCGTCGAGGCTATTACAAAGAAACAGCATCGAATCCCATACCGCGAGTCGAAGATGACCAGAATTCTTTCTCTGGGACAAAACAATGGACTGACAGTAATGATTCTCAACCTGGCACCCGTCCGCTCATACCATCTGGACACAATCAGCTCTCTGAGTGTCGCCAATCGCACTAGGAAGATCGAAGTGCGCGAAGTGGAGAATGACCCGATCTTCAAGGGCCCGGCGAGGCCATCGATTCGGCCATCGCTGGCAGCTTCTCGGCAGCCGTTGCGCCCTCTCACAGCCTCTGTCAACGTGAACATGCCTGTTCCTGCCGCAAAAGACTCCTCGAAGAAGGATGAGGAGAAGCCGCTCAAAGCATTCAGCGTCTATTCTGATCGAGCTCAGCCGAAGCCCGTGACCCAGATCCGGAAGCCCGAGACTAAGAGAACTTCTCTCTCCTCCGAAACACCTACTGCACGCTCATTAAAGCCTCGTCAGATGCTTGCTCCTCTCCAGCCTCATTTGGGTAGCTCGGATCTTTCTGCTGCTAGGATCGAGGAGATGGTTGCAAAGAAGGTCGAAGAGATCTTGGCAGTGCGTGCAGTGAGCGAGCAGTCAAGACACACCCAGGTTCGCGAGTTGAATGATCAACTTCAACGGCGGCTGGAGCAATTGGAGCAACGCATTGAAGGAACCGAGGACGCTCGCGCTGAGGGTCTTTCCTATCTGCTTATGGCAAAACAGCACCAGGCACGCGGTGAGAACAGCTCTGCATTGAGAATGTACCAGTTGGCGCTCCCGCATTTCCCACACAACGAGAAATTAGCTTCCAAGATTGCCGCCTTGAAAGAGCGCCTCGAGGGCAAGCCTCAATTACGATCTGTTAGTGCTGCTTCCCCTCCCTCGAAAGGCAAGCTCGGCAGCATGCTCTCCCTAAGCATGAAGAAAGAGCCCACCGTGACATTGGGCAAGCGTCAAGCTGAAGATTCTGACGATGAGTACGTGGATCCGCTTACCATGGAGTATGACGAAACTGGCTTCCTTGATACCTCTCATCCCAAGAAGAAGCGTGCCCCAGGCAAGGCAATCCGCAAGAGTGAAGATGATCTCGCTGCTCTGGATGATCACCAGGATCCCTCCCTTTCACCTCGCACTGTTCATCTCTTGTCAATCATCAACTCGCGTGATGTCAGCCAGATCAAGCTTCTCAAGGGCGTTGGCGTGAAGAAGGCCGAGGCAATTGTCGATTGTCTCTGTGAGATGGACCAATCCTCAAACACAGACGTGGGAATGATCTCCGACCAACCTCAATTCCAGGTGGACAGCCTGGCGCAACTAAGTACGTTGAAGGGAGTGGGCATTCGCACGGTTGAAAATATGCGCAATGGAGTCTTGATCTGAGACATTTTCATGACCTCCCCTATATAGAGCATTTTCTTATTTTTCAGACATGCATCATTCAGCGACGGTGCTGCGGCGTTTTGGACCTATAGCTGGGATAGGTTGGAGTTATTCTATTCAGCACGAGTGTGCCTTTCTCAGTGATCCACGGATCTGTACCATTAGCATTGAACATTCGCGAGGTTCTCTATATCTCAATATATCATTGCATTTTTCCATCTTGCTCTTCGTCTATACTGCATTAATTCCATTTCGCCATGTCAGGGCGTATGCACAGATCTATATCACAGGGCCGATATAATTCTTTGGAAGGTTGGAATGATTATACTTTGTCCCAAGGCCTGGCTCCTCCAACAACAACTCTCGCCACGATAAACAGCATGGCTCCAGCAAGCATGACCACCCCACAGAATACCTGCAGCCTCGTATATGACCCATGCAACACATCCGGGACCAAAGCCCCACCAATCGGGGTACCAGTCAAGGCAGCAAAGGAAATAATCGAGAAGCATGTGCCGTTGCGAACGCCGACTTCGCGCAAATCGGAGATCTGAGCAATCAGCGCCGGGCAAGGGAGACGAAGGCACCGGAACCGAACCCGTATAACGCGCTGAATACAATGGCTGGTGCATTGCTGCGAGATGGAAGCCACAGAGCAAGCACGAGAATACCAGACATGAAGCTGAAGATGATCATCACGTTGTACCGACCGACACGGTCAGCCATGTAACCTGGAAGGGTACGACCGAAGATACTACAGTATCCGTTAGCACAGATACTATCCAGAAGCGAGACTACAGAAACGACTGCAGAACACATTTTAAACTCACCTCGCAGCATTCAAGATTGGAATCAGATACTGCGACATGTTCTGCGACATGCCATATCGCTCCGCCTGCGTGATCACAAAAGTGAAA
Organism: Penicillium maclennaniae; assembly: GCF_028827695.1. Classification (NCBI taxonomy): domain Eukaryota; kingdom Fungi; phylum Ascomycota; class Eurotiomycetes; order Eurotiales; family Aspergillaceae; genus Penicillium; species Penicillium maclennaniae. The sequence goes on from NW_026623220.1 coordinate 3,033,943, forward strand.
GGCAAGAACATTCCCCAGAAGAAGCAAAAGGCCCCGGCAACGGTCAAGACAAACTTGACATCTTTGAGCGGCCTGACAAAGTTCATCATAGAAAAGGGCTTCTTCGAAGGCGGCAATCGCGACTTTAAAGTCAAGTTCGAAATGACCAGCATGCCCAGAATCAAAAACGCACAAATACGCATTGCCCACGCAAATCCCACCTGGGGAATCAAATGCGACACCATAATAGGGAAAATGACACCTCCGAGACTGGACCCGGAAGCCATGACTCCCAGCGCGAAAGCCCTCCGTTTCGCAAACCATGTACTCACAGCATTTACGCACGCATTGAAGATGGCACTAGCACCAAGTGGACTGCATATTCCTTGCGCGAGAATAAATTGATAATACTCGGTCGAAAGCGAGGTCATCATCAATCCGAAGACATGCAGAATTGTCCCACCGAGCAAGATCCAGCGCGGTCCGTAACTGTCGAACAAGGTACCGAAGATTGGACCAGCGAAGAACATGACGAATGTCTCGAGCGATGTGATCCAGGTCACTGTGCTGGTTGACATGTTTTGCAACTGGTGGCTTTCGTAGTATGTTTGGAATACGCCGATGCAGTTGATCCAACCGAAACTGACGAAAAGACCACAGAATGCGCCAACGACGACGAGCCATGCTTGGGCGCCGCCATCTGGGGGTGGACCGGGGCCTAGAGAAACCGGGGGCGATGAGTTGGCTTTTTCAGAGTCGAGGGTGGTATCGTAGGTGCCTGGGGCTTTGTTTGGGTGTTGGCCTTTTTCGATCTCATTGATTTGGTCACTCAGTGCAGGTATGGAATGGTCTGATGGCGCTGTGTTGGTGGTTGCGCTGTCAATGGAGGGAGCATTATGCTCGATCGTTCCGGTCATTCTGATTGCTTGCGCTGTTCTTTATTTCAGACAGGATTTATATTCTATCAGACTGGGTTTAATCGTACACTAGATAGATAATTAGGTCCGGTCATTTTCATAGAGCTGTGAGCAGAATATAAAGATGTGATTCTCTAGTGAACACGCAGTTCAGGGGGACATGCGCAGCATAGGGAAGTATCAGACTGATTTAAGATCAAGATGTAACTGACCTGACTCTAGCAAACGGCGGCGCAGTACTCAACCGTTGGGGACGAAGCTCGAGAATAATCCGTTTGTTCAGCCGTGTAGATCAGATTTGGCCAAGGCACGATTTGATTCCAGAGGACTAGTCACGGAGTCCCCGAGAATGCAGATATAGACACCGATGGAGTAAGAAACCAGAGCCCCTATAAAGAAAAAAAAAACTAAAGCAGACTTAAGTCCAAAAAAGCAGCGGTCGCGACATCGGCATCGCGCCAGGCTAAACTCCGAGCTCTGATCGTCTCCCATTTCTTGATAGCCCGGCTAAACCTGAACGGTCAGGAATCGGCGCAAGCCAAGGTCCATTTGGCGTGTTCTCGAGGGCCAACGACTCGTCTCCCTTATCCCCTTCTGGACTCCGACCACTTAACCCCGAAAGTGGACCAGGTCCTCCATGGGCCCCGCGGTCCATGCAGCGGCTAACGGGTGGGGGTTTCCCATATTGTTTTCGTGAGAAATTCACTAGACAAACGCTGCTCGGATCTAGTGCGTCTGTACAGCCCAAGGACGAGAGTCTTTTTGAACAAGTCACATACTGGTCTCATGAGTCGGATACCGATGCCTTGTGAGTCAGGGTTGGGCCGCTTGATTGTCCGCGCAAACGTGCAGTGTCTAACAGGGCTCCCTGGGCGATTGGCGTGCGGGCCGCGTTGCTATCGGAACCCCTAATCTCTCCACTTCGGCTTCTGTTCCTGCTTGTAAAGTGACTAATCTTATTTTTTGGTTTTGTTTTCATGTTCTTGGCCTAGTCACAGCAGTGGTCTGTGGGAAACTGGCCCACGCGTCTATGTAAAACTGATAGGCAAGTAGGGCTGAGAAGCTTTTGGGGGATCATATAATATAATTGCTCGATTTCTAACATCCAACGGTTGTGTAGTGTAATGGTCATCACTGCGGATTCTGATTCCGCCGATCCCGGTTCGATCCCGGGCACGACCTTTTATCTTCCTTTCTTTATCTGAAAGAAATCTAGATATTTTTAGCTTCAGTTTGATTCAGTGATCGATGTAAACTGTTGCCTGATTGCTATCATAGTAATGCTTTTTGATATCCAGATAGGATTCTTGAATCTTTTCCACAATTTGGTTCACGTCTAATGAATTATGCAGTTGGTTTGTCCCAGGATATTTTGATGCAGGTGAGACGGAAATATAAATCGACGGCGAAACTACTTGATCCAGCGGATCGATACATACTTGGGCAACGACTCGTGCAGAAATACTGCCACCGTGGGACCTGCAGCACCGTAAAGTCTTGTACTATAACTCTAAATGCGGTGAGAGTAATTGTGAACCCCCGAGGCCTAAGAGTTCGGTCTCAGATGTAATCGGGGCCGAAAGTTGAATATCCCGACCGACACGGAGATAAAGCCACGAAGCTACAAGCTCTCAGGTCAATTCCTATGAGTCAACATTGTAAGCGGTCCTAGACAATTCCCTAAATCATACAGCGGCATTGCCAGAATAGTCACTCAGAGCCGTGGACAGGGGCCGATATACATTTACCTTTCATTAAACACTTGCAGTAGACAGGCATATACTCTAGCTGAGTCGTGTATACCTTGGTCTATTCTAATATTGCCAATGGATCTGGACTTGTTTCGGCTCCCGAGTCTATCCCTTCAGCCCGGCCGTAGCGCATATGCAAGCTTCAACATCGATAACTCCAATGACGATTCTGGAAAGCCATAATCCTACCGTAGTCACTACAGCCACTGGTTTCTCTCACATGGCGCATCTCTGCAGCTTGTACCACCTCTCGAAGCTATGGTCACTCATGAGAATCAAAAAAAAAAAGAAAAAAGGCAAGGATTGATTTAAATGGCAGAGCTAAGACCAAAGAATGCCCGTGATACTGTACAGAATGCCCCATGATACCATTCCGAGAGAAAGTTCCGCCTCTAACCAATACAGAAGTAAATGCAAAAAGAAGAGATCAATCGTTTACAGTAGCTCTCACAGCTCCTTCGTCTTTCCCACCTGCTTGACTTCAACCTTGCCATCATTGCGGATCATAGCCACGCTCTGTCTGATTCCCTTGACTTCTTGAACGATGTCATCGATCGAGCGAGTGATCTCAGGCTCTTGCATAGCGTCGCCGGTTTTCTTTTCTTGTTCACCCTTGGCCTTGCCTGGGAGGGAGGTAAGACCGCGAGGGGTGTCCGCGATCTCATTCACCTCGTTGGCTGACAGGACGTCGTTCAGGCGTGGGCCGCGCGACTGGACGAGAACGGTGGCCGGGCCATCGAATTGCATGAAGAGCTAAAATAATTTGTCAGTTGATAGAACTATCGTAATTCGAAGAACATGGGTCTTACCCTATCTCCCCAAATAGTCATGCGAGACCAGGTTCGCAGCTTGTGGAAGAATCGCATGGTGCGCTTCCATGCATCGGAGCTGGAAACGTCCTGGATGTACTTGTTGCTCTGCAGAAGTCTCGGCAGTGTCTTCAGACCCGGAACCTGGAAGTTCAAAGTCGTGGACTTAAAGCGGTATGGGCGAGGAGGGTTGGAGGACATGGTATAGGCGACCACGTTACTGTCTGATATCAGCAATGCCAGACTAAAATATACGGGGTGAAGCATACCTGGGGTGAGCTATGTACTGCTCACCGTCCTTCAGCTCAATGGAATAGACCTGGCCGTTTCCTACCAGCGCTATTAAACCTCTGCCGGTCACCTCGGAGCTCCCCCAATGTGAGAGGCTCTGCCGTAAGTTAGCCCAGAGCCATTATTTTGAAAATTACCGTAAAAGGCAGGACAAACCATGTTAGTGTTAATGGTAGGCTTAATGGACAAGGACCGGCCTGTCCATGCCAACAATGCGCGACGCTGGGCAACCATCCAATCCACAGAGCCATTGAGATTCACCACAGCAAACGAAGTATTGGGAGATCGAACAGAAACGAGCGCTGTGACGGGACTTGCTGACGAAACCTATTCAAAAGTCAATCGCCACTCAAGACCAAGCGCGGAAAAGAAAACCTAGCCCGATACCTTCTGATAGAGGAAAGGCACTCCAACAATCGCCCTGCGGAAGGGCTCAAGAACGCTCAATGTTGAGATCACCTGCAACCACGGTCAATCACAATGCGACAGCCAAAATTCATCAGTACAATTGCGTACATTGTCGGCCTTTCCACTCAACCCAACCAAGGTTCCTCGGCGCGTGTACAAGTTTTGGGAGGCTGAAAGAGAGACGGAAAGAAGGGAATACGGGGCACCGATGACGTCGAATCGCGCGTCTATAGCAAGCAAAACATTAGATCGGGAACACTCCCTCGACTCAATACTATCGAAAAGACATACCGCGCGATTCGACGGAGCTAGGCGTGTTTGCGAGGGGCAAGTTAGCCCCGTTGGCGGGCTCCTCGGAGGATGTCGCGCGAATCTGAATGCATCTTGTCTGGCGATGCACGCGAGGGATGACTCGAGTCCAGGACAGAGTCCGGACACCTCGCTGAAGCGTTGATCGCATTGTGCCTGAAGTAGGTGACGGGGAAGAGAAGTCTACGTCAGGTTTGGAAGCTGCGCCGGGAAATCGTGGCGCCGACCGCCTCACCTTTGTACACTTCGATTGCGACAGTGTACTTTATTGCTACACTACGACATTGCGCTTGATGAGCTCGCAAGAGTGCAAATCTCCTTAGTCTTTCTCTTGTCTTACTTCTTGTTGAGTATCTCCGAGGGTCCTGACACCTACTCCGACGCTTTTCTCCGAAGCCGGCGGCTCCCAAGGTGGTATTCCCCACGAGCTGCTGCGCACGTCATTTCCCTCGCACCTCACGATGCTCCCCTGATCTAAATCGCAACCCCCGCTCCTTCCTGGAAAACATCAATTTCACGCAGCCATGCTGCTCAGAGCTGCGCGCTCGCCATGTTGGCGGCCGGCGCGGTATGCCTATCCGAGCTTCGCCGGCCGGGCACCGTGGATGAGACCGAACGCTACGCAGCTGCGCATATTCACATCATGTGGGCGATTGCAAAACCAATCGACCGATGGCAGAGACCCGATGTCGACAAAGCCGGGCTCGGCCGCTGTTCCCTCGCTCACAGACGGCAATGCTGCCCAAGCCAAAGAGGCTGCCGGAAAAAAGGACTTATTGAGCGAGTCGACCAAGGCAACCCAGGATCAGAGGAAGGCGGATTGGGCCATTATGAGAGAAATGGCTAAGTACCTTTGGCCAAAGGTAATGCCCATGGGTTCCTAACGTTGGGATCGGAAGTACTGACCGAGCATGTAGAATGACTGGGGCACTAAGCTTCGTGTTGGAACTGCGTTGTCGTTGCTGATCGGCGCCAAGGTTAGTCGCGAAGGACTGTAGGGTCCTACTCTGGATGCTGACGGAAGATAAGATTTTGAATGTAGAAGTGCCTTTCTACTTCAAGAGCATTGTCGACTCTATGAACGTGGACTTTGCCTCTGTTGGCGGAACTGCGTATACCGTTGCAGGCTCAATGATCATAGCTTGTAAGAAGCCTCCAAGCCGGCCCAACATAGTCGGCCATGTCTAATCAGACCTTTTTTTGCAGACGGCGCAACTCGTATTGGAGCAACTATCTTCCAGGAACTTCGAAATGCAGTGTTTGCCAGTGTCGCACAGAAAGCTATCCGAAAGGTGGCTAGCAATGTTTTCGAACATCTTCTGAGGTTGGACCTCAACTTTCATCTGTCGCGCCAGACTGGTGGATTGACCCGTGCCATTGACCGTGGAACAAAGGGCATCAGTTTCTTGCTGACGTCTATGGTCTTCCATGTCGTCCCGACCGCGCTCGAGATCTCGCTCGTTTGTAGTATTCTTGTAGGATCACCGACTCCGGACCTTCAAACAACTACTGACGCCCTCCTGAGACCTATCAATATGGCTTCCGATTTGCTGCCATCACGGCTGTGACCATGCTTGCATACACAGCATTCACCATCACTACAACTGCCTGGCGCACGAAGTTCCGCCGACAAGCCAATGCTGCCGATAATCGTGGCGCTACTGTGGCAGTTGACTCGCTCATCAACTATGAAGCCGTCAAGTACTTCAACAACGAGAAGTTTGAGGTGGCCCGGTACGACAAGGCCCTGAAGAGCTACGAAGACGCCTCTATTAAAGTGACGACATCGCTGGCTTTCCTCAACTCTGGCCAAAATGTGATCTTCTCCAGCGCGCTGGCCGCCATGATGTACCTAGCTTGTGACGGAGTCGCTACTGGAGCTTTGACAGTCGGTGATCTGGTCATGGTCAACCAGCTGGTCTTCCAGCTGTCGGTGCCCCTCAACTTCCTGGGCTCGGTCTACCGTGAACTGCGTCAGTCTCTGCTGGACATGGAGACGCTGTTCAACTTGCAAAAAGTCAATGTCACCATCAAGGAACGGCCCGACGCCAAACCGCTGGAATTGAAACGTGGAGGTGAGATCCGTTTCGAGAACGTCACCTTTGGCTACCACCCCGATCGGCCAATCTTGAAGAACGCCACGTTTACCATTCCCGCCGGCTCGAAGTTTGCCATTGTCGGTCCAAGTGGCTGCGGAAAGTCTACCATCTTGCGTCTGCTATTCCGCTTCTACGATACCCAGACTGGCCGCATCCTCATCGACGGCCAAGACGTGCGCGACGTGACTCTGGAGAGCCTCCGCAGATCGATCGGAGTAGTCCCACAAGACACACCACTCTTCAACGACACCATTCTCCACAATATTCGCTACGGACGGATCGACGCGACGGATGAGGAGGTTCGTCATGCCGCCGAGCGAGCCCGCATTGACCAACTGATTGAGCGCTTGCCCGATGGTTATCAAACAGCCGTCGGCGAGCGCGGCATGATGATATCCGGCGGCGAAAAGCAACGCTTGGCTATTTCGCGTTTGATTCTGAAGGATCCGCAGCTTTTGTTCTTCGACGAAGCGGTAAGTTTGCCACCCTTATTCTCCCCTGAGCAAAAAGTCAAAGCCAGGCTAACGGGCTCCGCAGACCTCTGCTCTCGACACCTACACCGAACAGGCTCTTTTGCAGAACATCAACAGCATTCTCAAGGATAAGATGCGCACCAGTGTATTTGTTGCGCATCGTCTACGTACCATCTTTGACAGTGACCAGATCCTGGTGCTAAAGGATGGAGAGGTAGTGGAAACCGGCTCGCACAGCGAGCTGCTTGAGCTAAATGGTGTATATGCAGAGCTATGGAACGGTGAGTCCATCTCCTGTCAACATTTTCTCGGCATTGTTTACTGACTATAAGAAAAAAGCCCAAGAAACCTCGCTAGATGCCGAGTTGCCGAATGAGGCGAAAGTGCAGAATTGAAAAACCCAAGTACAGAGTAGATGAGCGATTCAGATGAAAATATGCCGATGATATCCGAGATATTTTGAAGCTGCAAGTAAACCGATCCCCGTAAACATTCTCACATTCAAAATTCGACCGTTTCCGATCACGTTTCCTTGCGCTCGCCGAACTATTTCTCAGACTACGTTGGGACGAATGTCCTTCTCTATGACCACGCTGATCCAAAGACACAAATACATAAATTATCATGTCAAGGAAGAGAAACACAATTCATGAAAGTCGAGGTCCTAGAACACAGGCAGATGGACCTGGCCAGAGCGTGGCAACTCCACGCTAAAGGTGTTCTCCACTTTTTGGTTTCCCCTTTCTCGATTCTCTGTCTCTCCTGCACACGACCTTCCAGCCACTCATTTCTGGGATTATCCCCAGTTCATTCATTTAAGCCGCAGGTCCGGGGAAATAACACACTCCTTGCATTGAACAGATCGATTGCCATCTCCTCCTCGCCATCTCTTGGCTTTCCGGTGTCTCCCTAGTTGCCAGCCCCTCGTGCGCCTCCAAAAGCCCCCTCTCCGCGCCGTACGTCTTCCCCTTTTCCCCCGGGAAACAGCCAAGGTGAGACCCCCAATTCGAGCATTGAGTAATTTCAGCAATTATTCCTGACCTTTGACACAGTGACGTCTTTGTTGACATCCCGACCGTTGCCGACCATCCAAAGTGGTCCGCTGTGGAATCGTTTCTTGACTTCCCGATTGCCGACTTCCAGAGAAACCGCCAGGAGTCTCTTGTGCGTGACAAGCAGATCATCACCTTCAAAAAAAACATCGGAATCTTGATATTATATCTCGCGTCAAAATGGGCCTCATCGATAAACTCCAAGCCAGTACGTGAACCTCAAAAACAAATCAAACACCCCCCCCTCATCCTCCCTCCTTGCAATTATCCCACTAACACGCGACAGAGCTCGAGCTGTACCGCCTCGAACAAAAGTACGCCCGCCGCAAGCACCGCACCACCTTCTCCACGGGCGCAACCTACGTCGACGGCGAATACGTCTTCACAGGCGCCAACTCACCAACCAGCACCGTTTCCAAACACTCAACCGGTAGCTGGCGGCCCTCGATCGGACGAAGCGGATCCTCAGAATCACGCCGGCGGTGAGTTCACCTGGAACTGCCTGCTGCTTTCTGCTTCTCTGCTTTCTGCTTTCTGCTTTCTTTCGTGTTGGCGCCTTTTATGTTTACCTGATCTATACGGCGCTTAGCATTGCTCTTCAAGCTTCGCATGACGTACCTGCGAAGATCGATGACCCTCTTGCAGTCCACCCTTGTCTGTTGGAATTTGATTTTCTCTTTTCTTTGGACAAAACCATCCCGCTCTTGATTGCGTGGGGCCTGAGTCAAAAGTTGAGAGTTCATCTCTGATACACTTGGCGTTTTTTTTTGTGTGACTGACATGTCTTACCTGATGTCTTTTGTTCGTCCGCTCCTTTTCTCTGCTTCGTGGTAAGCGAGCATATACCATGTCTTTCTTCTGTGCATAGTTTTTTTTTCTCTCTCTTGGTGGCATTCGACTTCGAGTTGTCTTCTTGTTTATAACATTCAACTCACATTGTGATTATCTGTTCCTTTCCTGGAATTGTGCCTTTGGACTCATTTACAAGGAGGATATCCAAGTTTGAATATGTTCAAGGGCATACTCAATTGGTATCCATGTTTCAACTACCTTACATCATATCCATTGAAGAGGTGGTTACCACGTAGTCTGCTACATATAGCGGCAATAACACCCATTCGCACAATACCGGCCATAATCATATTATATTTCGAAAGTTACATAGTCCAGGGGGGGACAAAACTGGTCCAGATGAAGCAGCTTGGTAACAGAAGATTCGGATTGGTTCCATTCCTATACATGAATAACACCAAGGTTGCCGAATCACCGCTTCGACTTCCGTCCTCCAATACCGAGCCGGCCCAGATTTGGAAGACTAGATTTGTGCTTATGTGCGGTCAATATGGATGAGGACCCTGATTTAGAATCAAACGCCCCACGACTTCCACCCGCTCCCATAGAAGGGCCTGGCACACCGACACCGAGACCTCCCATTCCACGGGGTGCGTTCGGGAAGACCTGATCGGTCTCGGGTACGGTCCGTAGTTGCAGCCGAGAGGGCGGCAGTTAGGGAGGGATTCTGAAGATTATCTGTTGGGTCGAGCGAATGCCGCTGTGCAGCTTGCGCCCGACGTGCACGTTCCTGCACGTTCTTGAACTTTTCCAGAAGTTCGACCCAGCGGATGTTGCTGTCTTCTCGCTTCAAGCGGGTGCCGGTAGTGCGTTCGTACGACGGTGCTGTTTGAGTGGTACTAGGAAAGGTCAGTATGTGTGACGGTGACGATGATGATGATGATGGTGACGGTGAGGGTGGGGTCGGGCAAGTTCCATACCTGCGAGGACCACCGTAGAGGAATCCAATGTTGCTAACGCTGTTCAATCGATTCTTGAGTGCAGCGAAGGCAGAGCTCTGAGGGAGGAGCATGAGGACACCGTAAAGGCATTTGTAGAGGTAGGGATATTTTTCAGGTTCGAGGAGTTGTAGTCGGAGGTCTAGCATGCATTAGTGAATTGGCATCAATGGAACCACCCGAGGGCAACGAACAGGTGAATACAGGGGATTCGAGTAGCTGCACCAGTTTGTCGATCTGAATAAGCATGTTGACTGTCATTTCGAGCTCGGCGCTGAGTCCATGAGTCAGAAAGGTTACAAGAGGAGGGGGACTGAGAGATATTGGCGACTTACAAAATTTGGAGCAGATTGTAAGCTTGTTCATAAGCCTGAGCAAGGAGACATAGAGAGAAAGTAGAAACGGCATTATGGCACCAAGACCGGAACAGAGCAACAAAGAGCGCTTGGCCTTCCTGTGAAAGGTTAGATTTTGTCAGAACTAGATCCGAAAAGAGATACATACGGTGGAATTGGGGTTCCTCAGCTTTTTCCTCATATCAGACAGCTCAGGTGCTGTGATAAGGTTGTTATTCAAGTTCTGCACCATGATGCTTGCAAACTCAATGTCCTTAGAAATGTCAATGTACTGGATCACGTCATAGTGAGAAATAGAAAAACTCACTTCTTCCTTCTCGAGACAGTCTGCCAAAGTCCGATAGATGCGGTCCGTACTCAGCTTTAGACACAGTTGTCTGATGATCAAGTTTCCGCGGACTTCCAACAAGTGCCGATCCGTCGAGAAGAGTTGTAGCAGATTCACCATGAACGAAGTAAAGTAATTGTCTTCGCTATACCTCGAAATTTGCGACAAGAGCTCCAAGTCCTGTCGGACAACTGCCTCCGCAGGGTCCGATAGAGTCTTCAAGAGAGCTGGGAATGTGCCATCGTTGAAAGCAACCACCTTCCGCGGAGCTTTCCGGTGTAACATGATTAGCCATCCAAGTGCAGCTACCCTGGTGGCTTCATTCTCATTCAGGAATTGTAGTGTAAGCGAACTGACTGCTGCAGCGTAATCAAGATCGGCCGGCTGAACAGGTGTCGACATAATACTACCACGCGGTGTTGCTGGCCTTGAGTCTTTGGGGATGTCAACCGATTTTCTGTCAATACTGTCTTTGCTGAGTGCCGCGGAAGGCGCCTTAGAAGCTGTCCAAGCTGTTTCATCGGTTGTATCGTCAGAAAGATACGAAATGTATTCGAGTAGGGACTTGTTGACTCGGTTTGCTGCTTGTCGCACCGAATCTGAGCCACTAGACATTGCCGGCAGCACCTGAGTCAAGAGTCGTGGGACAAATGGGAGAATATCTTCAGGGCTGATGTCGAAGAACGCGTCCACCCAGCGGAGCGCCGTTAATTGCATTTCCTCATCTGTGAGCTGTCAGTATCATAGAAATTTGGGGAATGAAAGGTAGGAAACTCACCATATGACGTGTCAACGAAGCTGACCAGAATATCCAAAATTTTCGGGAAGTCGATCTGAACGTCCTGCCCCGGAATCCAGTCGCCATCAGCCTGGTTCATGTCTTCATCAGAGAGGGACTCCGAGGCAGAATCATCAATTGCAACATCGCCCTTTGTATCAGCAGTCTGTTCGGTTCTGAGACTCTCAGTATCGCTCGTGGCAGAACGTCGGCTTCGCTGGCCCTTTCGACTCTCCTCAATTCCCTTCTTTAGTCTGGTGATCCTTTTAATCTCGGACAAGAATCGGTCTAAAAGTGCCTGTGTAGCAACGTTCACATCCCTATCTGGACCACCGAGGAACCTGATCAGCCCTTCCAGGAATTCAGGCAGATAGCTCACCAGCTCTAAGTCAGGGACAGTATCGAGCAAAGTCAACCACGAGACTAGGAAGTTGCGAGTATACGGCTGAATCACATGAATCCGGTCCTTGAGAAGGAGGATAAATCTTCCAAGGGAAAAAGCTGTAGGTAATTCCGCATTATCGAGCTCGGTTGGGTCATCCTTCTCCGAAAGCTGCAGTACAGACACATACGAAGCTGCAGATTCGGCAACAATGTCTTTCACCAAACGGTCCAGAAGTTCCGCTCCGTTCTTCACTGAGAGCTCCGAGTCGGATGCTAGTTTGGCCAAAGCATCAAATATCTCATTAAAGAAAGGCAAAATCTCTCCCTTGGCCACCTTCGCGATGTTGTACATGCTCTCGCAAGCATAGTACCGGACTCGCGCATCTTGGTCCGAAAAGCATGCCAGGACTGGAGGTACGATCTCCTTCAAATGGGTGGCAACGCCCTCCTACAATTTTGCATCAGCCGAGCTCCCTCCCTTCTCTTCGTTATCCGTGACTCACCGATCCGAGGGCGATAGAGGCAGCGGCGAGGCCAATCAAGCCACCGTTTCGAGCGTGAGGTTGGTGTACAGCGTAGGCATAGTCGTGGCAGAGCTGTTCGACGATCCTTTGAATCTTCTCGTGTTCTCCTTTGAAAACGGCGTCTCGAACGATTTTCTCTACTCTGTGTCGCGTGTTAGCTGAGGTTTACTCGACCTCCACAGCTCCCAGAAAACCTACTCCAAGGCTCCCTGCTTTCGCTTATCGTAGAGCTTGTCGTTAAGCAATCGCTGGATTGATTGATCCATATCTCCCACTCGCGGAGAAAGCTGTTCCGAGCTCCGATTAAGCAAAGTTCATGGTGGAGAGATCGCGTCGATTAGGGGCTGGGTCACGAGGCGGGATAGCGCGGGAGTTGCCGGTGAGAAGCTCAAATGGTCCTCACAGGCTAAGCCCCATTTATTGGGCACTTGAAAAGCTTCAGAGAGGGGTGGAAAGATGCGTTGTCAACCGCGGAGACGGGAGTCCCAAGCGCGGTGTGACGTATGTCAGCACCGGGGCGCATCTCGGCCCGAGATACCAATCTACTCTATTTAGCGAAACATTTGAGAATGAACACAAATGCTATGTACAGTATTCAAGGCTTGATCGTTACGTTTCCAGATTATCGGTCCATACTGACATCTTCACTCGCATCAGAATCCACCGCCCTGCGGGAAGTGGGTTCCCGAACCATGGAGAAAATCGCCGAGCACTCCAGGCTGCATCAGATATGCCCAATTCGTCTGATCGTAACTCCCGAATGCAGCTCCATAGATATCAGTCGCAGGGTCGAGAGTGGGCATCATCAGGTTGTCATCAACGATCGCTTCGGAAGTCTGGTCTATTCTCCCTGATCCAGACTGTCGACCCACAGGCGGGGAGTCAAGACCTCCTTCGTTATGTGCTGGCTGAGGGCCTTTTCGAGACGCTTTTATGTCTACAGTGAGCTGTCTGTGCAGTGTGACAAGATTAGGTGGCTCGAGGGATCTTCCAAGTCGAAGCTCGGCTTCCTCCCGAGCAGCCCAGGCCCTGAGTGTAGCGTGCATGAAAGCAACATGCATCGGGTTTCCAATGTTGCGAACGAATTGTCTATGCTCATGATTGCTGCAGATGGCTTTCCATGCGCGTTCACATAGCTCGCCCGTTGTTCGTTCGCGCAATTCGCTGATGAGAAAGATGTAGCCCGGCAAGGGTCCGTGGATCTGCATGTACCACAAGAAGCCGCGGAGACTTTCCGTAGTAAACATCACATCGTCATACTCTAGCATCTTGATGGCAGTCAGAAAGAGGGCGTCGCGCTCGTCATCGCTGAGACTAGATGTGGGTATGCCTTGACACATGAATTCGACAACATGAAGTTTGCAGAGAGCACTGCGTGTTGCCATCAGGGCGAAAAGCTGAATTGGAACCTTCGGGTCGCAGCCCATCAGGTAGACTGACTCTATGTAGGAGCAATATTGATCCAGGTCCCGGGTGGTTGGCCGGCATCCTTCGCCAATACTTGTATCGGGAGATACCACCGAGTTGGTATGCTTTTGTGGATTCTTGATGGTTGTCGAATTGGGCCGAATACTGTTTGGATCAGCCGCAATAAGTAGCTCAATACGTGTGAGACAAAATATCATCTCTGTTGGACCGCTGCATGCTTTTGGCGGCTCGTTAGAATGCAGGTTCAAGTCCGCATCGTTTACGTTGAGTGGGAGGCGACAGTCCGATCCAGAAGAAGAGAGAGCTGTGATGGAGGAGCCGGTCATTTCAGCCATTCGTTTATCAAGTGCAGCCAGCTGCCACCAAAGTTTTCGTCGCTGTTCAGTCTCAAAGGGTGAGAGGCCAAATTGAGCACCGTCTCGATGTACTCCTATGCGAGTTGCCATACGAACGGCAATGCCAAGTAAACAGAACATAGTTCGAGGATCAACATTACGACCAGCACTGTGCTAGATACGAAGAACTGTCAGCGCACGGCAGGGTCGGTCAAAGGGAAGAAAGGGCTTACAAGGTACAAGAGATAAGCCTGCAGTACTATCAGCTCATTCGATCTCATGAAGCCCACATTGACCAAGGCTTGCTGTGCAGCTTGATTGAACCGAGCAAGCATGATTTCTTTTGGCTCGCCAAAGGTACTTTGGGTCTCTTCGTCTGTCAAAGATTTCACGGCGATGAGATAAATATTGAACATAAGGGCTTCGAGTGGTTTGGAAACTTTTGACAAGTCGGCACTTGCTCTAACAATTTGAGTCTGCAGGGTAGATATATGACTGATTTTCAGCAATGAATTTACATTGCTGATATAAACCTGCCAGAGCTGAAAAATCTGAATCGCTGATGGGTGCAAATGGGTTATGCGCGTCGGCGAGCCACCCACGCCAAAGGGGAATGCATCAGATTCATTGATGAACATCTTGTCGAAGGCATGATGAATTGGAGGCGGGTCAGTCCCGTCATCATCGGAGTTTTGTAGCAAGTCATATGTCGTCCGATATTCATCGTAATATGCAAACCACTTGGAGCGCCTGTTCAAACATTAGCCTGGCTTATGCGGGGTGGGACAAGGCTTTGACCTCTGACAGCCTTCGCTCCGAGAGCTGCGATCTTGAGCACTGCTCTCCGGCGGAGCTTCCCTTGCTCCGGCTTCAGTGTCTACTTCGGTTGCCTCATCCCCAACATTGCCAAATAAATCAAAGTCAATACCATGCTGGGTCATGAGCGCTTCATACTTCTTGAGTCGTTCAATCAAATCTCGCTCGAGTAATTTCTTTTTTCTTCGTCTTGCAGGCTGCGGCGCGACCACTTTGCATTCCGCCTGTGCCCGAATACAGTTGGAGCACGGCTTCTGCTGATCACAGCGGACCTTGCGCTGTTGGCAAAAGACACAAGAGTGACCTCGCCTCAGACTCATGATGGAATAAGGTCGGGACCGCGGAGATATTGCCCCCCCCGAGAACTGTAATGAATCGAATGATGCTTGCCGATGTCCAAAATATCGATGGTCCCAAATGTGAAGAGTCAAAGTAGATACTGTGAGCGTCGGGAAGAAAGTAATCATTTCGGTCCCGAGCAACGTTCCTCGGTCCCGTTATCATCGATTCCCACATACGCTAGACCCGATCTGTCGTCAGTACAGTCCCTTCGCAAAGGGTATCAAAGTCAGGGAAAAAAAAGGAGGCTCTCTCTTGCATAGCGGAGCCGAGAGCTCTTGAAATTCTGAATTTTAATTTGTTTTTCCTTGAAGATAAGCACTTAAGTAGCTCTCTTCCACCAGCAGCTTTTGGATATCAAAGAATCGACAATTACTTCCTTTCCCTCGTCTTGAAAACATTGCTCATCCATCCCTTGACAAATCGAAGTATCTCTTGAATTTTTTTCAATAGCAAGTTACCTTGGTATCATGACATGTTCGATCCTCAGCGACCGATCGACTCAAGCCGAACCCCCCAAAGCTCTCGACGCAGCCCCCGACACTGAAAAGCAAGATGTATACCAACCACCTACAAGACCAAAACCTCTGGGAGGCCCACCAGGTAGCCAATATGCTCCGAAAACCCTCAAATTCTGGTTAATAATGGCCTGTAATTTTCTATCACTCTTCATCGTGGCCCTTGACCGGACAATCATCACGACAGCAATCCCCAAAATCACAGACGACTTCAACAGCCTCGGTGACATCGGCTGGTACGGGTCAGCATATATGCTGACAGGCGCAACCTCACAACTGATCTTCGGTCGTATCTACAAGTTCTACAATATGAAATGGGTCTTTTTGGCTACCATGGTCATATTTGAAGTTGGGTCTATTGTTTGTGGCTCTGCTCCGTCTTCAAACGTGCTTATAGCCGGACGGGCTATTGCTGGTTTTGCATCTGCTGGGATCTTCTCCGGATGCATGCTTATTATCATCCCATTAGTTCCGCTTCATAAGAGGCCTATGTTTCAGGCTATGTTTGGGGCTGTTTTCGGTCTTGCTTCTGTTTTGGGACCGCTTATTGGGGGTGGGTTTACTGGTAGTGTCACTTGGAGGTTTGTTGTAAATTGGATGACTTTGGTACTGGAGGTGAATACTGACAGCGGGGGATAGATGGTGCTTTTATGTCAACCTTCCTATCGGTGCAGCTACCTGGATCTTCATGGCCTTGGTTTGGCATCCGGTGAAAGTACATCACGATTCTATTCCTGTGACAATGCATATCAAGCGTCTCGATCCGCTTGGTACCTTCTTCTTGGTTCCAGGAGTTGTGTGCCTCCTGTTGGCGTTTCAATGGGGTGGTTCAAACTATGCATGGAACAATGGCCGCATCATTGCTCTGTTCGTTCTCTTTGGTATTCTGATGACGGCCTTCGTTGCTGTTCAAATTCTCATGCCGGAGACAGCGACCATCCCTGGTAGAATCATCACCCAAAGGAGTATTCTCGCCTCTACTATCTTCACGTTCTGTGGAGTCGGCTCCATGATGATGACAATATACTACTTGCCAATTTGGTGTAAGGGCCTCTCAAAGCTGAAAATAGGCTTTCATTTGGTCATTGCTGATCATAATAGTTCAAACCGTCAAACTCGTCAATCCTGTTGAATCGGGAATCAACACTCTCCCCCTCGTACTGAGTCTAGTCATCGCAGGCTTCATCGGCGGCGGTATCACCAAAAAGTCGGGCTACTATGTCCCGGTAATGATTCTCTGTCCCTGCATCCTGTCCGTCGGCCTGGGTCTCCTGTCAACCTTAAGCCTAGACACCACCTCCGCCCACTGGATCGCCTACCAAATCCTATGCGGCTTCGGTGTTGGAATCGGAATGCAGACAGGAGGACTAGTCGTGCAACGCATCCTCCCGATATCCGATGTACCAGCTGGAGTCGCTCTCCTGTTCTTCGTGCAGCAACTCAGCGGATGTATCTTCACTACTGTGGGCCAAACGATCCTGAGCAATACCCTGGTTTCGAAGCTCGCTGATATCCAGGGCATTGATCCCAATTTGGTTCTTAGTGAGGGAGCGACGAAGTTAGCTTCTATTGTTGCGCCGGGAAATATTATTGTCGTTCAGCGGGTTTATAATACGGCCTGTAGGAGGATTTTCTTGGCTTCTATGGGGTTGACCTTCGGGGCGTTGATAAGTGCACTTGCAATGGAGTGGAAAAGCATTAAGCAGGGAAAGAATGGTCAGAATGGACCTGGTGCGGTTGAATCTGGTGGAAAGGATAGAAAGATGGAGACGTCCAAGCTCTCGGCGCAGAATGTTTCCTAGAACGGGGACTGAAAATGTTTGACTCAGGTCAGGAAGCCGATAAAAAGGGAATAAAGCAGGTTGATATTGGTAGATGAGGAGAAGGAAAGGCTAAGCTGGGCTACAACTCTACTCATACGTAGAACATAAGGACAGATCAATTGACACATGTATATAAATGATGGCAACTGAAAAATACCCACGAACCATTTTCTGACTTCTTCACAATTGACTAAAGAACAAACTTCTTGGTTGGTTTCTATGAAAGGGGTATGCGAAAAGAATTGGTACGTAGAAAAGAGCAAGTCTCGCCAAAAATCCACGAAAACGCCAAGGATTGAAATCAATGGCTAATATACTGGAAAACAGCCGAAACGTCCCTCTCGCCAACTTCCTGCCTCAACAAGAAGTCCTGAATCTGTGCCATGGGGCCCTTCTCACCATTATTAACAAAGTGGTTCCATGAACTCGTATCACCGTAAAGCATAGCCGGCGCCTTAATGTACTGATTTCCATCAGGCCGACAACGTTTGCATTTGAATGTGTCGTGCGTATCGCTGCGTGTCTCAGGTTTGAATTGGAATAGTTCGCGGAGTGATTCGAGTGAGAAGTGACGCTCGACGTCTTCTGCTGAGTCGACAACACATGATGAGAGGGATTGCTTGTGGGATTGTCGCTGGAAGATCTTTTCCTCAATTGAACCGGTAGCGATAAATCGGTAGACAAAACAGTCTTTCTTCTGTCCATCACGCCACACTCGAGCAAGGGCTTGCTGGTCGGCAGCTGGGTTCCAGTCGGGATCGAAGAGAACGAGGCGGTTGGCGCCGATCAAGTTGAGACCGCATCCTCCTGCCTTGCTACTAAGGAGGAAGACAAATTCGGGGGCATCTGGGTCGTTAAATTTGTCGACCAGCTTTGAACGTTTCTTGATGTTCATCGTCCCGTCCAGTCGCAGACAGCCATATGCACGTGATCGGCACAGTTTCTCGAACAGATCCAGAGTCTGAGTGTAATTGCTGATGAGAACAATCTTGTCATTCGTGTCTTGACGAATTCGAGCGAGCATACGGTCAAGTACCATCATCTTTCCAGAGTACCAGCTCTTGACCTCACGGTCACGGCCTCGGGCTTCTGGAGGAGTGAAGTCCTCGGGGTACGCATGCTCACATCCGGGGAGATCTTTTTGCAAATCGAGGAGGTCGGGATGATTACAGAGCTTCTTCAAGATGCCAATGGCTTTCAAAGGTTGACTTCCCTTTCCTCGAAGCAAGCTGCGAATCTCTGGACTTTGAATAAAGTGGTTATAGAGGTCTAATTGGAACGGAGACATGTTGCAAAATACCACATGTTCGTACTTGACAGGTAGGTACTTCGATAAGATGTCGTTCGACCGGCGAATGATGAACTTGTTAACAATGCTGGACAGCTCTGCGAGACGTTCATCACCGAGTTTTCGGGACTCCTCGGTCCCCGCTGCATCGCGGCCCCGGAGGATCGGTAGTTCATATCGTTTGCGGAACTCGGCTTGGGAGCCGAGCAGATTGGGATTGGCAAAATGCAAAAGAGCAAAGTATTCAGACAAGTCGTTCTGGATCGGTGTTCCAGACAGGATAACACGGCGGCTGACATTCAGACTGTTCAACGCCGTCCAGGTCAAGCTTTCCTTGTTTTTCAGTCGATGACCTTCGTCGCACAAAAGAAGGCCAATTGGCGTGTCCTTGAGCGCCTCGACGTACATTCGGAGCGTTTCATATGACACAATAAGCACGGGCCTGACGATTCCACGTCCCGAGGCGATTGCCCACTGCTTAATTTGCTGAGTGAGCTCCGTCTTCGTCGCCTTTCCGTCTATTGCAAAGGGGGTGGTAGCATCCTTGCCAAGCCATTTACCTACAACGGTTAGTATCGTAGAAGATCAGTGATCGAGGTCACTCACCCAATTCGTTTGCCCAGTTACCAACTAAACTAGATGGGCATGCAATAACACATTTCTGGATAGTTGTAGTTCCAGCCTCGGGGCCCTGCTTAAGTAATGTCCACATCAAAGAGATGCATTGAAGCTGTCCATGTCAGCGGTGCGGTGCCTTTGAGGAGCGATCTCGTCATACCGTTTTACCCAAACCCATACCGTCTGCCATAATGCATCCATTGGCATTCTTATCAATTAAGCCTGTTGTACAGCGATACAAAAACTGTTCACGTCAGAAACATAATTACACCAATTTTCCACCAAAGAGGGGTTCAATGGACGTACCTTCACACCTTCCACTTGATGCGGTCGAAGAACCTTGGCCAATCTCGGATCAATGACAACTGGCACCTTAGGCCGACCCTCTACCTTCTTTTTCAGACCAAGAATATCTGCCAAACTCTTATGTACTAAGGGCTCTTCAATTTTGGGTTGATCCTCGCTGTTTGGCCCCCCAGGCTCCTTTTTGGCTGGCTCCTCTGGGACATCATCCATAGTCGGGTCATAAAGAACAATAGCAAATTCCCCGCTTGGATCGTGGAGAGGTTTGGCGACAAATGTGGCACCTTGTCGAAGTCCCAATGTCGGTGCTGGCCGGCCTGCGTCGTATTCACCCGTTGTTTTGTTGATTAAGGGAATTCGGAAATGCGTTCTAAATGCGGTATCTTTATCCTTGGGCTTGTACACTGGGAATTTGTTGACCTCGCGCGTTGCCAACGCAAGTCGGTCCTCGTTTGTGTATGGTTTCTCTGCCCCATCCTCTGTGCTGCCATCGGCGTTGGCATAATTGACCTTCCGTTTCTTTCTTGCGGGCTTCTCTGATGCTCGAGTCGGTGTCGCCGAGCCAGGGCATTTGAAGGGCCTGGAGAGGCGATCAAGGGAATTTATGGATTTAGGCTGGAGTGGTGTTTTGACACTGTCCGTCCCGGCGGGCTTGGGTCGATACCTGGAGGGTCAGAAATGAATGGGATATCCTCAGATTTCTCAGAACAGATACTCACATATCTCAGATGCAAACGCAGTGTCTCGTCCAAATCGAATTACTGTACAAATCACACTGCACAAGGTAAAATGAAGGATGTTGCCACCGACGCGTTCTTGCCTCGCGTCAGGCTACAACACCAAAGTGCCGCGGCCCCACGTGACCCACCCCGCCAAAGTGCCAAAGCCGGGGGGGGGATCTTTGATACGAAGAGTGGGACACCCTTTCTCTTTTCAAATTTAAATGATGACATCTGATTTCTGGGCTGGTTATATCAGTGGAGCCCTTGGAATCATCATCGGCAATCCTTTGGACGTGGTGAAGGTCCGGCTGCAGGCTGGTAACTCATCGGATGCATCTCCCTGTCCTAATTTAACTCGCTTGGAGCGGGCCAGCTCTCTTGTGCGAGGTTCGTGCGTGGATCGTCTTTGCATATGCATAATATTAATGGTATTTGTAGGCGCTGCTGCTCCGATCTTGGGATATGGAGCTCTCAATGCGATTTTGTTTGTGGCATACAATCGGTCATTGATATCACTCGACAGCTCTATCACAGACCCCACCAAACCTGATGGAGTTGCTTTGTATAAGATCTGGCTTGCCGGTGCTGCGGGCGGACTGGCCAGTTGGACCATTTCCTCTCCGACGGAATTGATCAAGTGTCGCGCGCAATTAAATAATCGACCGGAAATATCGTCCTGGACTGTTGCCAAAGACATATATCGCAGTCGTGGCTGGAGAGGGTTCTACTATGGTGGTGCAATTACATGCGCCAGAGATTCCATTGGCTATGGGTTCTAGTATGGAATCCTCCCCAGTTCCTTTGCGATCGCTCGATTAACACATGGTAGTTTCTGGTCTTATGAGCTCTGTAAGCGCTGGATGATGACACCAGATGAGAGCTCGCACGAAGAAGCCCTTAAAGTACTTCTTTGTGGTGGCATTGCTGGCATTGTTACCTGGAGCTCGGTGTTCCCGCTGGATATGATCAAGACCCGACTGCAGGCGCAGACAATGCACGAACGGTCTTCGACTGACGCATCTGAGGCTCGTTCCCTATTGCGGCCTCGGCGAGCCTTGAACACATTCCAGCTCGCCCGAGAGGTGTATCAGGCCGAGGGCGTGCGTGCATTCTATCGCGGCCTCGGCATCTGCAGTATCAGAGCGTTCATCGTGAATGCTGTCCAGGTACGTGTTCAGACCAATTCATGTTGATCCTAGACTAATCATAATAAGTGGGCGGCATACGAATGGCTAATGAAGAATCTAACACCTTATGAAGCTCCAGTGGGCCAGTACTACGCATAGTGTACAAATTTCTGATTGATAGCCAACACAATAGACCGAGACACCAGTTCAAGTTAGACAATATTTGGTATTGAGGGATTTCTATTGGGTTTATTTTGCCAAGGGGGTAATATTTCGCATTTCGCTTTGGTCCATGCCGCATCCGCCGGTTTTCGGCAGTTCCGATCTGTTCCGCAGACCGGCAGAACGGAACCCCGGCGAAACTCGGCATATAAAAAAAAGCCTCACGTGAGAGGCCCGCTGGATATGCAGACATAGTGTAGAGTAGACGTCGCCTTAGTGCTTTTTGAGGGTATTCATGTTCGTTCGTGACCAATTCCGGATTCCAGATCGAGCTGGAATGCCATATGCCATATGTCATGTGCGAGGTGCACTGCCCTGGCTCGTTTATATCGACCGGGAAACCATTCAGTCTTGCATTTCCACGGTGTCGTCCGCCCGCTTGCCGTTGTCAGGAGCTCCAATTCCCACGGCAGCTTCGGCGATTCTTTGGCTGTGAGGTTCGTCTTCAAGTTGGCGGACCCTGTGTGGACCAAGTCAGTAAGTTGCGAGGGAGGGCTGGTCTGTGGCCAAACGCACCGTCGCTTGTGGTTCTTGCCCTTTGTGTGTGCCTTCATGTTGTACTCGCTCTCAAACCACTTGGCGCATTCGACGCAGTAGTGGCGACCGAGACCAGGCAGATCTTCGGCATCTTTAGTCTCCTTATATTGCTCGAGGTGACGGGGAGATTCGAGATCGCTGCGGATCTGATCGAAACCTCTGCAAAAAAAAAATTTAGCACGCACAAATCGCACCGACGCACCACGTAGAACATACCTAGTGATACGCTTGCACTTGACTCTCTGTCTTCTAAGGGCACCCATGTTGTCGGCCTTCAATTTTTGCGACTATCACAACGGTGAGACTTGGAAAAAAAAAGGTTATCACCGATTTCCGGAGTGATAATGGGGCGTAGTGGAGAACGGGTCGCGCGTCGGGGGCTCAAAAAAGATTGGAATCAAAATTTCCGCCGAGTGGGTCGGCACGAATTGAAACACAGTCGCAGTGATTGGCAACATTGGTATCGCGGGAAGACCGGTCGGCACGCCTCGGCTCTCGGTTTCGTCACCGGATCCTGTCTGCTGTGTATGCGGGTGTATGCCTTGTATTTTATGACGTTTTCAATGCGGCATGTTGACAGCTATCGTCCCTTTTGGGCTATGGATACAAGGTACTCATCCGGTTTGGAAGACGAGAACAGAACTGAGGGCTAGATCCCATCTAGTGGTGTGTTATTGTTGATATAGTCATGGCCATGACCACGACCAAGACCATGGCCATCATGATCCATAGCGTCCCTACGAGGAGGACCATGGCAACCACATGCGAGACAGGAGGAATCGGGAGCTGCGGGTTAACGGGGTATAGGCCGAGTTTCCCTAGCACCCCCAGCCCGCACTGGCCGCAACGCTTTGCCTTTGGTCCGAAATGGCCTCTTGAAGGGAGTGTAATTGTAAACTCTGTGATTGGTGGCCGGATTCCGCCCGTCACATGCCCTGTATTGCCTTTACAGATCTTTCTGCTCCGGGTTGAAGAAATGCACATCACCACCAACGCACATAGCGTAGGACTAGTATGAATTAAAGGAAACATCTGAGTAGAAGAAGCTCTAAAGAACATCTTCCGAGCTTTTGTACAGAGATTTCTCGCCTTAACGCGCATTCTGGAGTGCAGCTCAGTCCTCGCAGAGCCGTCGCATGCGGGAGGTCAAACCGTTGCCTGACACAATACGTGTATGGTATTGCCGTGGTAACAGCGGTTACGGCTCTTCGGTCCCAGTTTCTCGCCCACTCAAAACCTCCAAGCTTTCCTTTTTCTTCCCTTCTTCCCTCTTTCCTCTTCACTATCCACTCTCTATTCTGCTTCCACAGGTGAAGGTGGTAGCTTTTGCATTGGATGTGTTGTGTTGTCTCCTAAAGAGATAGCTTGCCATCATGATTACTTCCCGCCTTGCGCGCGCTGGTGCGCTGGTAAGTTGCGCCCTGCCTCGGCTTGCTGATGCGCGACTGCGTCGACCCCGGTCCCAGTCGTCATCGCCAGTCCATCGGGAATGAATCAACAGCTAACGTGTCTCTCTCACAGGCTCCCAAGGCCCGTCTGGTAAGCAGTTCTAGCTGATCATCAATCGCCTGCGACTTCCCTCCGAATCGGTCCGGATGAGGGGATCGCAGTAACGTAGCAGCCACTAACTCTCGACTCTCTATTAGTTCCTCGGGCCCCGGAGCTTCGCTACCATTGCCAATGATCCTCTTGACAAGAAGGTTGAGATGACCCTTCACGAGAAGGGCAACTACATCAACTACAAGAAGATGTCCGAGAACCTCGACATCGTCCGTGGCCGTCTTCAGCGCCCTCTCACCTACGCCGAGAAGGTCCTGTACTCTCACTTGGATGACCCCCATGGCCAGGACATCGAGCGTGGTACCTCCTACCTTAAGCTCCGTCCCGACCGTGTTGCTTGCCAGGACGCCACTGCTCAGATGGCTATCCTGCAGTTCATGTCCGCTGGCATGCCTTCCGTCCAGACCCCCACCACCGTCCACTGTGACCACTTGATTGAGGCCCAGGTTGGCGGCGAGAAGGATTTGGCCCGTGCCAACGACATCAACAAGGAGGTCTACGACTTCCTCGCTTCCTCCACTGCCAAGTACAACATTGGTTTCTGGAAGCCCGGTTCCGGTATCATTCACCAGATCGTCCTCGAGAACTACGCTTTCCCCGGTGGTCTGATGATCGGTACTGACTCCCACACTCCCAACGCTGGTGGTCTCGCCATGGCCGCCATCGGTGTCGGTGGTGCTGACGCTGTCGATGTCATGGCCGGTCTCCCCTGGGAGCTGAAGGCCCCCAAGGTCATCGGTGTCCGCCTTACCGGCGAGATGTCTGGCTGGACTACCCCCAAGGATATCATCCTGAAGGTCGCCGGTGAGCTGACCGTCAAGGGTGGTACTGGCGCCATCATTGAGTACCACGGCCCCGGTGTCAACTCTCTGTCCTGCACCGGTATGGCTACCATCTGTAACATGGGTGCCGAGATTGGTGCCACCACCTCCATGTTCCCCTTCAACGACCGTATGTACGACTACCTCAAGGCCACCAAGCGCCAGAACATTGGTGACTTCTCCCGCGACTACGCCAAGGAGCTCCGCGAGGACGAGGGTGCTGAGTACGACCAGCTCCTCGAGATCAACCTGTCTGAGCTCGAGCCTCACATCAACGGCCCCTTCACTCCCGATCTGGCCACCCCTATCTCCAAGTGGAAGGAGACCCTCAAGACCAACAAGTGGCCCGAGGAGCTCAAGGTCGGTCTGATCGGCTCTTGCACCAACTCCTCCTACGAGGATATGTCTCGTGCCGCTTCCATCGCCCAGGATGCTCTCGACCACGGCCTCAAGTCCAAGTCTCTCTTCACCATCACCCCCGGCTCCGAGCAGATTCGTGCCACCATTGCCCGTGATGGCCAGCTCGAGACCATGGAGGAGTATGGCGGTGTCATCCTTGCCAACGCCTGTGGCCCCTGTATTGGTCAGTGGGACCGCAAGGACGTCAAGAAGGGTGAGGCCAACTCCATCATCTCTTCCTACAACCGTAACTTCACTGGCCGTAACGACGCCAACCCCGCTACCCACGCCTTCGTCGCTTCCCCCGACCTTGTCGTCGCCATGACCGTTGCCGGTACCCTTAACTTCAACCCCTTGACCGACAAGCTCAAGGATGCCAACGGCAACGAGTTCATGCTCAAGGCTCCCTCCGGTGACGGTCTGCCCGGTCGGGGTTACGACCCCGGCATGGACACCTACCAGGCTCCTCCCGCTGACCGTGCCTCCGTCGATGTCGTTGTCTCCCCCACCAGTGACCGTCTCCAGCTCCTCGCTGGCTTCGAGGCCTGGGACGGCAAGGATGCCACCAACCTCCCTATCCTGATCAAGTGCCAGGGCAAGACCACCACTGACCACATCTCCATGGCTGGCCCCTGGTTGAAGTACCGTGGCCACTTGGACAACATCTCCAACAACATGTTGATTGGTGCCGTGAACGAGGCCAACGGCGAGGCCAACAAGGTTAAGAACGCCTTCACTGGTGAGTTCGGCGCCGTCCCCGCCACTGCCCGTGACTACAAGGCCCGCGGCGTCAAGTGGGTTGTCATTGGTGACTGGAACTACGGTGAGGGATCTTCCCGTGAGCACGCTGCTCTTGAGCCCCGTCACCTCGGTGGTCTGGCCATCATCACCCGCTCCTTCGCTCGTATCCACGAGACCAACCTGAAGAAGCAGGGTATGCTGCCCCTGACCTTCACCGACCCCGCCGACTATGACAAGATCAAGCCCGAGGACAAGGTCGACCTTCTGTGCACTGAGCTTGCTGTTGGCAAGCCCATGACCCTCCGTGTCCACCCCGCTGCCGGTGGTGCTCCCTTCGACATCTCTCTCAGCCACACCTTCAACGAGTCCCAGATCGAGTGGTTCCGTGACGGTTCTGCCCTGAACACCATGGCCCGCAAGTCCGGTGGCAAATAAATTTATCTCACGTCTCCAAGGGATTGCCGCAAGGCGTCCGTGTAAACTACTTCCTCTTTCCTGTGTCTATCGTCCAGAAAAGAGGAACTGAGTGACAGCCTGATGATGGCGTTCGCTCATTGTGTGTGCGTCTGTCCCTATTTCGAGCCTGGTACGAGGAGTTGCGCTCTGGGAAAAATTTTACGATATCTTGTTTTTCGGCTTATTGGCCTTGCGTTGGATTCCCTTTTGGGTGGGCTCAATGGATATAGCTATTTGATTTCCCTTAAATCGTTTCTGTATGTTCGAAAATAGCATGCATACACTTTTTTTTGTGTTCAACCATTTTCAGATTCTCAAGACTCTTTTCTCATTTTTGCTCGTAAGGATGTAATATTGTACCTGAGAGATGTAGATGGCACTGTGGTCGAAAGCGGCACTTAGACAGATGAGCTAATCTGCCTCGGCCCTTGAATGCCCCGCGGCTCAGACCCAGTCCTCTGGGATGCGCAGTTACTTTAGAACCAGCCATTCCGTGACCGAGACTGAGGATGGCGAACTCTCTACCTATCTTCAGCACAACCTCCCCACATTAATCGACAAGGACCCCGTTCCGCCATCAATCTGCGGCTGCTTGGACCATTTTACAAGAGACGTTCGGGGGGTGGGCCAGACCTCACTTCCGCAAATCGGAGAACTTCAAACCAAACAATGGCCCAGCTCGTTCCCTTGCCAGAAGTCGAGCGCCTCAGCGCCTCCGTAATCAGGATCCTGGGAGGAAACCCGGGCAAGGTATGATATTGTGATTCTGTTCCATTGGGCAACACGTTGGGCTGACCAGCACACATAGTTTACCCTGCAAGGTATGAGTCCCGATTGCGACCCGGAGGTCCCGCTCTCATCTTTGTGTATCAGGAACCAACACCTATCTTATTGGCCGTGGCCATCAGCGTATCCTGATTGATACGGGCGAGGGAAAGCCCACGTGGGCGGACAGGTTGCAATCCGTGCTCTCCGAGGAAAAAGCCACAGTGCACCAGGCCCTGCTCACGCATTGGCATGGGGACCACGTCAAGGGCGTGAATGATTTGCTCCGCATTTGTCCCAAGGCTACTGTTTTCAAGCATCGGCCCGATACAGGTCAACAGGATATACATGATGGACAGGTATTCCGGGTCGAGGGTGCTACCCTGACAGCATGTCATACGCCGGGACATACAGTTGACCATATGACTTTTGTGCTGGAGGAGGAGGATGCGATGTTTACCGGTGATAGTAAGCATAGAAGATAACTCTTCGTATCCATATAATTGGCATATACTGATGATACTATAGATGTCCTCGGCCACGGCACAGCCGTCTTTGAAGACCTCCAAATCTATTTAGTCAGTCTCAATCGCATGCTCAACCGTGTCCAAGGGCGTGGGTATCCAGGCCATGGCGCCGTAATGGATTCCACCAATTCGCGCATCTCGGAGTACATCAAACATCGCCAGCAGCGGGAAGATGAGGTGCTCCGCGTTCTGCAGTACAACAAGCTCGATGTTGCGAAGAATGAGTCTGAGCCTGAGCGCCAAGGCTGGACGCCGCTGGGCCTCGTCAAGGTGATCTACCAGGATGTTCCGGAGAGTCTTCATCTACCGGCCTCGCATGGTATCACTCAGGTACTGATGAAATTGGAGAATGAGGGGCGAGTGGTGCACAGCGCGGGCTCTGGAGAATGGCGCTTGGGGGAGAAGTCTGCGTTGTAAAGCGCCCCCTGATTGTGTATAGATTGGGGGAGATATGTCTGGGGAGCTTGTCAACATTGAGTTCTGCACATGGCGGATCATCCGCGATGAGCCTCTTGCATGTTCACATCCTGGAGACTACGATCCTACTAGTTGGTTCTACCGACTCCACCATGGAATATACTTCACTGGCACCCTGGCCATGGTTACGTAACGTGGCAGAGCTCCGCAGACGTCAGCAAACGGTCATTTTGGGCAGCAACCTGGTCATGGACTTTTTCTTTTTTTGAAAGCCCAGTTCAAGCCCAGTGTAGTGTACCGAGAGGAATTAATTCTCAGGAGCTATAACAGCCCGGATCTCGTCGTGACTGGCTGGGTTGAACCGAGTCCAATCACCGATCGATGACGGGACTTCAGCCGGACGAAACCTGCATTTGTCCCACCCTTTTCCAACAATAGTCCCTAGTTTAATGCCAGGCTCACCAAGAACCTTCCTCAAAATCTATTTAACCACTGTTTCAAAACAAACGTCTCCTGCGCACGTACAGTAGATGTGAGTGATACTGAGGAGCTCCACCTTAGCTGTTCCAAGTTTCCGCGCCGTGACCTCACGTTGTTCACCCCGCCCTTGCGTTTTTTTACCCCTCGAGCTGCAGAGCTTGGCCATTTCGCTTCTAAGTCCGTCAAAACTTCCCCGTCTCTTCGCACGACACAAAGTGCTGCCTGGCAGGCTTTTCCCTAGTCTTTTCCCTCTCCCGGCATTTACCTCCTAGTGCTGTTAGCACCCACCCCCCCCCTCCCACACTCCATCTGATTTCGCCGCGACCATGCCTACCCTCGAAGAACCAAAGAATGAGGCCCGCCTGCTGCTCGTTTCGAACCGTCTGCCTATCACCATCAAGCGCTCCGAAGATGGCAAATATGATTTCTCCATGTCCTCTGGAGGTCTGGTGAGCGGTCTGAGCGGTCTGTCCAAGTCGACCACTTTCCAGTGGTATGGCTGGCCCGGTCTGGAAGTGCCAGAGCCTGAGATCCCTGAGGTCAAGCGGCGCTTGAAGGATGAGTACGGTGCCGTCCCGGTCTTCATCGACGACGAATTGGCCGATCGTCACTACAATGGATTCTCTAGTTAGTGCCCTCTGTCCCCTTGACTGTCATTCAACTGCTAACAGGCGTGACTTGTCACAGACTCTATCCTTTGGCCTCTTTTCCACTACCACCCCGGTGAGATTACCTTTGATGAGTCCGCCTGGGAGGCATACAAGCAAGCGAACCGTCTTTTCGCCAAGGCTATTGCGAAGGAAGTCAAGGACGGCGATTTGATCTGGGTCCACGACTACCATTTGATGCTGCTGCCCGAGATGCTGCGCGAGGAAATCGGCAACAGCAAGCAGAATGTCAAGATCGGATTCTTCTTGCACACGCCTTTCCCCAGTAGTGAGATCTACCGGATTTTGCCTGTGCGCAATGAGCTTCTCTTGGGCGTCTTGCATTGCGATCTGATTGGGTTCCACACTTACGACTACACCCGCCATTTCTTGAGTAGTTGCTCACGTCTATTGTGAGTGAATACATTGAGAGACGAAATGATGCATCTAGCTAATGGAAGTAGGGGCCTTGCGACGACGCCGAACGGGATCGAATTCCAGGGCAAGATTATCACCTGCGGCGCTTTCCCGATCGGTATTGACCCCGAGAAATTCACCGAAGGTTTGAAGAAGGAAAAGGTTCAGAAGCGCATCGCGATGCTTGAGCAGAAGTTCCAAGGCGTGAAGCTTATGGTTGGTGTTGATCGTCTGGATTACATCAAGGGTGTGCCGCAGAAGCTGCATGCGCTCGAGGTCTTCCTCAGTGATCACCCGGAGTGGGTTGGTAAAGTCGTCCTGGTACAGGTCGCGGTACCGAGTCGACAGGACGTTGAAGAGTACCAGAACTTGCGAGCGGTGGTGAACGAGCTGGTTGGCCGCATCAACGGCAAGTTCGGCACGGTTGAATTCATGCCCATCCACTTCCTTCACAAGTCTGTCAACTTTGATGAGCTCATCGCTCTCTACGCTGTCTCCGATGCTTGCATTGTTTCTTCGACCCGCGATGGCATGAACTTGGTTGCCTACGAGTATATTGCGACCCAACAAAAGCGCCATGGTAGCCTTGTGCTATCCGAATTTGCTGGTGCCGCCCAGAGTCTCAACGGCAGCATCATTGTCAACCCCTGGAACACGGAAGAGCTGGCTGGTGCATACCAAGAGGCCGTGACCATGAGTGACGAGCAGCGCGCTTTCAACTTCGCCAAGTTGGACAAATATGTGTCCAAGTACACCAGGTAGGCATCCTCATTTCACTCGAACCATGGCATTCATCTAACTCTTCGATAGTGCATTCTGGGGTCAATCCTTCGTCACCGAGCTCACCCGGATCTCAGCCCACTCCGCCGACAAATTTCAAGCCAAGAAACTCGTGACCCCAGCCGAGGAAGCTCCAGAAGCGTAGACTGGACGAGCTCGACACGCGTTAAACGAAATTAGATGCTCTCACGACATTAATATGGCGAAATTGTTCTTGACTCTCTCTCTTTTTTTTTCTCTTTTTGGATAGCATGGACTTGTAACTTGTTGCTTTAATCATCTTCTCTCCTCTTAGACACCAAACTGTTCCTCGGTCATGGTTTCCAATGTTCTTCTGTACTTCTGACTCTACCTCCAAACCCTAGGTTCTAAGAGTTCCGTAAGGAAAATCAACCATCGGCCCGATCCCACAATCACTTTTTCACTTACTGCATGACTCAATCTAACAAGTTGAAGCCATCTGTCGGGTGATTTAATTCTCGCACCTCCTGTTCGATCGCTGCGGCTGACGAATTGCCATTATATATGGGGCCCTCTTTCAGGAGCATCTTTCTCGCGAGTGCAATGGATCTCCAGTGTTGAGCCTGGAAGGTAAGGATTGTGTTTTCCTCATTGACAAAACATTTGTGGTTCATGGCGAAGTGAATGAACCCTGATGCTGCCTTGGCTGCTTCGAAAGCATGAAATTCTAGTGCTCGCTCCAAGGCCTTAGTATCGGCGCTACATGGGACGGAGAAACTAGATCAAATACTAACATAAGAATCTCCTGAAAGGTGCGAAAAACTTCTTTCTAGCGCCTGTCAGAGCTAATATCCTGGATCGCGGCCTGCAGACAATTAGCGCACGACTTTGTTCGCAATGGGAGATGAAATATGGTATGACATACAATTGGACCCGTGGGAACAGGACCGACATCACCACCAAACGCCCGAGCAATAGCCTGATGACCCCAGCACATACCAAGTATCTTGATTATCAGTCGCGCAAAATCGTGGGAACGTTTTCGAGGACACTTAGAACCTAAGGGTTCTGAGGAAGATGCATCGGCCTTGCTGCCGCTTAGA
The DNA here is from genome assembly GCF_028827695.1 of Penicillium maclennaniae. Lineage (NCBI taxonomy): Eukaryota > Fungi > Ascomycota > Eurotiomycetes > Eurotiales > Aspergillaceae > Penicillium > Penicillium maclennaniae. Next base: position 3,065,341 of record NW_026623220.1, read on the forward strand.
ACGATGAGGTTGTATTTAGTGGCATCGGGGAGTTTCTGCTCGATAACTGGGTAATAGAAGTCGACTCTTGCAGTGAGTGCTGCTGTTCCGAGAGCCTCTGTCCAAGATGTTCGAATATCGTTCTAGGCGTCCTGGTTGGATGGTGGAGAATTAACTAGCACGGCATTTCTGAGGGGACTCATGGCGGATTCTGGATTTTGTGTAGATGAGGATAATTTGATTGCTCGTGGAGATTCGTCCTCGCTATAGTTATGTTGATTCAGAGCTCACTATTCCGGAGAACTTGTGCTGTATAAATTGTCCTGCCTTTCTCTACATACTTCCGTGGAACGGTTATGAATCCGAGAGGAACATTTCATTTCATTAAATGGCTATATAAGCTATTCTTTGTCTGGGATCTTGCCCTTCAGTTTACTTGTCACTGGTCAATTCGCACCTGAAAATGTCTCTCTCAAGCGCACACGAAGAAAAAAAACACTGCAGTGCTCCTGCAATTTATCCGCGAAAATCCACTAGGCCTCTTAATCACCTGGGATAAATCTTCCCAAGACTTCCTACAATGTACCCACGTTTCCTGCGTACTGGATCTCCCTGAAGAAAGTAGCGAATCTGCACCCAGCGGCTGACTCCTTGCACACATCGCCCAGCAAAATCCACAAGTGAAGGGTATGATCGAAGCACTTGAGAGAACAAGTACAACGTCTTCCTCTTCGAGGATGATGTCCTAGTAGTCTCCAACGGCAAATACGACTACTATGTCACACCTAAATACTACACCGAGACCAAGCAGGATACGAGGAAGGTTGTTCCTACATGGAATTACTCCGTCGTTCAGGTCTATGGCAAATTGCCCTTATACTATGACTCGAAGACGCCAAAGGCTGGTTCTTTTCCTCACAAGTAGATTCTTGATCTGTCGCAACATACCCAGAAGTCGATCATGGGGTATACAGGTGGTGACGAGCCCGAGGCATGAACCGTGGAGGAGGCACCAGAGAAGTATGTTGAGTTGTTACAGCGAAGATATCGTTCGGATTGAGACTCGAATTTGAGAAAATGCAGAGCAAGTTCAAGATGAGTCAGGAGAAGAGGGTTGGGGATCGCGAGGGCGTGGCTGAGGGGTTTACGGCTCTAGGTGGTGAGACTGGGGAGGTGCTTTCGAAGCTGATCAAGGAGCGAGGAGTTTCGCACGATGCGAGGACTCGAGAGTGATTACTACCTATTTTTTTCAGGTAGCACGATTTGAAGAAGCCACACTGTTGGACATAGCGTATTGACAAGAAGAAAGGAGGAGAATGTCAGCCGAAATACGTTGGTGGTCGACAGGATCAGACACCATGTTCATCCTCTGAATGTCTTTGCCTTGTGTGTGACTGAGTGCCATGGTCGCGGAAGATCGACAGAGGAAATGGCCTGACTCGGAAGCCTTTACATTGAAGACGGAGGGGAGTAAGCAAGCTGCCTTGCGTCGTGCTTGAATAGTAAACACAGGTGTCTCGAAGGAGACTGATTGCCGAGATCGAACGAATTTCCTGAAGAATTCCAATAGCTCGCGTCAGCGGCGGCTCGAAAACTAATATCTCCCACCTTTTACCTTCAAATGACACCAGTCCTAAGTGGGAAAGCCTTTTTTTGGAATGACCACTTTGCGACCTCGAAGTGGCGGGGCCCAGAAACATTCCCATAGTCCATGAAATCCTTGCGATTGAATTTGCTCTTGCATAACCGCTATTTGTTCCGAATATGCCGTGATGAGTGCTTTTAATTCCATCAACGGTCACTGTATCGAGATTTTGGCACGAATTAGAAAAAAAAGTCTCTTGCTGCAGGAGGAGGCAGAAATGCGGCTTTTTGCACTTACATGTGGCTTCCAGAAATGCCAATCCGTTGAAAACGGAAAAAAAGCATCCAACCATAATCACTGAAACAACATAAACGACCTTTCCAGCTGTGGAGTCACCGCTGGCCCACGAGACCTCCCTCGATCCAGGAATCCCTAGTAGCCCGAAAAAAGGGGCGAACAACAAAAATCCAATTCCAGTCGGATAGCGTGTTCCCACACGGTCTTTGAGTGCGCCGCAAAGCGGCGTTAGCAAAATCCCTGGAACCTGAAGACCGATAAAAAGCAATCCAGCCGGTAGAGTGCCCCAATTGAATGTTACCCGTATTTGCATGGGGAGCGTTGTGTCAAAACTTGTCACCAGCATCGCGTAGAAGGCGTATGAAGTGGTTGCCGTCACAAACCGACGCTGGCGAAAGAAGTGTACGTAAAACCAAATACCGGATAACTTCGACTCGGAAGTTGGCTGGGACTCGAGATGCGACAGTCCTTTGGTGTTCCGATGGTGCGAGTGAGGAAGTAAAGGATCGTCTTCTTGATCAATTGCTTGGTCCAAAGACTCTGATCAGGCCAGAATAGTCAGTCGTTGAGAAATCCTCAAGGCAATTCTAGGGCCAGGGCAACGCCCCGACCTAAATTTGAGAGAGACTTACCCGAGTTGTCCATCGTAGGGCTCTCAGTCATTAAGATTCGCAATGACAGGTCGATGAAGAGAAGGGTAAATGCACTAGACCAAGCTGTCCAATACCCGCCCTTTTCAAATAACAAGCCAGCAACTATGGTGCCGGCCGATGTTCCAACCGCAACCCCCATACTCAAGAATCCCATGGTTTGACCAAAGCGATCAGATGGGATAGTGTCCGTTATCGTGGCAAATCCGGCAATCCACATTGCATTATCAGCAATCGCCTGTATCAATCGAGCGATAGAAATCCAGGGCACTACAGAAATAAATCAATACGTTGTCAGCAGCCTGGAAGTCGTGACGAGGCCCTTTTTTTCTCAGGAACCGCACAAGACGTAGGCGGAAAACAAAGGAGAACTTACGACCTTTTGCAGCAGCCATGACCGCCGTGCTTAAACCCGCTAGGCAGAGAGAAGCGAGCATGAAGCTTTGTTTTGAATTGCTGCTGTCTATCAAGCTTGCAATCACGGGACTAGAAAAGGCCGAGACCAAGGCGCTTTCGGCCAGAAGTATAGAGATCAATGCCTGAGTTCTCTTGGGATCAAGTAGTAGCCCGCTTCTCGAGTATGTAAGGGAGTAAAGGGACCATGAAGCTATAGAGGAACATGTCTGATTGTGTCAGCTTTTTCGACTTATATAGAGGTTGGCCATCACCAATGAAAGGTACCGAACACCAACTTACTGGTCATTGCAGCTATTAGAATTGTCACGATGATGAATGTATTTGAAGACCTCCAAAGGAATCCGCGTGGGGGACAAGGTAATCTTGATTCCGCCATATTGATATTGTTGTGGAATGATAATGATGTTGAAATGAAGGAACGCCAACCAGTCGAAAGTTATCCTGAATCAATCATCGAAGATAATACTGATTTATCTTTAGTCTCTTTTTGCATAGATGACAAGAGGCTTTATAGCTTATGGGTATCATACCTGCTTCACCAGAACAGAAAGTTGCATCTGCAGACGTAATGTATGAACAATAAATCAAGTAAATCTGGAAGTAGCCCCTATTCATTGTGAAGGTAGAGCTGTGGTGTAACTCGAGAAACTTGGGTTATTGGCGCTCTACCCGTCAAGCAATGTCAAAACTAAGCCTCTCGGACATTCTTCACAATCGGCTGGCTTTGTCAATCCTTCCTGGTAGACATTTTTTCTCCAAACTTCGAGACAATTAGAGATGAAACCCACTGCAAAAAGCTTGACAACAATCACAGCATTTCCATCTGTATTCTCCCAGAAGGCTCACTCACACGAAGAGCGGGTTCAGGGCTGAATAGTGGGAAGTTTACCGACCCTTCTCTAACTAGTGACACTCAGATCCTTTCTACACTCGACACTATGTGCATAAACAGTTGACAATTCAGGTCAATCTCTGCCAGATGGCTTGAGTCCCTTTGCCACGATATGAGGAGTTCGCATCTCGGTCTGCTGTAAGAATTTCCAACAGCATGCTAGTTTCTTACTGTCCTGTTATTGTCTTCATTAAAGTATCCGCATCTGAATCCACGGTGATATAAGATCATGCACGACAACGAATTCGGCTGTTACACAGACCTGCAGTGATACAGAATAGCAAGTTTGTAGTCATTTCTTGCCCCATGGCTTTGCATCTTGCATGACGTACAGGTACATTAAATCTGTCAAGGTGGTATCATCTCGTCCAGCAGAAGAGAGGTTGTCCTTGTTTCGCTTTCAATGTGCCTGTTTCGTTATGTTTCAACAAGTACACGCAATCTAGACCAAGACAGAAAAATTCAAAGACTGACATGATCATAAGATGAGAACAGTAGACACTTTCTCAAGGGTTTCAACTGCCAGCGGGTCTATTTTCGGACAAGTGTTGACCAATATCGTGGGGCAAGCGTGGAAGGCCAAAGTAGGGCCAGTCAAGCGATTGGTTTGTACCCTTTGACTAAGCCTCAATACGATCAAATGACTCAGATGACTGTGAAGTACTGATGTCTTCCATGTACATCAATTCAAAAGGACCAAGGGGCCATTTAGATACATAGTATTGACAAGTACAAGTAGTTTGGCGATCAATGAGACCTGAAGCAAAGCAGACTCGGCTCGCACGGCCCGCTGCGGGTGCCAGATCTGCTTCTTGCCAGACTTCACATTCATCGCGTTCCGTGAGACGTTTTCTCAGGGCTGCCAATACTCCGACTACGGCCATTCGCAGTAATTCACAGCTGCGATGAGATGCATAAGGATGCGTTTCCTGATAGTTCCCTTTCAATCTGGCTCATCACGACAATCTGACACTCGCCGCTAACTCCACCCTCGACATTCTTCGAGGCAACACGGGCCAAAGGACAAATCCACCGTGATAAACAGGCGCTCAGCGTTGATCCAGATACATAGTAAAATGTGATGAGCGGCTTACCGCTAGACATTTTCCTGTATCCCATCTTTTGATCGGTCCGACTGGAGTTGCTGAGGAAATTCTGTCCTGCCTGAATCATCTACACTTCGCAAATGGCACCTACCCATTTGATTCAAGAGGCCATTTTTGGGCAGAACCTGAAATCCGTTACACCAATAGTACACCCTGTGCCGACTAGATCCAAAATTACAGCAATTTTACGCTCACAAGGTGGCTGCAAAGGCTGTCGTGAGCGGCGCACGAAAGTGAATGCCGTCTGAACGATCCTGATGGCCTAAACTAACATCACCATCAAGTGCGACGAGAAAAAGCCATGTGACACCTGTTTGAGAATTGGAAGAGCAGGTGAAAGTGTGAAGCCCGAGTTCAAGTTTCATCTGGTAACAAAGCCATCTTCAAAGACGAACCCAATGCATAAGCAGCCGGTGTCTACGCCAGACCACTCACAGCAATAAGTCGACAACCGGGAATCTATGTCTTGGCTGAGGCGCTGGCGAACACAAAACCTACAGAGGAGGGAGCTTTCCCTGTATATCAGACTCTTGGCCTGTATATCAGACTCTTGGTGTTGTCAAAGCCCTCAGAAGTCAAAGAGCGATAGGACACGATGTGTTTGGAGTGTCGCAGCCTGTGGACGACGGTGCTGGAACGCCCAAATTTAGTGCGTATCACAGCCAGAAGATCGATGATCTAGTAGTCCACGGCAAATGCCGGGACTCCGGCGAGCTCTTCACTGAGTGTGTCTCAATAGCCTTTCGAAGTGGATAGTAACAAATAAAAACAGATAAGAGCAGATATGAAAGAAACATGATGAAATCAAATTGAGATCAAGGAGGACTTTCTCCACACGGGAGGACCTAGTGTTTGTCCAAAAGCTGGATGGGCGTGCAAACAGTGCAAACTCGACTTACGAAATTCTCAAGATTCAACACCGCGACTCCGCAAACTCGCTATTCAACTCATCTCCCCGTTCTTGCTGCTCAGCCGCTTTTCAGGCGTCTTTCTCTGGCTTCCCTGAACACTTGCCAGTGGCCAGGTGCGGTAGAGTGTTTCAATTCACAATGGCTCCTAGCCATCTCCTCCGGGCGTCCCTGCCCATCCGGTCAATGGCATCGCCCATGGCCCTAACCCGATCAACTCTCCCATCCACGCTCTCGATCACACATACCATTCGAAATGCCTCCACATCCTCAGAACCCGCACAAACCCCCACCGCCTCACCACATGTATCCGGCCCTCAACCACTCAAACGCCCTGCCATGCTCCGCAACTACGCCTCCAGCCTAAAGACCGGCACCGTCGTCTCTGTCGGACGTATGCAACGCACCGTTACCGTCTCCTTCCGCCACAATATCTGGGATAAGCGTATCCGGAAATACTACCCCCAGGAAACTCGCTTTCTCGTCTCTGACCCCCGTGACTCCCTGCGTGAGGGTGACGTGATTGAATTCTCCTCTGGTGCTCCTAAGAGCCGCCACGTTCACCACGTCGTTGAGCGCATCCTTACCCCCTTTGCTATCCCCATTGATGAGCGACCCGCTGTTATGTCGCCTCAAGAGCGTCAGGCTGAGCGTGAGAAACGCTGGGCTGCCAAGTATGTGCGTCGGGAATCGAGGCGGTTGGGCGAGGAGGTCGATCTGGCCTCAAGGCTAGAGCTTAGCCCCGGCGAGGAACTTTCGCAGGCGGAGATGATTCACCGCATTCACCAAGGGAATGAGCGTGTTGGAAAGGTCAAGGCTTTGGTTGAGAAGAGATTGGCAATGCAAGCGCAGTCTGATTCTTGAGAGGCTGTGTGCTTGTCTTTGCGAAATTAGCTCTTTTGGGCTGTCACTTTAGATATCCGTGGTTCGGCATCATGGATCAAAACCGGTACGTTTCTCCCTCTTTTCGCTCTTCGTGTTTTTGCTTTTCTCCTGGGATTTACATGATGAACCCTTCCGCTTAACCCAGCTCACTTTGACACGCAAAGTCGTGTTTGATGTAAACGGCGAAGTCTACTCCTGATACCCATCGTTCCTTCCTGCAATTCTCTCATGATCAGTTGTTGTATCTTCGCATACTGACTGGACAATAGTGCTTCTGCTACGGGCATGTACTGTACTATACTATGCTATACTATACAATTTTCATCTTTCTGTCCTCCTTTAGCCTTGGATCTCAGCCAAGGGTATACCTTCGAAGCCTTGTAACGTATTTGATAAGAGTCTTTAGTCGTACGGTACATTGGTCAATCCTTTGGAATTGCGGCATTAGAGAGGTATGTACGTGAAGATGAGCCCATCCACCTAAAAAGATTCAAAAAGTGTTTACACCATGAAGAAAGAAGCGACCTCCTCTTTCCGCGGACACGAGTCCAGCCCAATCCCTAAATCAGTTGTAAATGGAAAGTAAGTCAGTGGTATCACGGAAGAGAAACCAACTCCTTTGCTCAGAAACGACAAATGGCATTCTAACCCCCATTTCCCTCCTGGCCGCAGACCCGGAGAACCGTTGTTTCGTTGGCAGGTTGATCTGACGCGTGTCAGAGCATCCTGTACTCTGATCTTATAGAGATCCTTTCGCAAGCTTGGTCCAGCACAGCTTGTTATGGGTCTCACGATGCGAAGACCCGGACTTTGAGGTCCACGCTGCCGGTTGCAAGAACGCATCGAATGGACATTTTGCCCGCGGTGGGATCCTCTTTCACCCCATTTGTGCTGGTACCCTCAGCACCGTTGGCTCCCGCTTCGCTGTTGGCGCCACTGTCTTTGATCAACGGAGGTGCCCATCTAATTGAACTGATGAAGTGGTCATGAGCGGCGATTGTGCGGACACATTTGCATTCTTGTGTGAAATCCCAGCATCGCACTGTTTTATCGTCTGAAACTGAAAGAAGGTATTTGCCACCAGGATGGAATACTAGCGCGCGCACCCAGTTGTCGTGACCGACGAGTGTCTTGATCAGATTACCACGAGCATCCCAGAGACGAATCGTTTTGTCGCGCGCACCTGTGGCCACAAACTCCGCTGAGGATGATGTGGGCGGCGGCTTCTTTTGACCTGCGAGAGGAGCCAGATATTGATAGCTCGTCGGGGGAGCAAATGCGACACATTCGATGACGTGCTCGTGGCCCAAGAAAGTAGATTTTGTTTCTCCAGATGAAACATCCCAGAGACGCGGGACTTGATCATCCCCTGCAGAGAAAAGGAACCGTCCGTCCGGTGATGGCGCTACATCTCGCACCCATGCGGCATGTCCTTGCAATGTCTTGACACAATAACCCGTCGTCACATCCCAGATTCGCAATGTCATATCACGAGAGGCGGATACTAGCAGATTCCCTGACATTGGGGACCCTGCGGCCCCAGATGGAATAAACCTCACGGCTGATACACTGTGGTCATGGCCTGGAAGGGTGCGGATATTCTTGTATTCATCGGCTGGATCCCACAATTTGATCGTGAGATCAGAGGAGCATGACGCAAGGAGCGTGCCCCCTCGCGGTCCGCCATAATCCACATCTAGAACCGCCCTCGTGTGGCCTTTAATCGTTCGCTCTAATTCGCCCAACTCCCAGTCCCAAATTTTGATTGTTGTGTCTTCTGATCCAGAGGCGAGAGAGGAGAATATGGGGTGGAAGGCGACACAAGTCACCGGTAGCCGGTGCGACTCTAGGTCGTGGCGTGGAGGGGCGCGAGGCAGCCAAGATGCCGGATCTTGGTTTCGTCGAGACAGCGATGTAGGAGTTGCAGTATCAAGTTCGGTTTGGAGAGCAGCGCATCGTGATTCCAAGTCCATAATCTACACGCGGCAGTCAGTCTTCTGAGTCTCGATCTCTCAGGGCACCTTTGATAAGAGGCTCCCCACCTTTTTTTGTAATCGGACTACACTTGTCCATTTCTTCTCTAGCAATCCCTCATATTTCTTCAGTGTGCTATCGTCAACGGTAATCGAATCGCCAAGTTCTTCTCGTAGCGCTGCGGAGCTATGGGGCAGGTTCGCGGAGGCCAAGTAGGCGATGATTGACTTGTGTCTGCAGAAGAGAAACCCGAAGATTAGCTTCTCAGTATCGAGAAAACAGAAATCGAGGCGCATACAGCTCCTCCGCCTGTCGCGCCGTGAGTAGCTGGCTCATGGTGCCGGCGGATTTGTGTGTTTCCCAGGCAGTCCTCGCTGCACCTCCGCACCGGAGGCTGTCGCTCGCAAAGGGAAAGGGCTCGGACGGGATGCGCAAAGCAAATTGTCGGAGCTTGAGATCTTTCAGTAGTGAAAAGAATCGAGTAGAGAGAAGCAACGTGAAGATCCACCGCGGGGTCACAACAAACCCTCGACACCGCCAAGGCCGCTTGTTTACTTCCCGATCTTCAGCGCAGCCCGCTGTTTATTTCTCCCCTCTAGCGCAGACCCGCTTGACTTTATTCCTCGGGTTGCTCATTCTGGGGTCTCTACATTTGAGCAATCTCTTCCTTGCTAATCTGCTCGTTTTATGGAATCAAAGCCCCCTGAATTGCGGACTGGGACGATCTTGAAATTCCTCCCTCCATTGCTTTGGGCACCGACACCCTCACGGTACGACATCTGAACCCAGCGGTCTCTTAGGAGACCATTTGGTCTCAGTTTTTCTCTCTTCTTCATATAGCATGCGCAGCCCTCCGATTGCTCGTTTGACTAACCCTATGTCTATCCAGATTCCGCCCGGTCTCAACTCCTCTTTGACTACGTGACAACCTAGCCCGTCGCCATGGCCGACGCCGAACCAGATTTCTCCTCCTTGCCACTTCAGGACCGATTCGCTCACAAGGTTCGCTAAATCCTTTCGTGTGCTCTGGAATCAGCGCCTCAACCGACGAACGTGACTGACTTCGAGACTCGCTCAATAGAATTGGAAAGTCCGCAAGGAAGGTTACGAAGACGCCAAAGCGCAATTCGAGAAAACACCCGATGAATCAGCCCCCGTTTTTACGCCGTTCCTACAAGACCCCAGTTTATGGAAAGGGGCTGTCGCCGATTCCAACGTTGCGGCGCAGATCGAGGGACTGGCGGCGTACTGCGCATTCTTGAAATATGGAGGTCCACAAGCATGTGCACGGTACGTTTTACGTTGGCTATACACGCCACGGCCTGTGGATTGCAAGTTGCTAATATTCCGCTAGGACTCGGCAGTACACCGTCGGCCCCATCGCGGAGAAGGGTCTCCCCTGTACCAGACCAGCTGGTAAAGCTAGCGCCCAGGAGGCACTCTTACTATGCGTCGAAATGGACAAAGCCGATCCCGTCCTCGAAGAGCTTCTACCTACGCTATCGCACAAAGTTCCTAAAGTCATCGCCGGCGCTCTCGGAGCTTTGACCGCCATCTACCATAACTTTGGATGCAAGATCGTGGACCCGAAGCCGACACTCAAGGTGCTGCCGAAAGTGTTCGGTCACGCTGACAAGAATGTCCGAGCCGAGGCGCAGAACTTGACTGTGGAGTTGTATCGGTGGCTCCGTGAGGCCATTAAGCCTCTTTTCTGGGCCGATCTGAAGCCGGTGCAGCAGAGTGATTTGGAGAAGCTGTTTGAGAACGTCAAACAAGAGCCTCCGGCGAAGCAAGAACGATACACTCATGCCCAGCAAGATGCTATGGCTGCGGCGAGCGCGGCCCCGGGAGGCGGGGATGGACTCGACGAAGAAGCAGGTGAAGAGTATGCCGAAGAGGAGGAGGCGGAGGTCGATGTTTTTGATCTCGCAGAACCCATTGATGTTTTCCCCAAAATTCCCAAGGATCTCCACGATCAACTCGGCTCATCAAAATGGAAGGATCGAAAAGAAGCCTTAGATGCTCTTTACAATGCGATTAATGTGCCCCGGATCAAGGACGGCCCCTATGATGAAATCGTGAGAGCGTTGGCAAAATGCATGAAGGATGCCAACGTTGCCGTCGTGACTGTGGCGGCCAATTGTGTTGACGTGTTGGCGAGGGGCTTGCGCGACGCCTTTGTGAAACATCGAGCTACCATCATGGTACCCATGCTAGAACGTCTGAAGGAGAAGAAGCAAACCGTGGCAGATGCTTTAGGTCAAGCATTGGATGCCGTGTTCTCCGCAACAAGTCTCTCCGACTGCTTGGAAGATATCATGGAATATCTCAAGCACAAAAACCCGCAAATCAAGCAGGAGACTGTCAAGTTCTTGGTTCGATGTCTTCGCAACACTCGAGTTGTTCCAGCCAAGCCGGAGGTCAAGTCAATCGCCGATGCAGGTACAAAGTTGTTGACCGAGTCAACCGAAGCCATGCGATCTGGTGGTGCTGAGACATTGGGTACCCTTATGAAGATCTTAGGCGAACGGTCCATGAACCCCTACCTTGATGGCTTGGACGATATTCGAAAGACCAAGGTCAGGGAATTTTTCGAAACTGCAGAGGTTAAGGCCAAGGAACGACCTAAGCCGATTGCACCTCCCCCGAAGGCTGCACCTCCTGCTGCCAGAAAAACCGTTCCAGGTAAAAAACCAGCCATGGGACTTAAGAAACCAGCTCCTGCCGCGTCCCCAGCTGAGGAGCCTCCTGCGAAGCCAGTCTCAAGGGGAATTCCTTCAAAGCTGGGTGGTGTTCCAAAGGCTGGCAGTGGTCTTGCTCCTCCAGGAGGTGGTCTGAAGCTCCAGCGCAAGCTCGGTGGTCCAGGTGGTATTGCTTCGCCGCGACGAGCTGCCCCTCCGCCTGTTGAAGATGATGTTCCCCCTCCTGCCGCCCCCAAGTTCGGTCTCGGTCGTGGTCTTGCTGGCCGACCGATTGCGAAGCCAGCTGCTGCTGAGGCTGCTCCGGCTCCACCTCCCGTCCCTGCGGGAATGACCGCTGCCGAGCGAGCAGAAATGGAAGAGCTGCGGATGGAGAAGGAGAAATTTGCGCGCATTATCGAAGAGATGAAGTCAGATCGATCTAAGCTCAACTCTCAAATCACCGAGCTCCAGAACCAGAATGCGCAGTTGATTGAGGATCATACAAGAGATGTGTTAAGCATCAAGGCGAAGGAGACCCAGCTAGTTCGGGCACGAAGTGATGCCGAGGCTGCTGAGGCGAACGTCCAAAAACAACAGAGAGAGATTGAGCGGTTGAAACGTGAGTTGGCCAGAGCCCTCCGTGCATCTGCTCTGAGCCCGACCAATGCTGGCTCCGATACTGGCAGCATGGGCATGGCCGATGCCAACTCAGTGTACCAAGAAGCTGCTAGCAATGGACACAATGCTGCAACCCGATCAGGCCTTCACATGGGATCTCGCTTTGAGAGCTCACGGCCGCGAAGCTATGCCTCCGCCAATCACAGTGAAGATGGAGAGAACGGAGTTCTTGATTCACCAGGCTTCAGCAGCCGAGAGAGTGGTTTAGGGCGACGTAGGCTAAGCCCGACTTACGGCCTTTCGGGTATTGGCAGCCCTACTCGATCATCTCGCGTATCGGCCGCTGCTACGGACGACGAGGCACAACCGCGGTCTGCAGAGCCTGCTGAGAACTGGAAGCGGGCTGCTGAAGTCACCAGCCAATTGAAGGCACGAATTGAACAAATGAAGGTGAGTACATCCAAACCTCATAACCGGTGACCTGTCACTAACGCAATCTGCCAGGCAAGGCAAGGACTTTCACGACCCCCTGGGACTCAACGTTAATGACCGAATGACCGCGACAATGTTTATGCCTCCTTTCTTCCTCTGTACTCTTTTCGTCTTTCCAGTTCCATACACTGGCTTTCTTGATGCATGTGGTAAGCATCTGTTTTTGGGTTCGCTGGCTTAAGATCCATGGCTGTACTTTTGCCTAGTTTTTTTGTTTTGCTTTTTCTTTTCCTGTAGTTTCCCATACCAACCTGTTCATTTCTGCTTTTCCATCATTACTCTCAAACGGCGGTTCCTCTGAACCGGTTTCGTTTCTGTTTCATATTACCGGGGGGTTATGCACTTGCTTTGGCCGTTGGTGAATTCATAATGTATAAAACTTGTCTTGTCAAAATAACTGTCAACAGGATACCTCGCATTCCCTCACAATCCATAGAGCTTCGCGAAGGGATCGTAATTTGGATCTTCATGTCTCGTATACTCTATTTCATCTGCGATCATTTTCGCCTTTTCCTCACCGAAAACACTCTCAATCCAAGCAAGTGTTATATCTATTCCTGCACTGACACCAGAAGAGGTCCAGATATTCCCATCTGTCACCCATCGCGCGCGCGGGATCCATTCCACCTCCGGTCCCAGTGCGACCATATCGTTCCATGCCGATTTGTTAGTCGTTGCCCGTCTACCGTCTAATACTCCTGCACGGGCTGCTAGTCCAGAGCCGGTGCAAACGGTGATCAAGTATTTCAGACTTGGATAGGTGTCTTTGATGCATTTGATAGCTGCGAGCACTATCGGCCCGGATCCTCGGGATCCTCGACCTCCAGGAATGAGAAGAACGTCTAGTGACGGGGGTGCATCGTATGTGTGTGTTGGAACGACCTCTTGTCCAGTAGTTCGCGGATCTTCGGGATGTTTCGTTGATACTGGGTCCAGGGTGTGGGATAGAAGAGATAGAATGACGGGATTTGTGCTGGAGAGCATATTGATGCAGTCCAAGGGACCGAATGCATCTAGGGCTTGGAAGCCAGGGTAGAGAAGTATTCCAATGCGAATAGGTTCGTCGGACGGTAGGCTATCAACATTTTTCCAGCGCGGAACTCCGAGGGAACAAAAATATCCCTTACCTGTCATGATAGTGGTCACTATTTGTCATTCTGGGGGTTGCAAGTGTCAAGAGGGGATTGCCAAGAGTGGTTCAATCAGAATCGATTTCTCAGACAGCCGATATGGATTCAGTTGAGCTGGGGAACAGCTCTGTGCACAGATTGAGGCATAGTGCGGGGCTTCGGGGTCGGCATCTGCGCTTATGTTGGCAGGGATGTATTCTCAGGGAATGCAAGCGAACGAAGTCCACGGACCTGTATCGACCCATTAGACTATGTAATGGTGTGCATCAGAGTTGATCGCTTTCTAGGTTGAACTGAAGACCAATTCATCGATTGATGCATCAAGACTCGACGATACTTCGTCGCTGAGGATAAGTCCATGAACTGTTTCGTACCCAGCTTTCGCTTCCGCCTTGAGGACAGCAAAGCTATTGTCCCGAGCTGAATCGCAAAGGCATCTAGCTTAAACTATATATGAAGTAGTAAGAGGATTGTCTACCAATGCAACTGTAGCGCTGATGGCTATGAACGCAGTAATGGCGACAAAAAGCCGAGAGAACGAAAGATTCATGGTGGACTATATTCAGAATGATATTGACAAAAGCATCCACAAAAGCTAATTCAACTTGGATATATCTAATGGCACAAAATGATATCTTTGGTGTTGATCATGGCGCAACGCTCTTCACGGCATCCCAAGTAATATTGACTTCGCTTCAGGCAACGAGCCGTCATATCCCAGTTCTTGGATTCGAAGAGTGATGAATGGCACAATTTCAGCAGTTCACGCATCAATCCATCATGTTTCGACCTTTCTCACGCTGACCATCCTCCCACTGATCCCACGTCAGGCAGTAATTCACTGTATCCCTCCACACATCTTCAGGGTCAGACCCAGGGGGTAACTCTTTGCCATTTCCAATTTTGCCCTTGAGCTTGCCCTTCACAAAACGTATATGCCAGGGCACAATGCCAACACGCCTGAATCCCATCTTCTCGGCAAGCTTAGCGCTGGCTAGGTTACTCGTGCTAGCTCGCCAGTCCACCCTCCGTAATCCAAGACCACCCCGTTCCACTGGATTCAACGCAAGCTGTAGAGCTAGCCCGACGGCATTTCTAGCGACATGCGTGCGCTGGTATGGTGGTAGTATAACAATGAACCCGATTTCCGTGCATAGGTGAACCGGCGATGTCCGGATGAAGCTCACTGTGCCAGCGAGCTCACCTTCTGAATCCTCTGGCGATGGGGCACGCGTCTTGTCTATAATTGCAAAGGCTAAAGACTCGGGGTTGGAAAAGGACAGGATGCTGGTGCTTGGACCCTCGAGGAATGCTTCCTTGAAGGCAATTGCGGAGTCAAATGGTCCCACGGGCATGTGGGAATATATATCGGGATGATGTGAAGAGAGATTGAAGAATCTATCACCATGTTTGTCCGGATTGAACGGAATCAATTTCACCAAGTCATTTGATGAATTGTTGACTGTGAATGGAAAGATGGAAGCTGTAGTGGTCATTGTAGTTCAGTGTCTTCGATAGAGTTGGACTAAGTGTATAATCATTGGACTGGGCGACTTGGACTGTCTTGTAGGATATCAATCTAGCTTCAGCTCAACAGCAGTTGTGTAGAAATTAAGAGAATCCGCCTCAACCGTCGTTCATAAATACCAAATACCACACGGGCTTCTACTGTTGTTGAGCGCGACATGACTCACAAGAAGTGACTTTTGTAACTCCGAAATTCGGACTATGGATGTGCGAAGTTCGCACAATACAAGGTTGATTTACTGATTTAGGGAGAAGGAAACGAAGAGTACACAAGGCAGACTGCATAAACCAATCTCTAATTATCTACTTAAAGTCATATTGAACTGGTAGAGAAATGGATTCATGGGTATCTGCGAGAAAAGTGGTACATAAGGCGTCGAGAAGTTCGTGAGGAAAAAAAAATTTTCTTTTGGGAGAAAACGGGATTCAAAGGGCCGAAAAGGCTCTTTCCACCCATCTATTAAAGCTAAGTCATCCGGAGCCTTAAACACCTTTGTGTTCCCATTAGAACTTTTTTTAGGAATGCGCTGGAAAGCGGCGATCCCAACCAACAAAAACTAAGTCACGGAAAAGGGGTGAGCTTAGACCTTGATGGCAGCCTCAGCAGCCTTGGTCTTCTTGAGCTGCTTGGCGTTGGCCTTGGCGCCCATGATACCACCACCCCAGTGGCGGCGGGTCTCCTCGTACTTGTCGGTGTAGCCCTCCTTGATGGCAGAGAGGAGCTTGGAGAACTCGGCCTTGTCCTCGGCGCGGGTCTCGGTCAGAGCGAGAACAGCGGAGGTCTTCTTGTGGACGACGGTACCGAGACGGGCCTTGCCCTTCACGATGGCGTAGGGGACACCCATCTTGCGGCAGAGAGCGGGCAGGAAGACAACGAGCTCAATGGGGTCAACGTCGTGGGCGATGAGGACGAGGGAAGCCTTCTTGTTCTCAACGAGGCCGACGACGTGGTTGAGACCGTACTTGACGTGGTAGGGCTTCTTGGAGACATCCTCCTTCTTCTTGCCCTCGGAGACGGCGGTGGCCTCCTGGACGAGACGCTCCTTCTTCTCGGCCTTGGTCTCAGGACGGTACTTGGCGAGGAGCTTGAAGGTCTGGGCAGCGGTGTTGCGGTCCAGAGTGTTCTGGAACTGGGCAATCGCCGGGGGAACCTTGAGGCGCATGTTCAGAATCTTCTTCTGGCGCTGGAGGCGGACATATTCGGGCCACTTGACGAAGCGGGCGAGATCACGCTTGGGCTGAATGTCCTGGCCGATGCCGAAGTTGCGGGAACGCTTCTCGATGAGAGGGTTCTATGTTCGTTAGCCACCTTCATCTTCTTTTTCTCAACCTGCCAGTGGGAAAGAAACGTACCTTAGCGGCCTTCTTGGACGAGCCAGCCTTGCCCTGGGGGTAGGGCATGGCGGCGGTCTTCTTTCCGGACTTAGGGGCAGGCTATCATTGAGAAAAGAAGATCAGCGATTGTCCACCACAGGCTGCATCTTCTTGAAACTCGTAAGGAGAGCGATGAGTTAAAGCCGTGTTACGGGCTCCAACTCATGCTTCCAGCCAAATCATCGCCAATCGCACACATCTCTTTCGAGACTGTGCGCGAAGGACGGAAATGCTTCGATTGCGAACAATCGGAAGCAGGTGAAATATGTTCACGGCAACGCTGCAGCAGGCGAAGCCTTTGCAAAGGCGCTCAGGTGCTTACCATTGTTGTCGGTGGGATCGGTGCGCTGTTGACGATTGACGAAGAAGAAAAGAAAGAATGTAGCGGTGCGGATCTTATGAATTTCTCGTGGGTCGCGCTAGTGCGACCATGTGACTAGGGTTAGGGCATCTCTCCCAAACCTCCAACGTCAGGTGATAGACATCACGTGACATGGCCAATCTACATCGCGCAGGCCTCTACTTCGAGCATGTCCATGCAGCTCTCAAATAATTGAACAAGATCAGCTTGTTATATATGCAATTAGTTTGTCAAGCAATGAGGGCAAGTTTGCCGGGTCGAAAACCCTGAAACACGGGAATATCAACACATCCGAGCCTAGCTCTCAGTAAAACAAGCAACATCTATGTACAGACAAACAAAAACGCCGAGAAAGCCTGCCATGCACTATGACCTCCTGATAAAACCGTAGAACAGAAATCATCCAAACATTCAATCACCGCCATGCTCCTAACCCAGGCAACGCTCCTCGACCCAAACTTGCACTCGCTGCCTGAACGGCCTTCTTCTTTCCAGCAGAACCCTCCTGACTCCGTACGCCAGCAGTGATCTTTTCAATGTTGGTCTCAACGACAACGCCCCCAACTATCATCTCACTCAGCACAGCATGCATAGTCTCATAACCAAAGATCAAGTCCAGCTCGCACACGTTCTCGAACATGCGGTCCAATGCCTCCACGAAGACCTGGATCAGATCAATTAAAGCGAGTGGTGACTCGGTAGATGTGGAGATCATGATGAAGGAGAGCGTGGCGTAGGTGCGGTAGGTGATTTGCGTTGGCGCGTCGGAGGGACCGGCAGACGAGCTGGCAGCGCCTTGGGAGAGGATTGGTGGGAGGGGGAGGAAGTTACATGCGCTTGATGGACGCTGGGCGACCAGCTTATAAATTTGTTCGATCAGTGATTGCTGTGTTTGGGTGTCCTAGGGTTGTGTCAGTTCGTCATGGTCTCCATATGGCCGTGGAGGGACCCCTCACGAGTTGAGTGTAGAACTTGGTCAGCCGGGGCTGGCCGTTGTTGTTGAAGACCAGCACGGCGTTGATCATCGTCGTGATAAAGATGGAGCACTTCAAAGAGCAGACAGAATAGAGTATGTAGGATCCGACGATCAGGTCTCGAGTCAAATCCAGGATGACGCTTATCGCCGATAGCATGGTCTGTCTGGATTGGCCCGTGCGCATATTTTCCGGAGAACTTCACGGACTACATTTGCCATTTTCCTTCATGAACAACCCGACATGAAGACATTAAGCTCCAGGCTCTCAATATCTGCCAGGCGGCTGTACTCAACGTCAACGCCAGTTCCCAAGGCAGCCCCACCTTTCCCGAACCCCAATAAGCGCGACTTGAAAGACCTTACGACCTCCGATCTTTGCCTCTACTGGGACACAAAACCGCCCACCGCCGAACAACTAGGATTTGCAAACAAGCTATTCACACCATCGCGCCACTCTCCATTGAAGCTATGGTCTGCAGCCAAGTTCCGCACGACGCCAATGTCATCTCTTGAACCCGAAGTCGCATTTCTGGGCCGTTCGAATGTCGGCAAGAGCTCGTTGTTGAATGCGATTATGGGACAGGAGATTTGTTGGACGTCTTCGAAACCGGGTCGCACAAGGGAGATGAATGCCTTTGGAATCGGGGGAACAAAGGGCGGAGAGCACAAAGTTGTGCTTTTGGATATGCCAGGTTATGGAAAAGCCAGTCGGTCAGAATGGGGGTCAGAGATCATGAAGTATCTCAAGGGACGCAAGCAGTAAGACTTCCTCGCATGGCGATTGTGGTGGTTTGTATGTTAATGCGCTAGTGCAGACTTCGTCGAGCTTTCATACTCATAGACAGTGAACATGGCATCAAGCCAAACGACGCCTATATTCTCGGTCTCTTCCGACGCTACGCAATTCCTCACCAGATTGTCCTCTCTAAAGTGGATAAGGTTCTCGGCAAGAAGCAAAAGCAAGTCAAAACCGGTGTGTCTACCATCGGTCTCCAGCGTCTTCAAGAAATGCTTCATCGTTTGCGCGAGGCCGTCCAACCGGATATCCGTGTTTCCGAAGGACCTGGCGCTCTAGGAGAGCTCATAACCTGCAGTGCAGATATCAAAATTGGACCCGGCCGTGTGCTAGGTGTTGATGCCGTGCGCTGGGCGATCTTGTCAGCGGCTGGTATTGATGGAAGCTTAGAGGGCGGGACCCTCGCTCCTGAGAAGATGTCTGCTGCTTCTACTGCCTTGGCCTGAGGTTGGGTGTTGTGCGTTTCAAATTACAAAGAATCACCTTGGTTGTCACGGTCAGATCTGGCCCTACTACCTAAGCTCGTACCTACGAAATAACCCTAGGAACATTGGTTGGTCATGGCAGCAGATATCACGGCAACCGTATTTTCTATATTACTACTTCCTTCTGCCTAGCCGGTATCAGCATCAATGTCCCTGCTAGTCGGGGCAAAACACAAACAAATCTTGTGATATACCTGTTATATAGCCTCGTGAGATCATCGCTGGGACCAGTGATGAGTCCAAAAACTATATACCCATCTTTCTGGGGGCAGCAATACTCGTTTACCGCGAATAACTACCCGTGAGGACAGGAGCTCTGTTAGGTAGACCTAACCCATCACCCAGCATCGTTCCAAAACGCTCAAGAAGAATATATCAGACTTCCTACCGAAATTACGTCAGATATGCCATGTATAGTGATATAACCATGAGGTTCGGCTACTTTCTCGATCATATTTTAATGAACATCAAATGCATCTATTACCACTGAATAAGACAAACTAAAACGGGTAATAAAGAAAGAAATGGGCATGATTAGTAGCCCCAAAACGCCAAAATCAGCGTCACAGAATAGACTCAGATACAGGGAATGGGAATGGGCCTAGGTGCAGGACAATGAAGAAATACGTAAAAAAAAAAACAAATAAGATGATGCAGAGGGGTTTGTTGAAGATTTGATGAGAAGATGGAAAGATGAAAAACCCCTGCCAAAAAAGAAATATCTAACGCCTGTCTCCCATCGTAATGCTGGATGACCAAAGAATGCCGACCGCGCTATGCAAAGGGTTTTTTCAAGGGAAGACAAGAGAGCCATAAGGATGGGGTATCGAGTATGATTAATAGTGCGAGAAAGGATGGAAATAGAATCGCGGAGGAGCAAGGAGGTTGAGGAGGTAAGAAAATGAAGAAGCCGGCCGGCGGTGATACGTCGGGAATAGACCAGCCGACGTCTCAGTCAGAATCGGAGTCGGAGTCCACACTGCCGTTGGCAATCTCCCGCCCGTGACGGTTGACTGCGACTCGTTTGCCGAGTTTGTTTTCGGGGACACCATCACGAGCGGCTCCGAAGTCTAGGACCTCGATGTAGGTCAAGCTATCACGCTGCACAGCAGCGACACAACGTCTGTCGTTGAATTTGACTTGCCACACACCGCTGAGGTCGGTAAGAAGGTCACGAACGCAGGCGCCGGTGCTCACATCCCACATCTTTAGGGTTCGGTCCGATCCAGATATGACCTTTTGACCGTCGTGCTGGAAGCAGGTGATGGCACCAGTGTGCGCGCTCAGCATGTTCTTGCAATGACCATGCTCAGGATCCCAGATGCGCAGGGTAGAATCTGCGGCAGCAGAGACCAGGAAATCATTCTGCAAAGCAAGCAGACCGACAAGAGAGGTGTGACCTTCGAGATTGTAAAGAAGAGAGCCATCATCAAGTGACCAAACCTTGACCATGTGGTCCATAGCACCACTGATGCAGCGATTGCGTTTGGGATCCAGGACAACACTGTATACTTTCAAGGAATGGCCTTGTAGCGTGTGCAGAATCTGTCCGGTCGAGACCTTCCACACTCGCACAGTACAATCATAACTGCCGCTCACAAGGGTGTCCCCATGAGCTGCGATTGCGCGAACGGAATGCGTGTGGCCAGCCAATACTCGGACAAAATAAGGACAGTCTGTATCATCTGCAAGAGGCCCAGTCGGATAGTAAACGGGATCTCCAGGTTTCGGAAGTTTCCAGACCCGCAGGTTAGAATCCCGAGAGCCAGTGATAATCATGGGTTGCTTTGGCATGATCTGGGGCCGACCATTTGCGTCTCGTCCAATTTCAGTGGGTAGAACGATCTGCAAACAGCGCACGGTGGAAGTGTGGCCATGGAACACCTGAGTGCACCGAGCTCGTTCGATATCCCAGACACGGACAGAGCGATCAGTAGATCCAGAAACAAGAGTATTCCCATGGTATTCGAGGGCCCAAACACCACCTTCGTGGCCCTCCAGTGTAGCCTTCAAGGCGCCAGTTTTGGTGTCATATACATTGATATTTGTGTCATCGCTTCCAGTCAGAATCTTTTCGGTGTCAAACTGCAGACAGGTAACAACATGACGGTCATGGGCACGGAAAGCAATATGCTGAGGCTTGACTTCAGGCTTCATCCATCCTCGACGGATGGCATGGTGCCGACGATATAGGGACTTGTAGAGATACATTCCGCGAAGCGAAGGCAGACCGATTTCGGCATAAGGGACAGCTGCAGCTGCAGCGTTGGCCGCGGCATATGGTGCCTCCGAGGCGGCAACATCCCTCTTCCAGTCTGGATCATTATAGTCCACACCACTTCCGCTGGAGGAAATCTTGCGTTTCGCGAGTTTACGACTGGAAGCACGCGTGTTCGCTTTCCGCTTCGATCGTCGAGAGCCCAGAGCTGTCAGTGGGGATCTGTCGTTGGCGGCAGAAGAGGATGGTAGTGAAGATGCCTCATTGTCTCCTCTAGACCAAGGCAAGCTGAGATCTCTTTCAAAATCGTCCACACTGCTGCACTGCCAGCCCCATCCTTCCCGAATAGCTCGCTCTAGTTCACCCTCAGAAAGAAGGTAACCGTCAAGATCAAGAAGCTCTTTCCAGCTCTTCTCATCCGAGTTGATGATATGCCGCCATTTTTTTGATACTTGAGCCGCACGACACATCGTTTGCACATCCAGATACTTGACAATGTTCAAGCTAAGTTCAAGAGGAAGCAAGGCAAGGAAGTCGCATTTCAGAGTCGGGTTGACAACGTCGGCTACGAAATGCAGAGTCGGTTTGGGGCATCTTCGCAAGAATTGATACATCAGATAAGTCTTCAACTCTTCGGGAACGGAGTCAAAGTATTCCAGCACCTGGGGCATATCCATGAGCGATGGAGCGGATTGAGAGAAAAAGCTCTTGGTCCGAGAGGAATCTCCATCGTGAACGCGAACTGCCCGGGAATGGCGTGAAACGTTGTGGTCAAGGCTAGAATCCGTGTCCACATCAGGCCCTTCTGATTCAAAGGACGACTCGCCGTGAAGAGCATTCATGGCGGCGACTGGAGACAGACTAGGGCTTGGCAAGCACATATCCTGGGCCATAGCGTTATCGATTGCCGAAAGCTGGGAAGTCAGGTCAGGTCTTGGCTGCGATGTAGGTTCAGTTGAGGCAAAGGATGTGCTTTGAGTGGATGCCGGGTCGGAACCGGAGACTTCATTGGTGTCGACACTGTGGTTTAGTAGTCCCCGGTGCTCTGGAAGTGTAATATTTCGCATACCCCCCAGCCCAACCTCCGCTGAAAGAGGCGAGCGCAGCAGGGTTTCCCTGCGCGGGAAGTTCGCGCTGTGCATTCTCGGCCTCGGACCAGCACTTTCTCCAATACTGCCGACGTTGTGTTCTGTTTCAGGGGTGACGAGACCGGCGGGCGAAAGATGCGTTGAGGTTGATGCTCCATGACGAGTCCGTCGAGCCACAGGCTCCGACGGTACACGGGACGCACGGGTACGAGGGAGCGTAGACGGGCGAGGGTCGGGGTTTGAAACAGGAGAGACAGGGCGATTTTGAAGGTTTGGCAAGCCAAGTCGAATCACTGATCTGGGAGGAGCGAGTCGGCGAGCAGAGCTGCCGTCTTCGGAAGAGAAAGAGTTCACGGAGCGAATCAACCCGTTAGAGGACTCGAGGGCATCATTGCGTTCCTTGAGCTGAAAGAACATTAGCACTCTTTTGAAATACTTCGGGATAAAGCGTCAGAAGTAGTTACCTCGGCTCCTGCTGTGGCAGCATCTTCAGGTTCATTGAAAATGATGGACTTATCGCCAACCTTGAACCGGAGATTCCTCAGAGACGCGGGCGTTGGTGACGCGGCAAGGGGATACTGTCGGGCGTCGAGGTCCTCGACAGCCCGCGGGGGCCGTATTATAAGAGGAGGAAAAGAGGTGGTTGTAGTTGTGGTGGTGGTGACTACTGTGGTGCGAGTCGTCGGAGCGAAAGAAAACTGCCCGAAGGCGTTGTTCGAGGGAGCTGGCCCGAGGTCATCCTTCTCATGGGTATCCATGTCGTGTTTACGAGACTGCACAAGACGAGATTCGGAGTGGCGGGTGACATGAGAAGGAGGAGAAGCCAGCGACGCGTTTGGGTCGGGAAGGAGCAGCGAAGTGGGTTGATCTGAAGCCATCACGGAGCGAGCTCAGGTGGGGGAAAAAGGTCCAAAGATCACAGATCCGAGATCCAAGTAAAGAGTAAGTCTCAACCACCACTTGACAACCTCCACGGAAGACGAGACCATGTAAGTAAAATTAAGAGGACAAGAGCATGTTGGGATGAGACGCAAGGATGGTCAAAGGGGAGAAAGAAGCAGTGGCGGCTGACAAGGGCGAGAAAGTTGGGGCGGAGAACAAAACAAAATCGGGAGGTGCACGATGTCATCAACGCCTTCACTTTCAACTCGGGCTTTCTACGTTTCCTAAGGTTGGCTACTGGTCTGCACTGGTCACCCTCCTTCAGAATTCTGAATTTTCCCGAACCACTGAGGACGAGATCGGTCTCTCGCATATTCCTCTCGCGGGTCGAGTCGCCTTCAAGGTGGAAAACCTTGAACCCGGCTACCACCACCGTGATGCAGTGGCACTAGGACCGTTATTTTTGCATATCTTTTGCCATCCGCGTCGACTGGATGAATTTTCCAGATTGACCACGGCAGGAGAACTCTCAAGTCCAAATGAACCAGAATCCATCAGATAAACCTGTTTGCACCCTCACCCTCTCTCCACATTCAACCTGGTCCAGACACTTGTGCCCGAGTCGCCACTGGGTCACGTGGAGCGGGGCTCCCGTTCCCTGTTTCCGCCACTCCTTACAAGTTATTCCGCCCTCTTCCAAGGAGCCCTTCGACGGTATGAGGGATGCGTGGGGGATTCTGGTAATTTAGGGTAACTTATACTCCAGGCATATGCCCAACCACTGTGATCTCCAGAGCAAATAAGGGGTACTCAGATTCTTCACCCCTTCCTGACTTTCTCCCCCCCATATGTACCCTGCGCGTCACCTGCAGGTACCCTAGCCCATTGGACCCTTGCTCGTGTTCGATAGATAACTTTGTTTCTCTGAATCAATCAGGTTGTTTATTCCCGTGTAGCTTCTATTCTCACATGAGCTCAACTAGACAACCTGGAAAGCATGATGCCTGATGTTCTTCAATGCCACGTTGGACGGTAAGATCCGTCGATATACTGTCAACCCGAGGTGTCCAATTTCCAATATATGAATGTTATCTCCCGTTCTATTCTAAATGTACTGTGTTTATACCTCTGCACCATGTAGATTGCCATCGGGAGATTTCAAGCGGCTGTTGTCTCCATGACACCACGCCACTGCACACAGGGCATAGGACCGTTGGACAAGGTACCGTCCATCCTCGCTGCCAAGTTTTTTTGGGCCGTATCCGGACAACGGCAATATCATTCAGATTTGATCGCACTCAGTAGCAAAGAGGTTTCTGCTAAGTCTCAAGTGAAGCTTCCTTGATTTCGTGCGGGCGCTATAGTGTTTCCAGTCCAAGGCCTTCGTTCTTTTTTACAAGGGTCTTCCCCACGTTCGCTGTCAAGGAGATCCCGAGATTGGAACTATCACAAGGCGATGATGCGCGAGTATCATTAGCGCTGATATCGAGGGGATGAGGCAGTGAAACGGATATTGCTTGTGTGACACAAAGAATATTGTGGAAGAAATGAATCGATGTAAATATGATCAATAGGACATGGTCCGCTGTTTCCAAATTAAGTCGGGTGGAAGAGATTCCATTTGACGGCCAAAAATGGTCAGATGTGGGCCCTATGCCCATGAGGTGATTGATCATTGACGGGGCTTGGTAGAAGGATTAGGGATATGTACTATGACACGGCTGTTTGCATGTCAGGCCGGTCAGCACGAAAGACCCTGGCGTATCGACGCCGAACACCGTGCAATTGTCTTGCGCCTCTTTAATCTTCCATTAGTGTCCTCCCCCTGCCATGAGAAAGTGCCCTCTTTCATCATTATCAACATGTCTCCTGTCAAAAGAAAGAGAAAATCGAGATCACCTGCAACCCGCTCGTGGCGGCATCGCCTCGCCGCCGATGCTCTGAAGTCACGTCGGGCTAAACCAAGCCACCAGTACCCCGCCTGGGTGAGTACCCTGTCTTGAATTGCTCTACTATTGAATTTCCCTACTATTGAATTTCCCTACTATTGACTGAAGACAACGAGAGATACTGATCTCAAGGAGGCTCAAAGCCTAGAGCTGCTGAAGATCGCTGTGCATGTCACGGTAAGTACATCGCCACACTTCACTTGACGCCCCCGACTCTTGCTTTCCCTGTGGCCATGGTGTGCATCTTCTGAATTGACTCATAGCTCGCTTTCGTACTCTTTGTGCGGTTGGTTTCCTCGTGCAGATGACTTGGCACCCGCCGACTCAAGTTATAGTGAGCTTCTGCCGGAAGAGGCATTCCGGGATCGATCACTCAGCAAAGCAAAGGTCGGACACATGCGCACCTATGAAGACTTCCTCTCTGGAAACCAAGGCAGCTTCCTGGCAGGAAGAGAATCCGCTTCGGTCCATGCGAAGAATCTCTTAACCGTAGCCAAAACAGAGCGGTCGGACGGATTCAAGGACCCCTGGGTGAAGATGATTCATAGAGGCACAGATCAGGTGGCAGACCAGATTTTAGATTGCATGGTCTGGCAGTTTCCCCACCCCCGGGTTGGTCCTGGCTGATCTTTCTCTCCAGCAAGAGATCGGGGTCGGACTTGCACGCCGCAGGCTTGACACACTGACACTCTACGTGAGGGCAGAATCCGAGCCCGATAATGGGTCGCTTACTATGCTTGAGACCTACGTCATGAGATTTGTGTATGGTGGGAAGCATGGGTTTGCAGACGAACTCAATGGTATCATTGACACCATTCCCGAATCACGACCACCGAGCGATATCCGTAGGTACATTTACAGAGTGTCTCGAAAGTTGGCCATGCTCAAAGATGCTCCAGCGCCTCTCAGTAAGCTGAACTGCCTCTGGTGATGCTCACCAAGGACTGATAAATATTAGGCCACCGGCAGCTCCGCATCGTCATGACCTACAAAGAAGAAAGCGCCAAACGAGCCGCCGGGCTCGCTTTTTCTCGGCCCCCGCTGACAATGACGGAAATGATATCCGGGCTTCTGAGCTTGACCAAGACTGGGACAAGCTAATTGAAGTAGGCGGAATTTTCGACACGGGTTATCATGCGTTAGCTCATCATCCAAACGGTTGTTATTGTTATTCTTTGCTAACAGTCAAAAGTACCGAGCTCGCAGTCAGCTACTTCCAGTCCCATTCATAGTATTCTCAATCCGAGCTTACGGAAAGATTGAATACTCAACGAGGACCACTACACTTCCTAGCATGACCAGAGTGAAAGGGCGAGTTCACCGAAGGCTTTGCAAATTTGAGCCCATGTCATTTGATATCCATTCGCGACTGTCAAAATATAGTTGCAAAGAACAACACAGACACGACCGCCTAAATCGGCTTTTTAAGACCAACTAGGAATGTTCCAGGTCGACAGGCACTGGCACAGACTCGCACTTCCCATCATGATGTGGACAGGGAACTGTTTTTAAAATAAAAGATAAAACAGCATGAAGTGTCAGAGCTTTTACAAGCATTCTCTTGGATTGGACTCTCAAAAAGGTTCCATTTAAGATCTGGGATTGATCTGCACTAGTGTTTCAATGTGGGCTTGCGCAAAATTCTTCCACGAGAATGAAAAAGGTAAGCCAGGTGCAGCATATTCCCTATTCTAGCCCCGCCATCAGGATTGTTGGTATGATCTACGAGTAGCCAATCAAGGCGAAACATAAGCGTGAAGAACCATGGAAACGGTCACGACTATTGTGTGTTGGGCGTCCGGTTGCGTGGGTGGACTATTGAGGTACCATTAGCCGCTAGCTTCACCGACCATTTGACATAGCCGACCTATATTGGAATCGAGAGCCCCTCCTCTCACACCTGTCAAACCGGGCGTTTGGGTTCAATAGTCTCGCCGCTGCTGTGCTTTTTGGTATGTGCACTGCCATAACGTTCGACTGTCTCGTGCATGCCCGGTTGAATCTGCACGACCTCACATTGCTTGAGCACCCCTATTTTCCCCTGCACCTTAGACCAGATCTCGGATCAAGTGACTGAAGAGGCATGGCGGTCTGCGTCTGAGATTACGCAGAATGTTTAGTCTGATGGGCGCTCGGCCAAGTGCGGGCAATTTCGACGGGCAAAGCCCGATCTCGAGCAGAGAGGATTGTCCCGGGGTGTCACTGCACCTTGTTGCCGTCATCTGTGGGTCTTAGACACGGCACAAGGCTGGAGGATGGAGCTGCCCGGGCATGACGATCATCGTTTCGATCGATTTTGCTCGGACCAGCTGGATAACACAAGGCTAAAGCGTGGGTTGCAAACCAGATTGGAGGTTCCATCAAGGCACAATCGTTACCCGAGCATGACAGCGTTGACAGGCAATTAACCTGTGACATATGCAGGAACCAGGGCAGGGGTTCCACGTCGAGTGTTTCATCGTGAACCTCGGAACCACCAAGTAATCGGCTGCGAACGCGGGCACAAGCGCGGGCTGTGTTCTAGATCTAAGTTTATTAACCAAACTACTATGGAATCCGCGAACAGTGCAAACAACGGGACACATGGAGGGCGATCAATTCCCTTCTGTGCTGAATGACAAGGATAAGGAGGCCAGGCACGGTATTTGTCATGGGAAGAGACAAATCCGCAATTACGTTGGCGATCGGAGCTCTCGCACCGGCGGACTGGGTCGATACAGTCTAAATTGATCGAGAAGATCGACTGTTCCTGATGGAAGTGACGAATTGACGCCGAAGCTACTGCCGTAGCGGATCCATCGGCTCACCCTTTTAGGCCAAGACACGAATCCACACAGGGCCGAGGGCCGGCCGGTCGAGGAAAAAAGCACAGGGCAGAAAAGGGGGGGATGAAGGCTCTGTGGGGACTGCGAGCCTTGAAACCATAATCATGGGTTTGCGGGCGCACGATAGTAGATTTATCAAGCGCCATCTTCCGAACCCGATCTCGAGGATTGACGATTTCGGAGGATTCCAACGATTAGGACCGGATGCGAGACACGTGCAGTTTAAGGTTGTCCCGCAGCAAGGGGGTTCATTATTTTTACAGCGGCATCCACCTGCGTAATGGTATGGGATTAAGATATCCACAATCTCCCTTCACAGTAATGAGAGCAATCTATCCATGGGACTCCGTGCGCCAGGAACCGCAGTTTGGCCATGCCTGGTTCAGGGCATGAATCGGACCAATACGTGTGTCTCCTTGGCGATGCAGGAGTGGGTGCCTGTCGATACTTTCTATTCTGGAGAGGAACAAACCAAGCGTCGCTCAGCTTGCCGATCCAACTCCATTTCGAAAAGCAAAATAAAAATTTGAGCAATTAAATCATGTCCCAAAGATGCCTGGGCTAGGAACGCGGATGACTGGCGTACCAATGGCAGCCCAGATGCGATCCACACATAAATGAAACACAGCCGTGTGAGCATGGATTCTGCCCCAAATGGCCAGGAAGGAGTCTAGTTCCCAAGGCATTAGCCCATGAGACCTGATGTGGGTAGCCCCTATTAGGTGTGCTGCTGTGTACAATAGAGGGACTCGATCATGTTAGCACTAAACGTGTGTTCTCATATATTAGGTTCTCTAGTTCTCACCTCCCCTTTAACTCTTTTTTCCTAATCTTTTGCACTCATTTGCTTCCGACCTCAGGTCTAATTTTTTTCCCTTTTCCTTAATTATATTCTAATCCCGCTATCTTTTTCACACTATCTTTCTTACCGGTACGTTTGGAGGCCTGAGGATCCCTTCTAAATACAAATTATAGCTGTGCCTGAGAAGGGAACCGCTGACCCGTCTGTGGAGTAGATCTGGCCCGGGAAATTACCTGAACTCATCTACGCAATTGAACAGTTTCGCATGACCGGCCTTTCCTTCTACATCGCATCTTCCTATGGCGAATCGAGATCCCTCTCCAGTGCATGTACCTTTACGAACTTCCAGTCGGAACTTGCTGCGAGCCAGCGCAATGGATAACAACGAGGACATGAGCACCACGGAGCGCAAGTCCTCAAAGGCGCAACGCATACTAGGAACCGACTTACCCCTCCCCAATGGCCGGTGGGATAAGCCGCAAAAGCCCAGGCGATCAAGCCTGCGAACCCCAGACGAATCTTCACGGCAGCAACGAGGCAGCTTCCTGCCTTTTCCCTCGGGTGAAGCGGTCCCACCTCAGAATTTACGTGTTCGCGCCTCATCGCCGTTGTTAGGCCACGACTACCGATCCCAAGATCCAGCTCCTCCGCTTCCGAAGCCTTCGAAAAAGGTCCATCAGTCCGGTTCTTCTTCCACATTATTTTCCTACTTTAGCTCCAAGGATAAAGATACATCCTCGAAATCCGTCAAGTCCGGTAAATCTGGGAAATCGAATCCCACAACACCAAACCATGCTAGTCTTCAGCCCCGAGTCCGCCACGAGCTACAGGCACATCCCAATGTGACATATCAACCTCCACAAGCCCATACGCCACCAAGGGAAAGTAAGCGAAAGCTTCGCCCTCCCAGAATTGACCTTTCGATCCTCTTCCCGAAACCTCGCAATCCCGCCACTCAAAATCACCTCTTGTCTCCTCAGCGAGTTACCAGCTCTCCCTCTCCTGTCTCCACCGTCGCTTCGGATTGGCCCTCAAACAAGGTTGACCGTGTAGACCAGCTCGGTAGCAACTCAGCTGCGCGGAAGCTTCAAGTCGGAGAACCAGTGCCTCCACGGACCTCGGCTATCCAGCATGAGACTCCCAAGCCTCAGAATGACCGATCGGATCTGCTGTCGATCCCCGAGATGAAAGATGGCGAGTGGTCACCGCGTTGGGAGAACCCAGAACGCACAGTCGGTACGAGTGAGATTGATCTTGCCCTAGACCGATATGCAGGACGCCGGTCCCTGTTCAGCCGTTCCAGTGTTTACACCGCCAGTCGGGAGCAGCTGCATCAGGAGCAGCAACGCCCTACGGAAACGATTCAGCAAAGACGTACGCATAGCCCCGCCAATGGCAGACCCAAGGATCTATATTTGTCTCCTACATCCCACGCCGATGCAAGCCGGGGCCAGAGCAGGAACCGCACCAACAGCAATACGAATAGCACGAAGACAACGTTGACTAAGAAGAGCAGCAAGAGCACCTTGAGGAATAAGGACCTGCAGAAATCCAGTGTTCTCTGTCTTTCTTCATCCGAAGACGAGGATTCCGACCAGGATACCACGCCTACCGGGAACAGTACCGGCACCAAAATTCGAAATTTCAGGGACAGCGTGGCTACCTATGGTGACTACGAACCTGAGATCTACACTGCCTCAACTGCTCACGCCACAGTCGGCACACCGACATTGAAGAGATTTGACCGAGATCGTGCACCCTCTACCAGTAGCCGTGGATCCAGCCAAGTATCTAGCCGGAAATCAAGTCACATTCCTCCGATTCCTCAGTCGCGCAGACATACTTCCAATCCGTCCAGCAACACGTTGTCTGCCGTGGCCCAGCGAAAGTCTAGCCAGCCTCGTCGGACAACCAAAGTTCCTCTTATAGCCGACTCGGATATTTTGAACCAATTCCCGCAGTCGGGCACGCGCACGCCACAAGAGCTGAAGGAGCTGAAGGAAATAAACCGGAGAAGCCGAGTCATTGCAGTGACCCGGCAAGAGCAGGATCTTCTGGAGGCGATGCGAGTCCGTAAGGGCAAGATCACGCCGAGTATATTGCAACAAAATGCTCCCCAGGTCAATGGCTCTCAGACAGACCGCAGCTCGGTTATGTCTGGTCCGTCGCGGGATTCATTCTGTGAATCGGATACATCTTTCCTGCGTCTCAGTGCAGCTTTCCCGCCTTTTCACACCCAGTCAGACCAAGGTGCATCCCACATGGACAAGCATAGTTCTCCCTCGCAGAGTTCTGGTTCTGATACTGAACAGAAAACTGGTAATTCGATTACCTCTCCCCGGTTCAGTATGGGCTACACCGAGAGTCTTCCATCCCCCGCTGACAGCGGTGCCTCCCCACTTACGCCAACCCTCCCAATCCATCGCTTCTCTCCGCTACCATGCCCGAAGCCACCGCCTCGTGGCCCGCCCCCGGCCATCCCAGAGGATCGAGAAGCAGCACACTCGCCGTCGCACCGACAGCAGCGAAGCTATCATGCTTCACGACAATGGCGAGCAGCGCAAGCACGATCTTCCTCTTTGGTCGTTCGACTTTGATTGGAATCACGACCGGACTAGCGTGGCTGCCGTGCATTAAGATCTGCATCTGCATGCTTGACTCCCGATCACCGACTTCCTGGATTCCAACCACACATTCACTTCCTATTTCCTATCCCAACTGCTTTCGCTTCTTGTACATACAACCTTTCCCCCGGTCGGACTCGACCGCCCCGGCCATTCCCTTCCTACTGGAGCATTTTCCTTACCGGCGTTTCTTGCATGAGGGCGTTGCTTTTTGCTTTTCCTGACCCTCTCGGGCATCCTGCCTTGTGAAACTTCCTATGACTCGCCGAGTCCCTTACAATACCTCCAAAGAATACATATACCACGGTCCTTAATAACCGACTATATCTCGCACTTCAGCCAATTCACATAGATTTTGAACCCAAAACCCTTCGCAAAGAACTAACCATAGCATTTCATCGGAAGCGAGCGAAGACTAGATCGTACACACTGCTCGGGAATCCAGAGTATACGTAGAACCTCCTCTGCGCAATGACCTCCAACAGAGACGCCAGCCCTAATGTATGGCTAACCTGCATAAGGGCAGAGCCCAATCACACGGTGGCTGGACGAGCCGGCGCCGACGTGGATAGGCACGCAACAGATCGACATCACTAAAGACACACACAAGTGGACTGCTATTGCCCCCGTTTCATGCATTCTTTCATCTAGGGCTTGTTGGGAGCGAATGACGACGACAGAATTTTTGGGGGTGGGCAAGGAGGCGGTCGTACAGCGTGGACACGGGCTTGACGTCAGGCAAAAAAAGCCCCTGGCTGGGAGGCGCCCAAATGGCGCTCAAATTCTCCCTAGACACCCGCAGCTGATCTTCAGAAAACCCAACTAGTTCACAACCTAGTCAAATCTTGTGCTCTGAAAGTCCCGAGTCTTAAACCTCGTCGTATAGCCCCGTGATCCACACCGCTGGTCTGCATGTTAAAGCGGTTCCCAAGGTTTCTATACCCCGGATTCCCGTTTCGCGTGTCACCTGTTCCTCGGCCACTCTCTTCAGCCCTTCCCAAAGATTCCCCTCGCGCACTCTTTTACGGTTTGCTTGTGGGTGCTCTCTCTCTCTCTCCTTTCCACCCCAGCTACCTCGCGCGGAGCTCCGCCAAGATCGACACCCGAAGCCGAAGCCCTGACGCCAGGCCCTAGAAGATCTTCGAATCCCATCAGTGTTGCGTGTCGCTTCTGCCACTTCTCTGCCAGGAGCCTTTGTCCTGAGACTCGATCTTTGTCGTTCCCTATTACTCCCCCCGAATATTCTCGCCTCGGCGACCTGTTTGTTTTGGCCCTGTGCGGAGACTACACCCACCCAAGCACGCGAACACGTTTTGAAGCTTTGTCGCCATGGGAGATCGCTCGCAACGTCAGCCGTCATGGGCGCGGGATGCGACGAGAAATGTGCCTTGGATTCTGGTATGAACTTGGAATAGCAAATTTAGCAGCACCGGGCTATTCACTGACTCTTGGTTTCCTCTGTCGTAGCTTACAGCGCAGTCCACTGCTTTCGTGTTGGTAGGCCATCTCAATTCCCCCGCGAGTCGAGCGATCGCTAACAATGACTCCTGTGCGTAGTTGGCCCATTACTCCCGAGTCATGCCGCCAACCGGTGGAAAGCGATACCTGACCTCGACCGCGGTCTTCTTGAATGAGGTCGTCAAACTGGCCATTGCACTCACAATGGCTCTCTACGATGTCTCGAAGACCGCCCCGCCATCCCTCCCTGCTACATCTCTCTTCTTCTCCCTCACAAGCGCCGTGTTCTCGGGTGATAGCTGGAAGTTGGCTATCCCTGCAGTCCTAGGTGTCCTCTCCAATTCTCTACAGTACATTGCGCTGTCCAATATGCGAGCAGCGACCTTCCAGGTTATATTCCAGCTGCACTTCTTAATGACGGCGGTCTTCGGTCTGATATTCCTGAGACGGAGCATTGCGCCGCGCAACTGGGGTTTACTGCTGTTGTTGGTGCTTGGTGTTGCTCTGGTGCAGATCCCCGATGCCAACTCCGAGCACATGACGTTGCAGGAAGATGGCTCTTCGCTCCACTTCCCGCGGTCTCTTGAGGAATGGAAGGCCGTGAAGGGTGGTGGAAGTTTGCATAAGCGGTCTGCTACGTACGAAGGCATCGAGGAAGATATTGAGACCATTGACCCAAGGCTCAATGCTGCGATTGGTCTACTATCCATTGTTGGAGCTGCTGTCGCGTCTGGACTCGGGGGGTGTCTATTTCGAGAAGGTCCTGAAAGACAGCTCGAGCCATACTTCTCTGTGGGTGCGTAACGTGCAGTTGGCTGTTTACTCTATCTTCCCGGCTCTATTCATTGGTGTTGTCTTCCGCGATGGCGACAACATCGCCAATGAGGGATTCTTCCAGGGCTACAACTGGGCCGTCTGGGTTACTATTGTTGTTCAGGCTCTTGGTGGCATCCTCTCTACCTTCTCCATCAGTCACGCACAGAGGGATGCTAAGTCTCTAGCAACCACTGCCACCATCATCACAAGCATCGTTGGAAGCTTCTGGCTTTTCGACTTTGAGCTCACGGCAAGTGTATGCAATCCATAATCCCCTTGTATCCGCAGAGCAATGCTAATATGGCAATCACAGTTCTTCATTGGATCGGCTGCAGTCCTAGTCGCCGTTCACTACTATGGTAACCCTAGGTTCAGCCCATCGGCCAAGATCCCCCCGCCAATCCGCGTGGACTCGTACGAAAAGGATGGTGGCGATGACGGATCGCCTGTTGCACCACCTAACGAGATCTCCATCAAGCTGCCAAGCTCTCCCTTCTTATCATCCGAGGGCATGTCAAGCTCCAGACCCACGTCTCCCAACCCGGGCCATACACGCGTGAGCTCAAGCCGGAATGTGAGTAGCAGCAGCTATTTTGAAAAAGAGTAATTTTGCAGACAAGTATGAGCTTTCTGTTCTACGACTCTCCATTTTACGGTGATACGATCTTGGATACCTGATAGATGAGACGACCACGCCAGTGATTCGCAATGACCTAGGCTGTAACTGATGTATGCCCCATATCAGGGCAATTTGCTTGCGAGCGTGTTATATAAAGTTGCAAAACCGTTGGGCGATTGATCATGAATGCATATATACGAAACAATGAGATGCTTTCATATAACCAATGGAAGTCGAATTTTTAACGTCGTTTCTGCTCAGGCACCGGAACTGGTCCACGTGCCCTGGTCCTTTCTACAACTTCACTTTTATCACTCCTCGAATCCATCGCCCTTCCCCAGACCTTTTCCAGTACTCATTGATGCTTCTCATTGTTCACAACGTGAAGGATGCCGTTTTCGCAGTCCCATATCTTTGAACCGTCCTCCAAGCGGCGGCGAGTCGACAATGAGTCTGCCAGCTCCCAGGATAGCAAGACTGGGACAGATACTCAGAGGCTCATCGATGGTGCCCAGCACCCGCATCACTCCAGCTCATTTCTTGAAGACCACTTGTCTCCCGAGGACTGGATTCCGTCTCTTCAAAATGCAGGTTCTCAATTGGATGCTTTTGGTGAGTAATAATTTCTAAATGACAATCCAATCTGCTGAGTGACTTTCAGACCTCGAACTGCTGGCTCAAGAAAGTGAAATGAGCAGTTCAGCTCAGCATGGATCTTCACGGGGACACCTCGACGGGGTCAATCCTCAGGGTTTCAGCAGCCCAGTGCCCCAACCCAGAGGTCACGTTTCTTTGATGGCGAGTAATCCGGTTACCTATCTCAGGCTGCTTCGATACTGATTTTCTGGCAGCAAGTACAAGCATGACGCCCCTTCGGCTACCGGTGTCTACACCGGATATGACGTCTGGACCACCTTCCAGTCCCTTGATGATGCTCAAGAAAAGGAAAGGAGAGTCCCGAACAGCACAGAGCCCGCAAGACTGCAGACATGATCTGAGTCAGTACCACACAGCTCAGCCCACCCCACAGCTATCTTCCTCATTCCAGCAAAACTTGGAAGTGTCATCTTATAAGCGGAGCCACCAGGGCCTCTCTTCGCCTTTCGCCAAGCTCCCACCCTCTGTCCGTGGTATTGTACTAGTCTCAAAGGATGAACTGCCCGAGTCGTATCGATCCTTGTTCTCCTTCCCGCTCTTCAATGCCATTCAGTCAAAATGTTTCCAGTCGATATACAATTCGAATATCAATCTCGTTCTCTCTGCACCGACCGGAAGCGGGAAAACAGTCGTGATGGAGCTGGCGATCTGTCGACTCCTCAACGTTCTGAAAGACGAGCGTTTCAAAGTCATCTACCAGGCACCGACCAAATCTCTATGTGGTGAAAGATTCCGTGACTGGAATTCCAAATTCTCTGCGTTGAACCTCAAATGTGCTGAACTAACTGGGGATACCGATCATAACCAGCTGCGAAGTGTCCAACGCAGCCAGATAATTATCACAACGCCTGAGAAATGGGACAGCATGACACGCAAGTGGAAAGATCACGGGCGTCTGATGCAGCTGGTCAAGTTGTTCCTCATCGACGAAGTCCATATCCTCAAAGAAAACCGCGGTGCTACACTTGAGGCTGTTGTGTCACGAATGAAAAATATCGGCTCGAATGTCCGATTTGTGGCTCTCAGTGCTACTGTCCCCAACTCGGAGGACATCGCTACTTGGCTAGGCAAGGATGCGACGAATCAGCATGTCCCCGCGCAAAGGGAACATTTCAGCGAGGACTTCCGTCCCGTCAAGCTGCAGAAATTCGTATACGGGTATCAGTCCAACGCGAACGATTTTGCTTTTGACAAAGTCTGTGGATCCAAGTTGGTCTTTCTGAATACCTCAGGCGTCCGCTTCGCATGGCTAACCGATACCATTAGACTTCCTGATGTCATCGGAACGCATTCATGCCAGAAGCCGATCATGATCTTCTGCTGTACTCGGAACTCGGCAGCAACTACAGCTAAAGACCTTTGTCGTTTGTGGAACATGACGAACCCACCTTCTAGGCACTGGAAAGGCCCTGGCAGGCGTATTGAAGTCAATAATGAAGATCTTCGAAGTATGGAACCCTCTTCAAATGTTGCGGAAAGCCTTGCTGACAAGACAAAGCAACGATTTCTGCTGGAGTTGCATTCCATCATGCCGGACTCAGTGCCGGCGACAGACATGCGATCGAAAAGGGATTCTTGGATGGCCTCATCAATGTCATATGCTGTACTTCGACTCTCGCCGTCGGTGTCAATCTGCCATGTCAGCTGGTGATCATTAAAAACACAGTCGGATGGCAAGAAGGGGGTTGCAAAGAATATTCCGATCTCGAGATGATGCAGATGCTCGGCCGCGCTGGTCGACCTCAATTTGACGAAAGTGCAACGGCAGTTATCCTGACAAGGAAGAGTCGTGTACCTCACTACGAAAAATTGGTTTCCGGCTCCGAGAGCCTCGAAAGCTGCTTGCATCTCAATCTCATCGACCATTTGAATGCTGAGATTGGTCTGGGCAATGTAAGTGATGTGGAGTCGGCCACAAAATGGCTCGCAGGCACTTTCCTATCTGTTAGACTCCGTAGAAATCCAACATACTACGAGCTCAAGGAGGATGCGAGTCAGGAAGATGAAGACAAGCTTCTGCGGCAAATATGTGAGAAAGACATCAAGCTTTTACAGGAATACAATCTTGTCGACAATAGAAGTCTCCGATCAACCCCGTTCGGTGATGCCATGGCGCGGTATTACATCCGATTCGAGACTATGAAGACTTTACTCTCGTTACAGCACCACGCCACAATCTCGCAAATTGTGGGTGCTATTTTGCCCTTGCCATTTTGCCATTCAACGTGTCACAAAACTAACGAAAGCAGCTCGAGGCAATCGTCCAAGCTGAGGAATTCCGCGAAATTCGTCTCAAAGCAGGCGAAAGATCACTTTATCGCGAAATCAATCGTGAACCTGGCATCTGCTTTCCTATCAAAGTCGACATCGCCCTGCATGCGCATAAGATCTCGCTTCTTCTACAGTCAGAACTAGGAGCAATTGATTTTCCCACAGACGAGCAATTCCAAAAACACAAGTTCTCTTTCCAGCAAGACAAAAGCCTTGTCTTCAATCACGTCAACCGACTAATACGCTGCGTCATTGACTGCATGGTTGCGCGAGAGAGTTCGGCTGAGATTTTGAATTCGCTGGAGCTTGCGCGAAGCTTCGGGGCTAGAGTTTGGGACCGCTCGCCTCTTCAAATGAAGCAGATCGAGCAGATTGGAGTGGTAGCTGTTCGGAAACTGGCTGCAGCGGGGATAACAGATATCGACGCTCTTGAGAGTTCTGAGGCTCAACTAATCGAGATGACGCTAAGCAAAAACCCGCCCTTTGGCGCAAAACTGCTGACGCGACTAAAGGAGTTTCCGAAACTGCGCGTGGCTGTGAAGATTGTCGACAAGGTATGCTACCATGGCTTCAACTGGTTGAATATCTCTACTCAAGATTGAAACAGGATTCAAAGTTTGGAAATGTCAAAGTCCGCTTCCAGGTCGAAGTTGCCTTTATGAATGAAAAAATCCCATTGTTTTTCCAGCGGAGACTTATCTATGTTTGCTGTTTGGCGGAGACGTCTGACGGCCGATTGATCGACTTCAGGCGCATGAGGTGAGTCTTCGCCAGCTGTTAACGTGATTCTAAATGCTCAAAACTCGCTAGCGCGAGTAGACTTCAAGATGGGCTGAATATCACTCTCATGACAGAGCTGAAGAATTCAGATGACTACATAATCTGCCACGTCATGTGCGATGATATAGGTGAAGTTTTCTTCGAGGTCTAGATGAGCCTTGCTAATCAATGAACAGCTGGCACTGCAAGGAAGGCTGAGATGCACCCGAATGCTTCTTGCTTGTTCCCTGCAAGGTCAAGAGGATCAAGCGCCAAGGACAGTATGGCGGAGCCCGCAATGAAGATGACCCAGCTGCAAGCCAAAAAACAGTCTGAAACCAGGCTCACATTTGACGACTTTGACGGAGACGATTTGGAGCTGGAAGACTTTCTGACTGCAGCGCAGCGTCGAGACAAAGCAGAACAGGCTGCCAAACCAAAGGGATCTGAAGTCGAAGAAATTGACTGGATGTCAATTAGCGACTCCCCAAGTCCCAAGCGTCGCCTAGAGACAACAAAATTCAAAGCTGACGACTGGATCGCTGACATGGGTTTGCTCGACGAGGACGACAGAGGGCCAACCAGACTTCCGAATGGGAAGTGGGCTTGCAATCATAAATGCAACGATAAAACGAGGTATGGACACACTTGGTTTCATGGATAGGATACGCTGATTCCAGTAGCTGCAAGCACTTCTGCTGTCGTGACGGTCTGGAGAAGCCACCCAAACCCAGCAAATCGCGGATTATGGCAAATGACAACTCTCCTGGCCTCAACCAGTTGACTCTGCCAGCTACCATCAAGAAACAAGACGCCTCAAATGGTGGACCTAGGAACATCCAAAAACCCAAGTCTAAGAACACTACAAGCAGAAAGAGCCGCAACCTGTCGACAACCAAATCTTCCACCGCTCCTGCCAAGCGAACCTCGTCATTCAAATCTCAGCTGCGAACCAAGCCTATCAGCAGTAGAACCCAGCCAATTATCGAGAAGGGGGGACAGGAGAGCCCTATCCGGATTAGTTCCAGTGACTTTGAAGATTCGAGCTTCGCCGACCTAGCAGCCCCAACGGGGCTTCTGGCACGCAATGCGCGCAGATCTGACAAATCAAACTCACCCGTAATGGAAATGGCGCAGTCCAACGAATCTGAAGACACTTTTATCGACCCAAGGTCTCTTTCTATCGAGAATAGTGACAAAGATCTGATCGTGCCTGGTTCAACCAGGACGGTTTCCACCGCATTCGATGCGGCCACTCCGACGTCCACAATTCAAAACGCTCAGCACCGTCGTTTCCAAAAGCGCCGATCTGTCTTCGACATCTGGAGTGACGATTCTCTCGAATTGGAAACAGAAGTCTTCACACACCCGGGTATCCTTGACAGCTCCTCTACGACCGCGCCTTTCGCCCCATCCACTGCAAACACAACCCACAATCTGAAACGCACAGCCCAAGTTCTTGAGGAGACCCACGGTAATGTTCGAAAACAAAACACCCAGCAAACATCGCAGGGAACCACTCAAGCAGTGGATGACCTGGAGGTAGGGGAGCCGTTCCATACTGAAGTCGAAACTGAGACCGAAACACCTTCGAACGCCGAAGATGCTCCCCTAGGCTGGGAGGACATTGACAGACTGATGTTCGAAGAATATGGTCGCTTTATTAACTTCGACTGAGCACTGGAATTCTTTTCTATCAAGAGTGAGTGAGTGTGTCTTGCTCAGGAAATGGCTCTGACGCTCAAGCCCGGACGGGTCTGATGGGCTCGGTGCTTCGAATTATTCATAATCTATATTTTATATGGACCTTGAGGGCTGGGTGCATGTTTTAATGGTTATAATGACATGTTATATCAATTTAGTCTAATATTATCGAATGCCCTCTGTTTTGACCGCTGTCCACAATTCAAGAAGTTCAGAGGTGTTGCCAAGGTTATGCAGCCGGAAATACCTTCCGGCGTAAAGCTGGGAAAACATGGTCATATGGAAAGCAGGATTTCTCTGAGTAAACATGTTCTCCAAATTGGTCTCGTATATGCCTAATGCTTTTTGGATAATGTGCCTATTTTTCCTCCCTTTTCGAGCGCTGTTTGTTCTTGCCATTTAACCTGCCTTCCTCTCTAGTTACTTATGATAAATCACTCTACACTCAGTCTCATTGGGAGCATCGGTATTATGACCCCATGCCACAGGACATTATGTGCCGAACATTTAGCATGCTGGGAGACTGTATGAAATTGACTCGGTCATAATTATAGATAGCTTCAACTCGCAGAAATTGGATAGTCTCCCCTCCCCCAAAATTGAGTCTTATTCCTTCTTTCAACCGATCTCATTATCCGGGGTTGTCCCTTCAAATGGTGTACGATCTCTGTTCACCATTTGAGAAGAACGCGTGATAAGCTCACAGGGTCTATGAGCCCACGAATGATACAAGTAAGCTTTGCCATGCCTCGGCCAAGAGTCTTGGCCTCTCTAAGTTTGAGGGTCTCCACGGCCTTCCTAGACGGACGCCCAGTGGTATTCCGTCGGAGGGGGCGCTCAACAAAGACACGCCATCCACCTCCAGGGGTGCTGTGGCATACCTGCAGCGACGAGTGAACAAGTCAAGAAGATCTGATCCTTGTTGGATTATGGCAAATGCGCCAAAGTTTAGACAATCAAGCCGGTTCTTCAAGGATCGAACCCTAGCTCCTGGCGAGGGCTCGGTGATAAGGAGCGGGAGTAGTTTAGCTCCCCGTGAATGGTTACAATAGATGTGGATCACTTCATCACGGACGTCCGTCGGGACTGTCGCTAGCCTCTGTAATTGTTGGACCCTTGATCACCCGCATTAGATCTACTCTCAACTGGGCATACTGATATGGCGAATCGTGCTTAGATCTGGACCCCTTTTGTCCTAATTTGGGCCACTCCCCCGCTTTTCCTCAGACCAACCCGCCAGTCTTCAGGCACGATGTCACCTTGATTGTTATCTCAGGACCTCTAAAGTTTGTCATAGAGATAACGTGAGATGATCTTGAAGCTTGAGCCCTGCTTTTTCTCCACTTTTTCGCGAATCCCTCACTCGGACCTCTCCGAAATCTACCTAATTTGGCAATGCACTAGATCGAAGAATACTTCTTTGCCTCCGAATCCCCTATGCACAAGATATGCACCGCAAAAGGGTACAGCACACAGCCATCCAATTACTCGCGTGAAGAATATAGAACGTGACCCTATCTACCAGTAAGCTAGTCGCTTCGAAAGCCACCTTCGTGCCCGGTGGCTTTTAGTGTCCGTAGCTCGTAGATCGACGTTTGGGATTCCTCAGAAAGGCAACAATGCGAGTCTTAGTCCCCAAATGATGCGATAGGCACTATGTCGGATGCTGGTCATCAACTCATATCTTCCAGGATGGTGAAGTATAGGAAATTATTTAAAGAGCCATATGTCGCCAGGCTTTTTGGCTTGCTTGATTCAGCATCATTCTCCTTTCTCATCTCTTGACTGTGACTCCTGAAGCCTTCACAATGGTTGTCATCAACAACGTTGCTATTACCCTTGTGGGTCTGGCCTCTATCGCCTCGGCCGCCCCCGCCACCAAGGTCGGCAGCAAGTTCTCGCTCAACCAGGTTGCTCGTCCTGCTACCAAGGCCTCCAACTTCGCTGCCAGCTATGGTCGTGCTCTTTCCAAGTATGGTGCTACGGTACCCTCGCATATCGAGGCTGCTGCTGTCGCTAGTGGTGTTGCAACCACTACCCCCGAGGCTAACGACGAAGAGTATCTCACTCCCGTCAACATTGGTGGTACCACTTTGAACTTGGACTTCGACACCGGATCGGCTGATCTGTGAGTAAACCTTTCTTTTCTGCTCACCGAATTTCCGAGCTAATCATTTCCTAGATGGGTATTCTCTACCGAGCTCCCTTCTTCAGAGCAGTCTGGCCACTCGGTGTACAACCCTAGCAAGAGTGGAACCAAGCTGAACGGATATACTTGGGATATCTCCTACGGTGATGGTAGCGGTGCCAGCGGTAACGTCTACACAGACAAAGTCACTGTTGGTGGCGTTACTGCTTCCAAGCAGGCCGTTGAGGCTGCCCAGCAGATCAGTTCCGAGTTCCAGCAGGATGTCGACAACGACGGGCTTCTGGGTCTGGCTTTCAGCAGCATCAACACCGTCTCTCCCAGGGCTCAGAACACCTTCTTTGACAATGTCAAGAGCTCACTCGCTCAGCCCCTGTTCGCCGTTGCCTTGAAGCACGGCAAGCCCGGTGTCTATGACTTTGGCTTCACAGACTCCTCCAAGTACACTGGCTCCATCGTGTACACCGATGTTGACAACTCCCAAGGATTCTGGGGATTCAGCGTTGACAGCTACAAGGCTGGAACCAAGTCCGGTGCTGGTTTCGACGGTATCGCTGATACTGGTACTACTTTGCTTCTACTTGACTCCACCATTGTCTCCCAGTACTACTCCCAGGTCAGCGGCGCTAAGAATGACAACAACGCTGGTGGATACGTCTTCCCTTGCTCTGCCACTCTACCCAGCTTCAGCGTCTCTATCAACGGATACACTGCTACCGTGCCCGGCTCCCTGATGAACTACGGCCCCTCCGGCGATGGATCCTGCCTTGGCGGTCTCCAGTCTAACGCTGGTATTGGTTTCTCTATCTTCGGTGATATTTTCCTGAAGAGCCAGTACGTCGTCTTTGATGCCAGCGGCCCCCAGCTTGGATTTGCTGCTCAAGCTTAAGTTTGATCTACCTTGTGGATTGAGACAGTCACTACCTTTGTTGAGCATGAAATGGAAAGGAGCCAAAAAAAACATATAAGATTGACTATAGCAGACGCGGATTCAATGTGAAGCATCTAGTCTTCATGCCACTATGAACTAGATTTGACTTCTCAAGTTGATAAGCAAGAACTTTCATGTATTCTTAATTATAACAGTAAAGGCTCTCAAGTAAAATAAGAGCTTCATTTGTACTAAGAAATTGGCGACCCGCGAGATAAATGCCGGAAATGATTGTTTCTGCGCCAGAAACACCTGCCTTTCCACTTTTAAGGTAACCCTCACCTTGTGAAACACGTTCTTGATACGCTTATTCATTTCCGTAAGGTTGAACAGTTGAGAAAGACGGCATCAGTAAGCATTCCGTACTTGTTTCGTGTAGATAGTCAAAATCATCAAAGTCAAAGAACGTAGATCTACAAACTATAGGATTTGCGCTGCAACATGACCAAGGAAAATTCTAACTCTTGTAAAGCTTTTGCTGGCCTTTACCAATGCAATTGAGAAGAATTTTCAGACTTTTTTAAAGAAAGGAAAATCAAGTAATTCACTTTAAAAACATTGGTAAACAGAAATGCAGGGAGAGGCGGAAAAAAACCGAGAGAACACAGCCGCCATGCTCCTTTGGGTAATCTTCCCGATCGTCTGTAAGTACCGTGCAGCGGGCGGGTCCATAGCCGGCCGCCAGGGGGTGCTCCGGGATCTAAACAATTTCCCTGGTCCTTTGAGATCAGATCGAAGGAAACACAGTAGCAATACTGATATGAATCTCTGTAGTCAAGCATCTGATATGTACCATGGTTGGAATAGCCCGGATTATCTCTCCTATTGTGTTCGGCCAAATGATAGCCGAATCTACGATCGGTCAAACACGTGACGTTACGTGCTCCTCAGGAGTCAATGCTGGATCAATCAGCTTCATTTTTCATTGGCAAATAGTGCTGTATACTGTCTGTTCGTTTTGAATACTTTATTCATCACAGCCCTAGCCACCTTCCAGCTCTGATTATTCATTCAAGATCATTACCACACCTGGACTTACAAAGCTTCCCGCTTATTACCTTACCCGTATTCTTAGGTAATGACATAATTTTTTATGACCTCCCAGATTTCACTCTATTAGGACATTCATCTATATTGGGTCAGTATTATC
Source organism: Penicillium maclennaniae (assembly GCF_028827695.1). Classification (NCBI taxonomy): domain Eukaryota; kingdom Fungi; phylum Ascomycota; class Eurotiomycetes; order Eurotiales; family Aspergillaceae; genus Penicillium; species Penicillium maclennaniae. Next base: position 3,109,373 of record NW_026623220.1, read on the forward strand.
TATTCATGAGTTTCAAATGCGCACAGCTAATATCAAAGCAAGCTCATCATTGATCTAGTGGTTCCGTAACCTTTGTATAAAGCATATACATGGCGAATCCGGAATTTGATAATGACACCGAGAGGCATCCCGACCAAGAGGCTGAAGCCCAGCAAGATGATGTGATCGGAAGCTCTACAGCCGCCGATGATCACAAAAGAAGCATGTCCATCGCCTCATCTGCATATGCCGCTGAGCAAATGTCACTTCTCCATGAATGCGTCTTCATTGCAACGATATGCACGGCTCAATTCACGACACAAGTGGGTTTAACCCAAACACTGGGCATTCTTCATCAGATTGGTGACACCTTCGGTGTCACTAATCCCGGGGTCTTGTCTTGGTTCATCGCTGGATATAGCTTGACGGCGGGGACCTTTATCATCGTGGCCGGCCGGATTGGGGATCTCTTTGGGTACAAAAAGGTATTCCTAATTGGCATGATATGGTTCTCTCTCTGGACAATGGTTGCAGGACTCAGTGTCTATTCGAACCAGTATCTTTTTATTTTCGCCAGAGTACTCCAGGGACTGGGCCCCGCCGCCTTGTTACCCAATGGCCTTGCCCTTTTAGGGGTCTCATATCCCGCCGGGCCAAGGAAGAACATGGCGTTTGCGTTATTCGGTGCCTGCGCGCCAGGTGGAGGGGTCTTTGGCTTTGTCTTCTCCGGCCTCTTCACGCTGGCTTGGTGGCCGTGGACATTCTGGAGTTTCGCTATCGCGCTGGCACTTTTAGCTGCCTTCAGCGCCCTCGTCATCCCAGCTCACACCCGCTCGCGAGACCAAGATAAGACGCTCAGAGAAAAGCTCCAAATGCTCGATATACCTGGAGCCATCACCGGTGTCGCAGCGCTGGTACTGTTCAATTTCGCATGGAATCAAGGTCCGGCGTACGGCTGGCAACAGGCATATATCTATGTCACACTCATTCTCGGCGTCCTATTCGCAATCTGCTTCTTTTTCGTCGAATCTCGGTGGGCTAAGATGCCGCTAGTACCCTTTCACGTCTTCACAGGTGATATTTTGTTTGTGGTTGCCTGCATCGCCTGTGGCTGGAGCTGCTTTGGGATCTGGATCTATTACTTGACACAATTTGTCGAGGTACTGAGGGGCGGCTCACCGTTGCTCATGGCCGCGTACATCTGCCCCGTTGCTGTCTCAGGCGCGGTCGCATCCGTGGCTACTGGCTTCTTGCTTCATCATATTCGCGCGGCTTGGGTCATGACATTCTCCCTAACCTGTTTCATGGTGGGGACCATCCTGGTGGCGACGGCACCAATACATCGAACGTACTGGGCCCAGTTGTTTGTCTGCATGCTGATCATCCCCTTCGGTATGGATACGTCATTTCCTGCAGCGACGGTCATTTTTTCCAACGCTGTGAAGAAGCAGCATCAGGGTATGGGGGCAGCCTTGGTGGCTACGGTCGTCAATTATAGTATCTCGCTTGGATTGGGATTTGCGGGCACCATTGAGGTGCATGTTAACCACGGTGGCAAAACACCTGCTGATATCCTGCTTGGGTATCGTGGTGCTTGGTATTTCGGCATTGGATTGACTGTGCTGGGCATTGTCTTGAGTTTGACTTTTGTAGCAAAGGGATACTGGCATGATAAAAAAGAGCGACGAAAGTCAGAGCCAGGGCTTTGAAGGGGTTTTGCAGACTGGGTGGATAGATTGTATGAGTCAGTCGACTTCTGGCCGAAGCAGTATGGGTGGTATGTAATAATAGTTGATGTTAATGTACGAATAATTGAGAGTGCGCAGTTCATGGAAGCGAACAATGATGTGTACATATCGGGGGGACAGAAAATAATAGGCTACCAGACGGTGCATCTGGATGCCAATCCACAAAAGGAAAATTTAATCTGAGAGAGCCGTTCATAATTCTTTGTACAAGAAATAAATCTCAGAGCCCTGCACATCGAAGCATTCAAATGAGCGATCAGAAAGTGATTAAGCCTTGTTGATACCAATCTCATACCTCGTACGGGGTAGTAAGAGCTCCACTAAATATGAATGTGACCCACCATGAATCAAAGAAATCAAAGATGAAGATCTCGTTGAATTTGAGATTCAGATGTTTTGAATCGGCTCTCAACCTGAATCTCCTGAGTCTGAACATGGACTTCGTCCTGCTTGGTGCATAAAGTATGGCTCTCGTCTCTACACATACTCATGGGGCGGCTGGGCTTCACAGCCACGAAAGAACCAAAACCACACCCTAGAACCCCTTCCAGATCAGAGGATTCAGGATCAGTCGTTTCCTTCGGGAGTTTTAAGACAGGACGGCGAATCCCCTCAAAGCCAGAATTATAATACTTCTCAAGCTCGTCGACGTGAGCATATGCTGCGGTTTCCTTGATCGCCAATCGTTCATAAGAGTCTGCTCCACCCATTTTCCACTCTTCAATAAAATTTGGCGAGCTTCCAATTCTATATTCGAATGCTGGGGTTCCATGTTTGTCGATAGTGGAGCGACGGAGATAGTTGGAGTCAAACTCCTTGCCAATGGGATGGTAAAGTTGGACTTCCGGGCTACCGGGATTCATCGCCTTGAAATGCTCCCTTCGGTAGTGTACGACGGGGTGGATGAACTCATGGGTGTCGCCACAAATGACAGTCTTCCCGTTCTTCTCAGCCTCGACTCCCCTGCCAGGCGTACGCTTAGTCTGCCCATTAGCCCAGTACATCGGGGTGTAGCTGTCTAACATCTCCCCAAGGCCCCACCGGTAAACACGAAGTTTGTCAAAAGCAGGCTTGGGCAGATCAGTGCTGGGAGTGAATGGATGGATGATGTTCGAAGCAGTTGCGACTGCAATGCGCGAGCCCCATGCGCCCCAGGACTCATTCTTGCGAGCTATTTGCTGTCGTTGCCACTCTCGAAGATCCTTGTTGTATTGGGCGATAAGTTCCTCACGATCAGCGTAATCCTTCATGATAGCTTCCTCGTTGATGGAAAGGTGGGGTCGGATCTGGTCAAGCATCCAAGAAAATGCGATGTTGGACATCTCTTCCATGTCGCCTTTGTTGTGAAGGGTATCACTCGAGCCTCCGCCGACATTGACGTGGTAGCCAGGGAACCACACTTGCTTTAGCTCAGGGTGCTGTTCCAGCCGGTTCTGATACTTCACACGCTTTCGTTGTGTTCTGTTCCATATCTTGGCGAGCTCATTGGCCTCGCGGCAAGCCTGGTTAACGAGCTCATTGGCGGCATTGTTCGCTTTGAGAGATTGTGCTTCATCCCGCTTGTCTTTGAAAGCTTTCTTAGCCTTTTCCTCGGCGTCGATCTTCTCCTTCAAGTCGCCCTTGGAAACTTGCTGGGTTGGGATGTAGAATAGAGTCGGGCTAAATGCCCTGCGGGACTCGTCAAGAGCAAGAGCATGGTAGGCGTGTTTAATGTCTGGAAATGCGTAGTTTAGAATCTTTCTCGGTTTGACTCACGCATGGAAGCACGACTTACTGGCGCAGAGCTCTGTGTTTTGCCAGTAAGGTTGATCTTTCCAAAACAGAAACTTCTGAGGAAATTTGATCCCAAAGACTTCAGGCATTCCCAAGGCACCAACGGTGTCGTAGACACCAACTACTTCGACTTCTTTCGTCTCATCTGGAGACCATTCACCCTCTGCCTTCTGAGTCCAACGAAGCTCCGTCTCGTCTGGGCCTCCAGCACCTTGGTTTTCATCGAGCTTCCCCCACATCCATTCGTACCAAGCATCACTGCGATGGAACCGCTGTCCAGGATGATCTTTACCGTGCTGCTTGTATACTTTCCACAGATCGGGGAATTTGTTCAGGTTGCTTTGATCGCAAATACCGATATCCGAGATTAGACCAGCGATAGTGCGCGCAGTGAAGGCACCACGGGAAAATCCAAAACACATGATTTTATCTCCGGGGTTATAGTTGAGTACGCAGAAGTTGTATGCCTCAATGACATTGCCTTCGAGACCCTCGCCAAATGCTCCTTCGACGGCATCTCCTAGTGCGAGGGCGGTCGTCCCAATGCCGGAGTCGTACCAGACCACTTGCTGCCATACTCTACCATCTGCGTCAGTTCCTACGCGATTCAGCGCGCGACAGAGCCGAGTGATGTTGGATGGCACGTTCTTCTTGCCCGAGACGGAGGACTGCCAGGTCCCGTCGCAGCAGATGACAATACGCTTGGGCGCCCAGGAGCGACCAATGTCTTTCTTTTGTCTCATGCGCAAGTCATGATCTTCGCTGTGAAGATGCTCCCCTCCAAGAGTCACACAATAGGGGTCCATTTCTACCATCGTGAAAACGAGCAGCGGAATGTATAGGTCAAGAATATAAGATGAAGACCCTGAAACAGGATCCTCAGGACCAGAATGACGCTTTTATACTGACGAGCGACTCGGGCCTCTTCATCCAGGAAGTTTAAGGCCTCCATTCTGCTTCGACTTGTTCATAGCGTGCAGTCTCCTGCATAAAGCCATCGCGTTTTGGCCCCAGTTTGGCTCGTCTAGCATTGCCACGGCCAAATCCGACGCTAGACCTGTTAAGGTCATTCAGCTCCCTCTCATTCGAGTTTCTGACTTTGTCCTTCAGCTGCGGAGTCCAAAGTGGCACTGGCTGGGGTCAGCTGGGTTTAGCGTGGTGCATAGTCCAATGGGAGCTAAGGTATTCGCGAGATGTGATCGGTAGTTCGTGTCAACCACGCGTGAAGGCCTAAGGCCCCACAAATTCCGCAGAACGAGCTGATGGTCTTGGCCAAACCCACACCAAAATCCAAGCCCAGAGCCTCCACAGAAAGTAGAGCGCGCAAGAGCTACTATTATGGTCACGATAATTGGATTTCTCAGGTCAAAGCACTACGACTCTGCAGACGATGGATCAATCTCGACTGCTATGGAACCTTCCCGTGGCGCTACCACGATCTCGTCGCGACTGCAAGAGCAATCAATCAACGTATCCAATCCATCACCAGGCCATTTAACAGCAAGGATTCCAGCGGTTGGTGGACTCAAGTAGGTTCCCACACTGGTTGTCAGAAATTGTATAAGCGAAGGACAATTCCTCGCTGATGTCAGAAAGACAAGTCGGAGAGATAAGGTTGAGCAGTTGCTCCAGAGGATTCTGATGTCCCCACAAGTGACTGACCCTGCAGCACACTCTGAGTATTCAGTGTACAGACTAGCTGGGAAGAAAATATATTGGAGAAGGAGAGAATCGATATAGCCATAGAGTGCAAGCATCGAAGAGAAGAGAAGCGTTCACTGATAGCCAAGAATAGGACTCCAAATGATGTGTTCAAATGAACACCACAACATGTCTTTATATCATACTGGGCTATTAGCATTCAATTTCCGATCGTGATATAGATTCGAAGATGAAGAGTTCAACCAATCACGACCATGAGTTCATTACAAATGAGCAACTGAGCGAGCGGTGGCAGAGTGCGCTGGGGTGAAGTTGAGGATTGTATGGACCATTTGATCAGCAGAGCTGGGAATTGTGGTGAAGATAAATTATTTCGTCCGCTTCTGATATACAGAAGCCAATTCATCAGTGTATATCGATCTGGGTGATAGGAAAACGAATGAAATGAATGATCTCACACAAAAATGTGTGATCTCCGGTATCCTTGGTACGAACCAGAAGCTTCAGCCTTCATAAGACGAATGCGAAGTTGTAAAACTTACCAATACATTGTCCTTTTTACAACATGCTGAAGAAAACTACACCCCGTTGACTAGAGCATTTTAGCAAAAGCTTCGGGTGTGCTGAATACGGGGTAAGTAGCCGTCCAACAAGGCCCTTATGCCTTACTGATACGGCCCGAATATGCAAGCTCTTAAACCAAACAAGACGTTCAAATGACTCACGGATGTCAGCGAGATGATTGTCCCTATGAGAAATTTTGGTTTTTGGCGCTAATGCGTAGGCCTTCCCAGAAGGGCAAGTGGAATTCCGGTGAGGCTTGGCGAAAGCTTGCTTAACTAACCGAAAGCCGCGAAATATAGCGCTGCGAATGGCCAATATTGTTGACATCGGCGCTCTCGTCTATGCAGCTCTCTCAGGAGAGGTTAGTCCATCACTTGCATCTGCCAGAATAGAGCAGTCGGGCAATATTATCAAGGCGATCTTACAGCAACATAACTCCCGGAGAGGTAAAGCGGTGGATTTTATGAAAAAGGTAAACCCCAAAAATCTTTCTTATTGCCATAGATGGCTTTCGATTGCAGCATAGTCACGGATTTTCGAGATTTTCATGCGTGTCACGGGCTGGGAGAAGTGTGGGGTAACTCCGAAGGACGACAAGTTCAAAAAAGTTGTTGACTCAGTACATCTGCTGAGAACAAAATCAATATTCTTACTCGTGAAAACCAACCTCGCTTGGACGCGTTACGTTGAGCGTAGCAAATGGCGCGCGCAGCGTGATGGTAGACAATAATCCAATCCATTTCGCATGGACATACCAAATCTGCTGTGGGGGGTTTTCTGAGATAAAAGGTGCCTCTCCGACCTTCATTGCAGATGGCTCGCCTCTCTTTGCTTAAAAGATCCTTGCTTCTTATCTTGAGTTTCAGAAATTCAGAATGTCTCTTCACATTAGTTCAAATTCCATGCCGGGTTCCTTGGAATGGGAAGCCAAAACCAGCCCTTTGTCTGCTCTTGTTCCTGGGCGAAGCGTAAATTCTTCGACTCAGGTTGAGTCCTTGGAAGGCGAGAAGTCTTTCGCGGCCAAAGGAACAGAAGCGGCTCAACCCCATGTCGAACTCTCCTCGAAGGCTACTCCAAAAACAGTTCTCGTCGTGGGAGCGGGAATAGCTGGACTGCGCGCTGCATCGATCTTGAAGCGGCATGGTCTTCATGTGATTGTGCTTGAGGCTCGGGACAGGATTGGGGGAAGAATCTTGACCAGCCGAAAGAACGGAAAGCCAGCGCGGGATATGGGTGCGTCTATCTGGATTTAGTGTTCTCGAGGCTTTTGCAGGGGTACCTTGAACTCAATGTGGGGACCAGCTCCAGCGAGTTTCTTCTTGAGTGATAAGTCTACTTTCCACAAAACGTCCTTTATACCAAGCGTCTAGTACTGACACGGGCGAGGGACAACAGGGGCCGCTTGGATGCACGAAACCTCCCAAAACAAGCTCGTTAAGCTGGTCCCAAAACTCGGACTTTCATACTACTATGACGACGGGACACCCGTTTACTATACCTCTGATGGACGCGCTGGATCTCAGTTTAAAGCAAAGAAAGTAGTCGATGAATTTGCAGACTATGCTGAATGGTTTTATGAAACAAGTCCTGACGCCAAGGATCGAAGTGTCGATGAATTCATAAGGGACTTCACTCAGAATCATCCACTAATTACTCAGGACGAAAGACAGTGGGCGCCACAGGTGATTAAAGAGGCTGAACAATGGGTGGGAACGAGCACTTCCCAGGCATCCTCAAAACATTTGACCTACTTCGTTACTGAGCGAAACCTCTACATGAAGGATGGCTATGATTCCATCGTCAACTGGACAGCCAAAGACATGTTCGAAACCCCCGATTGTATCCGATTACATCATATCGTCAAAAGAGTACATTGGAATGATAACATGTCCACTTTGGTTTTTGTGGAATGTGCAAATTCAGAGGACGAAAGTCAAGTCCAGACAGTCTTCGGCGACGCGATCATTGTCGCGACTCCGCTGGGCACATTTCATCACAACTTAATATCATTCGACCCCCCCTCTCCCGCAGGACATGCAAGAGGGAATCAAAAGCCTTAGCTATGGAGCACTGGGGAAGATATTCTTCGAATTCAGTGAGGTATTCTGGTCTAAAAATCACGACCAGTTCATCTATTATCCTTCTCCGCATGACACGACCGACGAAATGGTTGACACGGCCAATGTCTCGGAGATATCCGACACTATCCTGAACTACGCTACGGTAACAGTGAATCTCCTACTGGTAGCGGACAGCAAAGAATTATGTGTGCAGGTAGTTGAGCCATTGACACAAAAGGTGGAGGCTATCACTGACAAGAAGGAGCTGTATGAGTTCTTTGAACCATTGTTCAAGCTCCTGCGGAAAGAGCCATACAAAGCCCTGCCCCAAGTCACGAGCATCGAGTCGACTTGTTGGACGCGAGATGCTTTTGCTGGGTTTGGGGCTTATACCTCCGAGAAAGTTGGCGACGATCCCAACATCTTGATAAATGCGGCACAGAGTCGTCACAAAAGCAAACTTCAGTTCGCGGGTGAGCACCTGGCTCTGGCAGGAAGCGGATGTGTTCATGGAGCATTTGCAACTGGCGAGGCAGCAGCCAAGAGGATCCTTCACACACTGTCTATTGAAGTCAGGGACGAACTGTTTGATCTCGAATGAAGACTTTTCGATTGTGCCTACTGACGAGAACATTCTTGAGATCAAAGCCGAGCAGACGTATAAAGAGCCATTTAATTCAAAAGCTTCAGCCTTTCGTAACGTTGCAATGTGAAGGCGAACATTATTTGACAAAGCAAATTGGAGAATTATATTCTACTTTAATTAGGCTGTAAAGTAGGACTTACATGGTCGGGCAATTTCCTCATGGATGATAATAACATGAAGGAGAATGCCATAGTCGAGCATTTAGTTCGCAGCTCTAGGCATGACACGTGCCAAGGCTTCTTATCTCCCCGCCTTCCAAGACTCAAACTTGGAATCTCCAAATAATTTCAACTCTCCTTCACAATCACCCTCTACACTCTTTTCCATTCATTTCAAGTGAGCCATGCTTCGAAACAAGCGCCAGAACACACAGCCCCGGGAGGACACCTCCGTGTCCCCCGCAACATTCACCGACGGTCTCCCTCTTCCCAAATTGATTGCTTTCGATCTCGACTACACTCTATGGCCATTCTGGGTCGATACACACTGCAGTGCCCCAATCAAGGCGAGGGACAATAACTCGCGCGTTGTGGACAAGTAAATACTGACCAGTTCAACATCAACTATACACACGCTAACAATCTCTCAGATGGGGTGAAGCTTTTGCCTTTTACCCCGCTGTGTCCTCGATTATCTACGCCTGCAAGGCCCGCTCGATTCCACTAGCCCTTGCCTCACGAACTCATACCCCCGAACTGGCGCGCGACATGCTTAAAGCCCTGCATATTATCCCGACTTTCTCAGATAATCCCGCTGCCAACGCGAAGACTATTCGCGCTCTCGATTATTTCGATTTCATCCAGATCTTCCCGGCGACTAAGACTCAGCATTTTGCGAAAATTCATCAGGCCAGCGGTGTTGCATATGAGGATATGCTGTTCTTCGACGACGAGACGCGGAACCGCAATGTTGAGACGGAGCTTGGAGTTACATTTTGTCTCGTGCGGGATGGTATGACGTTGGACGAGATGGATCGCGGTGTCCGGGCTTGGAGGAAGAGAAATGGCATTAAGTAAGGCCGAGGAGTAGAAGGTGGCTTGGCCTTAAATTTGGCATTGGGCGTTTTTCGCACTATAAATTAGATATTAGATACCCGGTGAAATATGTACAAAACTGTGACGATTTTAACGTTGACCTCTCAAATGTTGTTCACCGAACTTGACGCCGCACCCGCTCCCAAACTCCGCAATCCCCGTCCTCCCAAAACACGATCTAGCACAACACAATGGCTACCCTTAAACCACCATCCAGTCGTCCAATACCAACCGGACCCCCGAAAGCTCCCCTCAAAGCTGATCCCTCCGCCACAATCGCCGACACAGCAGTCTTCCAAGGCACATACCCCGTCACCATCGGCGCGGGCACTATCATCCATCCGCGCGCCCGCTTCTACGCCTACCAAGGCCCCATAATCATTGGAGACGGCTGCATAATCAGTGAAAAGGCCACAATCGGCACGCAACCCACACGATCAACAGAGTCCAAAGAAATCGCAACGCGTCTCTCCTACTTCGTGACCATCGGTCCGTCATCGACTATCCACCCCGGTGCGCACATTCATTCGTCTGCGACGATCGAGGCTCTTGCAACGATACATCGGGGTGCGGATATAGGTTCACATTCGAAGATATGTCCTGGATGTGAGGTTCCCGAGAATGGAAAGGTGGATGAGTGGGTTGTTGTTTATGGGTCTGGGCTTGGACAGCGGAGGAAGAGGGCAAGAGAGGCTAAAGAGCCCGGACCTGCTGTTGTTGTCGCAGCGCAGGTTGCGCAGGTTTCTGTACCTGGGCCTGCGCCTAAGGGAAAGATTATTGAGGACGCCAGGTTGATGGTCTTGCAGAAGGAGAGGGAGGTTTTGGCAAGGATGATCGTTCCAGCTGGGGCGAAGAAGAAGTGAACTCGAATCTTGTGGTTTTGAACATATGGCGCTACATTTTCTGTTATTCCTAGAGGGTCGTTTTAAGGACTAGATCTCTCGTGGGCTCTTTGATACCCTTTCCTGCTTCTGATATTATCTATCCCCTTGACATTGGGATACCAGCGCTTTAAGCAAATGGCTGGAATGCAATTATATGTTGAATGCTTGGAAATGTTGAAGATAAAAAGACATGTTGAATAAAAGACTCGGTGTAATCCATTCCGATCCATATTGGATTCTGGAGGACATCGCAGCTCTGGAACGCCATCATCACTAGATACAGAAACAAAAGAAACAAGACTCGAGGGCATCACTTGGCCGAATACCTGGCAACGAATAAATCAACCATCTAGGCACCACCTGCCCTCCATGGGTCATAAATACATGGTAAAGATTGATACATGGATTGTCACTAGGAGGAAGCTCCTCCGCGCGCTTGTCCTCCGCCTCCTCGCATCCGCTTTCCACCACTACCACCGTCATTTGCAGCATCAGAATTATCATCACGGCCTCGCTTGTTGCCTTGTTGAGGAACAAACTGCTTGGCTTGGACATTCAGATTTCCACGATTGGCCGCGGGTGTCTGGGGCTGGTTCTGAGCGTTGGCAGCATTTTGGTTACCGCCACGGCCCTGGCCACCCCCGCGTCCCCGCGTCCTCGAGGAAGACCAGTTCCACGCTGGCTCTGGCCTTGACCTTGCTGCTGTTGCTGTTGCTGTTGCTGTTGCTGTTGCTGGCCATGGCCAAAGGGATTCTGCTGACCTCCGCCGCGGGCCGCGTTACGACCGCCTCGGGCGACTGGAAGTCCCGATTGAAGAGCTTTCAATGCCGCAGGAGCAGTTCCAGGAGGTGGTTTACTCGGTAAAGAAGAAGGCTGGCTGGCCTGGCTGTTCTGCTGTGATTGGCCAAATGGGTTGGCTGGAGTGGTAGCCTCTTTAGCCTCGCCTTCTTCTATTTGACCATCTGTCGCTGTTGGTTCGGGCACTGTGGCACTTTCGAGGCCTGTAGCAGCGGGAGCATTTTGTTCAGCAGCTGCAGTTGGAGTTGGAGCTGGCGCTGGGGTCGGTACGGCAGCAGGCGCCGGCGCAGGTACCGTAGGGGCAGGAGAAGCAGGCACAGCGGGCGATTGGGCCGGCTTAGGCGCAGGGGCGGATGGCCGTGCTGTTTTGGCTACCTCCCAGACCTCGACGACAGGCTTCTGCGGAGTCTCGCCAGCGGCCTTCTGAACAACCTCAATCTTGGCCTGTGCGGTCTTCATTCGAGCGTCCAGCATGCTGATGCGAGCAGCGGATTTCTTGTCGGAAAGTTCGCGGGCGGATTTGACCTTTTCTTCCACCTCTGCCTCATAGGCTTTCTTGAGGGCCTCTCTCTCCTCATTGAACTTCTGTTCAATCACCGCAGCAGCGCCGTCATTTCCAGTGGAGGATGACTGGACTTCTTGGATGATCTTCTCCCTTTCTTTCGCAATGTGGTTGCGGATGTTGTTGCGTATAATAGTGCGGATAGTCTCATTCGATGTGACAAGCAAGCGCGCTTGAGCATCTGTCAGATCGGGCAGAGCGGAGGTTTTGGACGGCGTCGTGGGTGCCGAGTCGGCGGCGATGCCAGGTGTAGCAGGCACGGGAGTCTCCCCACTTGACAGCTTTTCCATTTCTTGGCGGTGGGCGGCTCTGACTTCAGCGAGCTTGTTGTTGAAGACCTCCTTAAGTCGATCGGCACGCTCCTTGATCTTGGCCTCCAGTTCAGCATCTTTTGATGCCAAAAGAGCATCCTTCTCAGCAAGGGCGGCCTCAAGACGTTGGATCTTCTCTTCCAGTGCCTTGATCTTCGGCTCGTCACCCGAGGCGATAACCTGTGTGGTCGAAGTAGGGAACTGGGATGCTGGCGTAGGATTGACCGCGGTGGATTCTTCTTGCACAGCAGGAACCGGTGCGGGTGTTGTAGGCGCGGCTACATGGGCGGAGCCGTTAGCCGCGTTGGCCTTGAGTGCTGCTAACTCCGCCTTTGTTGTGGTCAGCTCTTCTTGTATCACTTCCTTCTCCTGCAAGGCAACATTAAGTTCTTGTTGTTTGCTATTGATGCGTCCTGAAAGTTCCTTGGATCTGCCTTTGAACTGCTCCGTAAGCTTCGTGCGTAATTCATTCACTCGGGCCTCGGAACCGATCCTCAACTGCTCGGGGAATGAGTCGACCTCAGCCTGAAGAGCATCGCGAGCGGACACAGCCTCGTCTCGAGCAGCGATCGCTTCATCCCGCTCTTTCTCTAGGCCTGCGATCTTCTCATTGAGAGCCTCCATTTCCGCAGGATCGACCCGATCGTACTTCTGGAGAATGTTCTGCACACGCTGCTGGTAACGATCTCTGTCCGCCTGCAAGATCTGCATCTCCCCGTCTTTGCCTTCCACGATGTTCTCTAGCTCGACAATCTTTGTCTCCAGGGGCTCAATCTTCTGACGAAGCTCATCAATCAAAGCAGATTTTTCGGCGAGGGAGCTTTCCGTTTGTTTAACTTGGCTGCGAAGGGTCACATTGCTCTCGCGGAAAAGGTTTAGCTCATTGAGCGTCTCCATGAGCTTGTTGTGGTTAAGAGCATTATGATCGCTATCGGCAGCAGCACGGCGTTGCTGCTCAAGCTTGAGCCTTGTCTCGTCAAGTTGAGTTTGTGTGTAATCCAACTGCTGTCGAAGGCGTCTGCCTTCTTGTTCAGATAGATGGAGCTGCACATCCACGATTTGCTTTTCTTGACGTAAGAAGTGGATGACTTCTTGAAGACCCTCCAGGTTTGAGCCCGCTTGCTCACTTTCTTGATCATAAGACTCGGGGACATTGGCACGGTCACGCTTTAGGGCAGAGATTTGTGTAGTGATGTTCTCAAGTTGAGTGTGAAGCAGAGAGTTTTGATGAAGTACCTCCTCGCGGCGCTTGTGCAACTCTGCCAATTCACCCTCATACCTGGCGCGCTGTTCAACCCAGCTCTCCTCCTTCTGAGCCAAGTCCTTCTTATAATTCTCAGACTGAGTCCGCAATTCGGCCATTTCCAGCTTGAGCTGATTGGCATCTGCACGGACGATCTGCAGGTTCTTGGCCGCTTCAGCGTGGCGGACGAGCTCAGTTTCATAGTTTTGCTGGGCATTTTGGGCGATCTCGGCCTGTGCCTTGATATCCTCTTGGTGGAACTGAGCAGCAGCGATGTGTCTTTCGTTTTCATCCTTGAGGCGAGTGACTTCAGACTCAAGAGAGATTTTCTGCTCTTCGAGGTGTCGTGTGGCTTCGGTCTGCTCTTCGCGAATCTTGGTAATTTCGGCATTGGAGGCAGAGAGCTCCGAAGAGATCTCCTCAACGCGAGCTTCCAAATCCTTGATCTTCTTGTCCTTCTCCTCGATAAGACGATCGGTCTCCTCCCGGTACTGCGCGTTGGTCTCTGCCTCTGCCTCCATACGCTCTTCGGTGGACTGGCTAATGGCTTGGTATTCTTGCACTTGCTCCTTAGCATGGGCAAGCTCGCCTTTCGCCAAGTCCAAGTCGCGCTTCAGCTCCGAAACCTCAATAGCCAGTTCCTGCTCGCGAGTGAGACCACTACCCTCTTCGGCTCCCTGGCTGTCAGCAGCAAGGGTTTCTGTGGCGTTCGCAGATACGCTGGGCCGTGACTGGACGACCTGCAAGCGCTCCTCTGCGCTCTTGAGCTCGACTGTAAGCTCCTCCACGCGAGATTGCAGATGATCCCTGGTGGTCTTGATCGCAACCAATTCTTCCCGAACTGCGCCCAAGCTGGTCACCAGATCATCGATACGCTTCTGGCTTTGTTCCTGTTCGTAAACACGGCGTAGACTAGCCTGTTTGGACTCCTCTGTGATGGTGTTGAGTTGGCGCTTGGTGGACTGGAGCTCAGACTCGAGGGTCTCAACACTTGATTGAAGTCGTCGACGAGTCTCCGTGTCGGTGTGCTCACGCTCGTTCAGCATGGTTTGAAGGTTGGCGTTGTAAGAGTCGAGTCGGGTCCGCTCGTTTCGAAGATTTTCGACGTCATCCTGTAGTCTCTTCTCAATGCTCTTCCAAAGATCCTTTTCGGCCTTTAGGTTTGCATTCTCACGCTGAAGACTCTCTACAAGACCCTTGGCCTCCACAAGATCCTCAGCAGCTTGCTGTGTGCGAATATCTTGTCGGTTGGCATTTTCAAGAAGAGTGGAATAGCGCTTTTGAAGATCACTGTTCTCAGTCTTCAACATGGTGAAGTTGCTTTGAAGAAGATCTGCGCGTTGTGATGCGCCTGCAAGTTGACTGCTTGACCGGCTGATCTCACTCAAAAGCTCGCTGTTCTTCCGGGAAAGCTCATTGATTTGTTGACGAAGAGCGGCATGATCAGATGCCATCTCTTCGCGATAAGTATCATATTGAGCTTGAACACTTCGAAGCAGCTCGGCAGAACCGTTCATATCACCAGACTGGCTGCTAGCGGCTCCAGGAGGAATGGTACCAGGGGGCATAGATTGCGAGAAAACAGAGGGATCACCGACGGTCTGCCGGCGGTGACTCAACATGCTCTTGAAGGTATCACGCTCTTTCACGTAACTCTTGATTTGGGAGAGTAAGTTGGCAATTTCGTCCCGGTAAGTCTGGCATCGAATGCGCAGTTCCTTCAATTCTTCCTGCTCCTGTTGGTGAACAGCCGACTTCTCACGAGCTTCCTCACTCTCCAGCTTATCACCAATTTCACGGAGCATACGACGGAGATCCAGATTCTGTTGTTGTAAATCGTGCAGGTTCTTGAACGTAGTCACATTTTCGCTGATCCAGCGGCCAGTGGCATTGAGTTCGGCAGAGTTATCTTCAACTTGTTTGCGAGCGATTCGTTCTAACTCCTCGCGGTCATAATCTTCGCCTTCCTTGGCAAGAGCCACTTCTAACAGAAGCACTTTGACGGTGGCGCTAATATCGTGAAGCTGTTGGCGGAGAATGCTACCCTCGCGGGTCAGGCCCTCAACCTGGCCCTGCCATTTCCGTGCCTCTTTGGTGGCATTTTCCCGTTCCTTGTTGGCGGTATCAAGGATATTTGACATTTCCATAACAGCGTTCTCGAGGCGGCTGTGGTCTGCTCGCAATTCATCAATCTCAGGCTTGCTGGACTCTAATTCCTGGACCATTTCATCCACAGTGGACCGCAGCTCTTGGTTAGTCCGTTGCTCAGAAGAAAGTAGCATCCGCATCTTGTCGTATTCAGTGTACATCTGAGTCAGAGTAAGGCCACCCTTGGTTCGAGAAGCTCGAGGGGAGAAAGTGCCCCCCGGGGTTCCCGCGCGCATTGGAGTACTAGGAGCGAAACCGTTCAACGAGCGAGCTGGACTCATGGATCGATTGCGACCTCCGTCAGACTCCAATTGTGCGATGGCCACTTCAAGCTCAGAAACACGCTTCTCAGCAGCAGTCTTGTCGGCATGATCAGATTCTATTTCAACACGCAAACGAGATATTTCTTCTGCCGCATCATCCTTAGCTTTCTCGAGTGCCAGCTGGCACTCTTGAACACGTTGCTTAGCGGTTTGAGCGGCAGATCCTTGAAGCTCAGCAAGTCGGTTGGCGCTGTCCAATTCGATGCGGAAGGACTCAGATGCTTGAATCGCATCTTCCTTGAGCTTAGTGATGCTCGCCAGGGATTCCTCGTAACGTTGCTCGGTCTCATCCAAACGGCTCTTGAGCGAGTTTTCGGTGCGTCTCAGTGTTTCAATGGTGGAATTTGCTTCCTCATTTTCGCGTTGGAGTTCAGAAATACGAGCACTCTTCTCCTTTCGGAATTTGCTGTGTTCGGCGCTCTTTGTCTTTAATTCGGTTTCGTACCATTCATTGTTCTTTTTGGTGAGTTCCAATTCCTGCTGCAAATTCTGTTCCCGGAATCGCGCACTTGCAGATGCGGAGTTGGCGTTCTGGATATTCTGCTCTGCGGTGGAAAGCTCGCGGCGTAGCTCAATTGTCTTCTTGTGTTGTGCTGATAGCTCCTCGGCAAGTTTGTCATGAGCGGCAGACTTAGATTCAAGCAGAGCGAGAGTATCTCGATTAGACGCCTCAAGGGAGGTGATGCGCGACTTCAAAGAGCTCACTTCAGTTTCATTGGTGGTGGTCGATGATCTGAGGGTAGAAATTTCACTTTCGAGGGCTGAGCGCGTGTTTTCTGTCGGTTGTCAGAGAAGCGAAGACTTGCATGAGGTGGAAGAATTAAATCATACCGGATTCATGCAGCTTCTTCCTTAGGTCTTCGATTTCGGAGTGGCCTTTCTCCACCGTGCCCTTCAACACCTTAATCTTGGACTCGTTGCTGCGTACAGCATTCTCTAGTTCAACCTCCAAGCGCAGCTTATCCGACTTAAGCTCGTCGAAAGCATGCGCTTTCTTGGTAATGGATTCGAGAAGCTGATTGACAAGATCCGCAGTAGGCGCCTGGCTCAGGGTGCTGAGAGTTGCTTCGGGGATGGCGTAATGCGATGCCAAGTAGGGCAACTCGATTGCTGTCTCCGCCATACTGTGTAAGGGCGTCAGGCGGGAAACCTGGCGTAAGAGAGAAAGAAAAGAAAGCGGAAAAGTGGGAAGCTCGAGCTTCAATGCTCGGAGTTCCGGACGCGGTGTGCACCAGATTCACGTACACACGGTGTCGAGGAACTCAGATCATGACGCTTCCTATAAGGTGATGAGTGTCTTAGCGACCGAAGCGACAATTGTGGTAGGCGGATGAATGGGATGCCAAGATAGTTGAGGTTCAAGGGCGAGTTCTGCGCGCTGTTGCTTCCGTCAAAGAGGGCTGGCGCCGCGTCACATCACATGACTCCCTATCTCATGTGCGGCTCTTTTGGCACACCTTCAGTCTCTCTTCACTTGGATAGGGCGATCTCTCTTACCTCCACGCCCCCGGTCTGCTCTTGTCTTCCTCCAGTCCGTCCTTGACACCAACATCTCCTATGATCATCGTCTAGCCTCGGAGCTTATCCCGGCTCATCAGCTTGAAATAACCGCACTTCTGCTTTCGACTCTCTTTGACTCCTCCTCTTACTTACAAGTGTGCAGTCGGGGCATCATCCCACACCTCCCGCGGTCATGTCTTACCTTCAGAATCAACTCAAGAGCTTCAACGCCAGCGTCATGGAGTCGGCGAACCGCATGCCTCAGCAGAGACGTATGGCCAACAACGCCCCAGCCTCCGCCACCAGCTCACAGGTTCCTTCATCTGCGCCGACTCCATCCTCTAATGCTGTCGACGCCAAGAAAAAGCGGCATGACGTGGATATCGTTTACTCGCAGCCCGCGAACACGGGTACTGGAAAGGATATCATGACCCAGGTGCTTTTTGCGATCGAGCACATGAAGTCGAAAGGTGTGCCGCTCAAGTTTGCCGATATCGTGTCCTACCTTTCCCTGCAACACCGAGCGAATGATCCGGGATATGTTCAAGCACTCCGACGAATCCTACAAAAACACGAGAAGGTCGACTTTGATCCAAGCGGGGCAGGCGGCGAAGGCACCTTTGCTTTCCGTCCGCCTCACAACGTGCGTAACCCTGAGCAGCTTCTTCGGAAGCTCCAATCTCAGACTACTGCGACTGGTATGAGTGTGCGCGAGCTACGTGAGGGCTGGCCAAATGTCGAGGACGCCATTAACCAGATGGAGAAGGAAGGGAAGCTCCTGGTCACTCGCAACAAGAAGGATGACCACGCCAAGATGATCTGGGCCAATGACCCTTCGCTGATTGAGCACTTTGATGACGAATTCAAACAGATCTGGGAGAAGATCAAAATCCCGGACCCGCAGGCTGTCAAGGAGGCCTTGGATAAGGCTGGCATCGTCCCGACGAACAAGAACAAAGTGGTCAAGCCCCGGATGAAGGTAGAGGCAAAGAAGACCAAGAAGCCACGCCGTAGCGGCAAGACGACCAACACCCACATGATGGGTATTCTGAGGGACTACTCGCACCTCAAGCGGTGAATGGCATTCAGTGTCTTCTCAATATGACCAAGGACTTTGTTTGCATTGCATAGGCGTTTGAAAATTTCCTGCATCTTGGTCAACCTTGAACTGGCTTTTTTGCCCTTTGACCGACCTCGAAACCTGCCAGGTTGTATATTATGACAAAATGATTGATACCCAGATAAACAAAACAAAACGTCAAAGCTGTTTCGCTTAGAATTGATTACTTCCCCTTAAGAGTCCTCTACTTCCAATCGAAAACCCCAAGGTCTATAGGCTTTTATCCATTCATCTAAAGGTATCCACAAAAGCAGAGATGTACAGAGGCAGGCAGAACTAGAACGGGATATAAGAAAGCAACTCGTCATACTGAGAGGCTCTCATTGCCGGCCATTGACACCCTCAGTCTTCTCCACATACTTAACCAAATCCTCAATCGTACACACCTTGATCCCCCACTTCTTGCCAAACTTCAAACATCCATCCCTACGCATCATACCATTCTCACCCCGAATCTCAGCAACGCCCTCGGTCACCTCACCCCACTCCACCAGCTCGGCAATAACACCAGCCGGTGCCTTGCCAGCAAGCCTACAGAACTCAACAGCCGCCTCGGTGTGTCCTGAGCGCTCGCGCACGCCGCCAGGACGCGCCTGCAGCGGAATGATGTGTCCCGGTCGTCGGAAGGAGTCGACCTTTGCGTCTGGGGATGCAAGTGTGCGACATGTCAGGGCGCGGTCTTCAGCGGAGATTCCGGTTGTCACGGACGCATCGCTGGAGTCGATTGTGACGGTGTACGCGGTTCCTTTGGGATCGGCGTTCTCGGTAACCATTTGGGGGAGGGCGAGGCGGAGCGCGAGTTCCGGAGTGATGGGGGCGCATATTAAGCCGCTGGATTCGGGGGGTAAGTTTTGTATTATTGTAGGAATAGGGTGGAATTTGCTCTCTGGAAGATTCGCAGTCCCGAGTAAGGGTGGCGTGCTTACCTGGTGTAGCGCACTAGGAAGGCCATCTGAGCGGCCGTAATGGCCTCTGCTGCAATTATGAGATCGCCTTCGTTCTCTCGGTCTTGCGAGTCAAGCACAATGATGAATTCGCCATTCTCTGTGGTGAGTCACGAGTCAGTCGTGTTCCAATAGGAGGCCATACGGATAGGAGAGTGCGATAAATGGGGGAAATGGGAGAAATTTCAGAAGTACGGACTTACTGAAGGCGGCGATTGAGTCCTCAATCGAGTCGAATTGCTGCGCAACCTCTGTAGAGGGCATCTTGGGCGATTGGTTATCGGGGAGGTTATTTTTGCCCCTCACTGCACAATTTCGGACGTTGATGTGAAGACTTGGTGGAATTAAGGGGTCTCGAGTGAATGTTGTTCAATTCAATGTCCTCGAAGTATTGCACTTCAAAAATTTGCAAATTGGAGAAGAATAGAGAGTCTGTAATGGCTGACAAGTGCATTAGAAATGCTCGTGATGCTCGGCGCGGGGAGCCGGGCGGTGAGTGGGTCGCCTCGGCCTCGGCCTTGTGCCCCAGTCGCTTCGATTTCTTTCCGTGGGAATCTCATCTCGCTCTACGGGCCCTCGGAGGCCTCGGATCCTTCGGTGTAGTCGGACCTTATTTGGGCGAGAGATCTTTGCATGATAACAGCTATAGTGAGCATGATCAATGGAATTTTAAAATATATTAGCTGCTCAAACGACAGTATATGTAACTGGACACCGAGTGGCCATTTCTATCTATGCTAGTGATGAAAATGCAAATTCGGAATAATGGTCGCCAATTCATGAAGATGAAAAGTTGTTCGTCAGGAGGGCAACATTAGTACCACAGAGGGATCAGCTCATACCGTCCGTCCCCATCCAACGCACCTCATCTGCCTGTCTCTCCAAGGCTTGCCGCATGGTCTTTTCATATCTTTTCTCCTTCTCCCACTCGTCGCGGTGTTTCTTTCGCATAGCTTCTCGTGTCTCCTCGTCGACTTCTGCATGCATGAACCAGTCGTCTTCATCGATCTCGTCGAGGTAACGATCTTCGGGAACGGAGAACCTGATGCGCCCAATGCGCTCACCCGTCCAGATCAGTAACTCGTCCCCGGAAAGGTTGCCTCCGGTAGGAAGAACTTTTCGTGCAACCTCGTTGTTCTGATTTTGGAGCCCAGAGCTTGGCCAGAGACCACGCGGCGGGGATGGATCATATGGTTGTGAAGTATTGATGTTCCATCGTCGTACTTCTGCTCGGCCGTTTCGCTCCACCCATTTGATATTGCCCTCGGAGTCAGAGTAGACAAGGCGATTACCGTGTGATGCCACTGACAACAGCTTGGAACTAGCCGCACTTTGCCGGTTTTTATACATTGGGGTCAACTGTGACGATCTGTCTGATAGATTGCTGTTGTCGGTTTCCTTAGACGAGGACCGAAGATTGTAAAGCTCCAAAGAGCCTCTGCCGTTGTATTCGCCGCACGCCACAATGGAATGGGAATCTGGGTAGACAGAGTCGGAGAACACGGGAAGCGGGGCCCGGGAGCAGATGCAAGACCGCACAGTCGACCGCCAGAATGAACGGTGCTCTGCAGACGAGGAAAGAACCGCCTGTCATAACAGAGGATGCTAGGGAACCGACCGGCCAGCAAAATGGTGTTCACGTGTGGGGCTGGCGGATGTAATATAGAGAGGGGACCAGGCTGGAATAGCGGCGCATAGTTCTCTTGCTCAGGACCTGGGCTGCGAAGTCGACGAGGCGGCAGACCATTCGGTTGCAACTGTAGTTGTGGCGAGTCGTAGTGCGGGAATATATCTAGCTCTGGAACCAACGGCGCCGAGTTCTTCTCGCATCGTAAACTGATAGCCTCCTCCTCTTCCGCGGCCGATAATCTAGAGTCATGTATCTGTAGGCTAAGTGTGGTTGCTAGCGTTAGTGGAACTGAATAATCAGTCTCTTGAGACAGCGCAAAGATGGACCAAGGGTAGCGTTGTTGCGAGATAACCCGCAAAGTCTCCAAATCGACCTCATTGAGGACATTTCCAATGGCAAGATACGCCCGCCGCCGGAATGAGTCTACACTCACACCCTCGCCGAGATTAATAAAATCTAGGGAAGATTTTGAAGGCGAGTGCTCTCTTCGCCCAGAGAGATCCTTCATGAGAACACCCGGCTCGCTCGTCCCAAGGATTCTACCTTTACCAGATTGTGAATCAGAGGAGTGAGAATGGTTCAAGTCCCAAATACAGACGCTGCCATCGTCAAGTGGAGCAATGATCTTGTTTTCTCGCGCGGAACTCCAGTCTTTCAACAGTCCCATGCCCTTAATTTCATAGGGCTGGCGCTTGCGACCTTCGCTTTTTGCGTGCAGCGGTTGCTGTACCCATGAAAAAGAAAGAGGCCCATGACGAGCGATATATTCCGAGTACCAGTCCACGTGTTCTCCCTCTGCTGACGAGTCCCACTCGGCCGCTGCTCTCGCTCTCTCGCTCAAGGGCAGTCCACGAGAATCCTGACCACCAGAGTCAGGCTGTGGAGCAGGGGGTTGAATCAGATCGCGTAACGAGGTCTGTCCCAGGCTGCTCAGGAACGCAGTCTCATTCGTAAGCAGGCTCTCCGAGTTCCGGCCCGCGGGACGGGAGGCCCGCAAAGCAGCCCACGACTCCTCATAACAATGAAGTTTCCAAAGATTATTATCGCGGGCGAGGTCAAAGATCTTCTTAGAGACCAATTGTAGTGGTACCTTCTCACGAGGGGTAAGAACTGGCAATTGGGCACTTATCAGCGTTCAGGCGTTCTGCAGGAAATGATGCGGAGAACATTCGGGGGACTTCGGCGGCGCTTACAGTCGATGATTTTGGTCAGGATCTCTACCGGCAGCTTGTCCATGAGGAGAGCTTTAGAGGCTGCAGCATCGGGGGCAGATGGAAGTCTGAGAGGGGTTCGAGGGGCCGCAGCCGGTCACGTTGGATTGGAAAAAGTTGCAGACGCATCTCCCCCGCGATCTGCGCTGTTGTCACGTGCACCCATACCGTACTGTGTACATCGAGAGGATGATCATTTAAGCCTCGGAATGCAAAGAGGAGGAGATAGAGAACTTGATTTCGAAGTGACGGACCCGTGACGTGAGTTTTGGTGGATAAAGTATAAACGACTACGATGAAACTGTCACTACGGATGTCTTTTCCGAATCCCAAATAGAGTGTTTCACCTTGTGTTTGAAGAAGACCTGACACATAGATACACTAAAGACTATATGGATTTGAGCATTTGGCTGGAGAAAGAAATCTACAGAAGTTGTCACAGTTCGACGCCAATCAACCTAATCCACCTCCTGGGTCGTAAGTCATAGATTAAGAAACAAACATGAGAAAAAAAAAAAAGGCCAAAGCACAGCGAAAAGAGACAATACATGGTTTATAAATGACCAGAAAGGACGGGATCACTCGTCTGGTTTAAAAACCGCATCCTTACAGAGAATAACCACTTTTTTTGAAGAATCGGCGCCATTCGACGGGGTCGCCTTTGATCTTAACGAACTCAACTTCGAAAACACCCTCAGATACACACTCGATGAGGACTTTACCCTGAAGCGGACACATTCGGCCATCCTTGGCAACAACCCGAATCATAGCATAACTATCACCGGCACTCACTGCGGGGACTGATGGTACTGGGACTCCGAGTCGATGGAGGGCTTCGCAGATCAACGGGACCAGAAGTTTCAATTCCCACGCGGAGTAGAACCGGGTCATGGGACGAGATGGCACAATATCTTGGAATTTCTGGGCATTTTGGGTGCGGCTCACGGGAACAGACGGCTGTTGAGAGAATTGTGACATTGATGGCTCGTCCTCGAGGTGACTTGCCATTGCGGCATCCTGAGAAGCAAACTGCCTCCCCGCGGGCTGAGTAGATGAAAATTCGGAGGCCAAATGCGGCGTATCCCAGTCCATCACCAGTCCTCCTCCTCCCACTTCGGGCTGTGTGGATGAGAAGCCGGCCGATGGCTGATCAACATCCATAACCATATCCATTGCTTCTAGACTCCGGCTGGGACCCTTGCGCTTCTCGGAGAGGGGATCCTGGCTGAAGTCAATGTGCAATGACTCAAACATGGAGGTGGCGAGATTGATTGGATCTCTCAGCTTGCCATCGCTAGACAGGAACTTGTTTGACCGTGTATACCATGGATGCCTTCGCACATCTTCAAGCGAGAAGCGACTCTTTGGGTCCACGGTCAGCATGCCGCGCAGTAGTGAAAGAGTGGCCGCCGGTAATTTTTGCCATAACTCATCAGTGGTTCGTGAGTTTGTCGCAACATACTCGTGGAATTCATAACTGTCATCAGTCGGGCTGTCCCAGGGCGTGTTTCCTGCCAAAAGAACGAAGAGAACAATGCCACAAGACCAGATGTCTACCAAGTCTGGGTGATATCCTGACCCTTTCGTTTGACCACGAGTACTACAGGTAATGACCTCGGGTGCAATATAGGGTGGGCTTCCGCAAAATGTGGTTGAGAGCTTCCTGCTTCCCTTATACTCGAAGAGTGCGGCCAGGCCAAAGTCCGCAATCTTCAGATTTCCGTCCGCAGTCAAGAGCATGTTCTCAGGTTTGATATCACGGTGACCGACACCCTTTGAATGCATAAAGCTGACGGCGCTGATGAGCTGCGAGAAATAAACGTGCGCAATGTCCTCGCCCACACCCTCGTCAGCCTCGATCTTGTCGAAAAGATCGCCACCCTCGGCCAATTCCATCGCGATCCACCGCCAGATGTCATCCTCACCAGTCTGATAGAAGCTGATGATATTATTGTGGCCTGTAACGTGTCGATGCACCGTGACCTCCAGCTGCAGTTGTCTGGCGCTTATCTTGCCGTGGCGCGCGGCATAATCTTTGTGGATGTACTTGACGGCGAAGACGGGGTTGTCCGAGTCCAGAGGACAGGCTTTCTTAATGCTAAGAGGGGCAAAATTCATCAGATCCCGTTTCCACCAGGAATACGAAGAACAAGAGCTTTCACGTACCAGGCATACGCGCCTTGGCCGATTGTCTTGGAGACAATGCGAAAAGGCACGTCGTTCGGAAGCGGGGCCAATTGTGAATGCTGCATGGTGGGGTCTAGTGAAGAAACGAGTGACTTGAGAGGGAAGCTTGGGTTAATGAGCGACTATCAGGATTCCGACATCACGAGTTGAGGTGGAAGCGAGGGAGATCGGTGATAGGCAAGGGTGCAGAGCGCCGAGCACAGCGCGTTGCGAGAAACACGGGCCACCGACGCGGGCCACTTTATCCTGTTTGGGTAGTGTGTTGATAACCTGGACAACCTTGACATCTTGTTACAGGGACTACACAGACAGCATGTGTAGGTATGTCTAGGCAGCCCGAGGGACTTCATGTGTATAAGATGGAAGCACAATGATCAGGTCTACCAATGTGATACATAGCCCGAGCCCCTCTAGGATCAGTGCGACCCGCAGATGATCGCACTAACAGCTCCGGTTTTAGACCCATCGGCCTGGGCTTTGGGACTGGACACTTGGGTTTTCGTCTGATATGCATAATGCTCCGGTATTTCTAGAATTGTTGTACCTAGCGAGTAATTTACTCATTGCTGTACTCTCACATCGGCGTGGTGGTTTCAAGACTCTGGTTCTGGTTCTATCCAGATCTCAGCTCCGGCGGGGCGTTGCCGGGGTCGCGCGTAAACAAAGCGCTTAGTCTTTTTTCGGTCCCTCTGATCTTCTCGAATCTCACCTTCTTTCCTTTCTACCTTTTGGCTACTTGATCTATCCTCAACACCCTCAGTATCCTCATTTGAAACCATTCGTTACTGCATTTGGTCATTGTGGGGCCGTTGCTCGGATCCGTCGTCATTCCATCGCAACCCTCGTGCTACTGTAACCAGCAATCCAGTCAACGTCCAGGAATTCGCAGCCTTGGAAATCACTCCGTGAAAAGTCCGGAGCTTGTCAGTTCTGTCTACGATGGACTACACTATGGAAGACACTCAAAACTCGGCGCCCGAGGCGCTGGAAGCCTCCAAGCTGAACACCTCGAGCCAGCGCAATGAAACTCAGAGCGTCACGAAGCGGTACGTTCGGCCTCCATAAGCTTGACCTCAATTGGAAGACCCAATGTACTAACTCAATCTCCTGCATCTAGCCTGCAGGCCGAATTGATGCAGCTCATGATCCAGCCCTCGCCCGGCATTTCCGCCTTCCCCGACGCCGACGGCAACTTACTCTCCTGGACAGCGACCATTACTGGCCCGACCGAGACTCCTTACGAGGGTTTGAACTTGAAGCTTTCATTCGCCTTCCCCAACAACTATCCCTACTCTCCGCCGACCGTCCTCTTCAAAACTCCCATCTACCATCCCAACGTCGATTTCTCCGGCCGTATCTGCCTGGACATTCTCAAGGACAAATGGAGCGCCGTTTATAACGTGCAGAGTGTCCTGCTGAGTCTGCAGAGTCTTCTGGGCGAGCCCAACAAGTACTATATCCCCTGGAATCTCATATGTTGGCAACTACTGACCAAAGTAACAGCGCGAGCCCGCTCAACGCCCAGGCCGCCGAACTCTGGGACTCCGACCAAGAGGAATTCAAGCGCCATGTCCTCGCCCGCCACCGCGACCTTGACGACGATTAGATTTCTGCTTCTGGAGTCTGCATTGGCGTCCACCGTTGCTACCTACCCCGTCACGGGGACGCGGAGGCTCGGTATATATGCATAGTGGCCTGGTTCATTGGGTTTGGAGTTTTTGGGCTATCTGTGGTTCTATTGCTATCTTTATTGCACGCATTCACAAACAGGCGCGTGAGGCCCTAGTTTTTCCAAGTGGGTCCCTGTTTGGATAATATCATCGTGAAGGGGCATTCGTTGCTCTTATTCACGCCTTCTCTCCTTGCGTATACTTCGGTCTGTTGTAGACTGGCAGTCATTAACACTGGACTCGGCATTTAAGTAGTTCAAAATGAGGTAGTGCAAGGTCAAGATTCGAAGGGCAAAGTTCTGAAAACAGTATGGTATATTCATCATATTGGCTTTACGCTAGCTAGTTAACACACAGAGACAACGACAAGTGGGCCTATGAACCTATTAGATCAAGAAGAAGTGAAATACGCCTTCTCGTTGGTGATGAGCAATCCAGCAATAGTGGCACTAGTAAAAGTGCTAAGAGCGCCCGTGAGCATAGCACTGATTGCAACGCGCGAGACATCCGCACTACGACCAGGAGAAATCTGCGCCAGAACACCGATTTGTTGACCGAGGGAGCCAATGTTGGCAAACCCGCAGAGAGCATAGGTAACAATGAGACGAGAGCGGTCTGAAAGGTCCTGGTAGGCCTCCTGGTTCTGAAGGGCGTTGTAGGCGACAAACTCGTTCTATCTAATGTGAGGTCGATATTCACTAACCGGGGAATGGGACATACCGAGATAAGTTTGAGACCGATCAGCTGGCCCACCTTGAGCAGATCGCCGTCGCGGGAGACGCCCAACAGGAACGCAATTGGGTAGCAGATGTAGCCGACGATGAGCTCCAAGGTCAGTGGTGGGTCGTTGATGTTCAAGTAGTGGCCCCACCAGGTGAGCAGGCCATTGACAAGACCGATGAGGGAGATGATGCAGAGGAGAGTGGTGCCGATCATGGCACCGATCTTCAGACCCAGCCAGGCGCCCGTTGAGAAGGCGTGCAGAGCATTGGCGGCTTTGTGTTCGTCGCTATCAGGAATAATGACACGGCCGGCTGTCAGGCTTTCTTCTTCCTCGGGCCAGCGCAGCTTCGAGCAAGCCAAAGAGGCGGGAATGCTCATCACGCAGGAAGAGACTAGGGCTTGCGAGTTGACGCCCATGGTGATATAGGCAATTAACACACTACCGGCGATAGTGGCGAAGCCAGAGCACATGACCTGGTGTAATTCAGCCATGGTAAGATGCGGAACGAAGGGTCGGATGAGCATGGCGGACTCGCCCTGTCCGATGAAGGGCGAAGCAGCTGCCACGACAGCCTCGGCACCAGACACACGCATGGACCAAAAGAAGAACGCGGCGAACTTGACCAGGAACCATTGCAGGACATTACTGTAGTACAGGAGCTGAACAATCGAAACAAAGAAGATGATCGCCGGGATCGTGCTGACAAGGAACCAAGTGCCCGGCTGAAGAGGCGAGGTCATATCATAGAAGGCATCGGCTGTCAAGAACTTCACGCCATCGCCTGCGAATCCGAGCAAGTCACGGGCCAGAGTCGAGATAAAGTTGAAGATATCGTAACCTGCTCCGCTGCGCAGGACGAACAACGCAACGATGAACTGGACTAGCATACCGACGATCACGGTATGCCAGACAATCTTCTTGCGGTTTCGTGATGTAGCCCACAAGATCAACAGGAAGACTGCAAGGCCGAATAGACTCACTGCGCGATCTGCCCGCGAGTTACCTTGACTTGAAGGGGAAGCGAATGCACCGATGAGAATTACCCCAATGGTGATTAGACCTCCGAGAGGCAATCTCAGCTTTTCCGGAATGATCGCAACGAATGGACGAGCGGTGTTGTTCCAAACGAAATGCATCGGTTTCGTCACAATAGTGATGGGCACGTAGAAGAAAATGATGCGCAGCGTGACAGCGAGATACAGTAGGAACGGAATCAGCCATCCCAAATCATACCGGTGCAAGATCAGACCCGCAATCCACCAGCTAAGAGCAGTGTAAGTGTCCGATTCCTCTCAATGCGCTGATCACTGCAGAAGTCTTTTTTTTTCCCCACTCACCCGGTGAACAGAAGCCAGATCACGGCATGGGCCACATGGCGCCAATGCTTGAGCATGCGTCGCTGCCATGGTCGCTTTGCAGGCTGAAACTCCCCCGTCTCTGCGTCACTTTGGCTGAGGTTCTTGCTGGCGTGATCGAGAGGTGATGGCTCAGGCACAATTCCCTTCTCGAATGCGGTATCCTTGGAGTACACCACTTCTTCTTCGCGGCCCTGCTCCGCAAAGGCTGTATGGTGGTGGTGCCCGTGGTGATGCTGGTGCTCTGTCTGCAGCACAGGATCTACCTGGTGCGAGCTGTGAACATTCACGTCCACAGACGTCTTGGACTCGGTGGTTTCTGCCATGGCTGGAGAAAACCGGATCAATGTTGAATCTTTGACCTGCAATCTTTTCTTATCTCTTCACGTGAACATTCCCTTTCCCACGTTACACAAGCCCCAGATGTTGAAAAGGGCAGCGAAAGGATGGGGAGAAGGAGAGGAGATTTATCAACGCGGAGCGAGTTATCAGAGATCGGACCGATGCATTGTGGCTGGCTTGGTATTAAGCATTCCTCGCCTGTCCATTGGGGGCAAACGGGGGCAATAAAAACTAGTTCATCAACCGGATTTCTGTGCGGGGAATACTTCGTCGTTAGTGCCCTTGATTGCCCTTAGGGCGAGATAAAGACAGTCACACGGGGTTTTAGGTTACTGGCTCCATCAAGCCCTCGGGCTCAATCCTCTTGGTTCGTTCCACTCGCGGGCGCCAGACGGGCTGGCCGACGGGCCACCCGTTTCACGTGAGAGGGACCCATGTAACCAGAGATTTATGGGCAAATGATAGCGCGCGGGCACCGCTATCTCGGGGTTCTAACACGATCCAGGTGAGTATCTTGCCACCTCAGTCACAGTGGTTGGTGGACGACCACCGGCCCTAACCTTGAAAAGGGAATATCCGCACCACAGGGCAAGTGGGGGGGCGCAACCTTTTCTTTTCTTTGTGTGGTCGAGTCGTGTGCTCTCGAGGTCTTTTCTGGAAGTGCAAAATTTTCATCTTAGGTAAAGGACCTGCGATGTCATCTGTTTTATGAGATTGATTGCTGAAGAGGTCTCTAGTTCAGTAGGATATCATTGACGTGGTGCAAGATCTCTTATCTTTGGCTCGCGCTAAAATTCGTATCGACTCTAGACATTTGGCCCACTTCAGCTTCAATCTCTGCACACAGGATTCCAATCTTTTTTTTCTGCGATAGGGGACTTCCGCCCCAGTGAGAGTACGACTTGGCATGTCAGCTGCAGACGCTGGTCTTGCGAGGCTTTAGGGTCCGGAGTAACCCTCTGACGGGAGGTGTTGACTTGGCAATCCTTGGAAGCATCATTTCGGCTACGTAGACCCAAATTGGCCCCGCCAGGCCTGGGAAACATACCGTTGATAGACGGACAGGAGGATCGACTGGGTGTAAAATGAAAACGTCTCTCACCTTGGCAAATAAGATCCTGGACTAGTCTTCTTGGGACCTTTCCCCCTCCAATCACAATGCTGCCAAGCTATAGAGTGAACATAATTCATGAAGAAAAGAAGTGCGGAATTGCATTTCAATTGGTCGCAATGACTGAAATGTACGTGAAGGAAATTCCCCCAGATAACGCGATACTAAGTACGGCTGCATGCTGGATAGTTCATGCACGATCTTGAGAGATCTTGAAACCTTTTTGATCAAACTTGACACCAATGTAGTAGTCCAAGCCAGTGAAAGGCCATGAGATCCTTCCAAGAAGGTGAGAGCATGGCAAGCGAGTACACGATCAAACGTGTCGTCAAAGGCGCGGCTTGGCTACTATGACCCTGTATGTAAGAAGAAAGGTCTAGGAGGTTTCTTACAAATTTTAGAACTGTGTTGAAAAGAATAAATTGCGTTCATGTCAGGAATGGAGGAGAGTCCAAAAGAGCTAATACTTACAGGGGAGTGGGAATTTGAAAAGAACACACTTATGAAGTTATCGATGTGCCAGAAATTGAGTCAAATCCGCCATGCTGAAAGTATTGTCAAACAAAGCTTTGACATCTCCACCTCATATCATTATGTCAAACACTGAAAATAAGAAGCCATCAATATGGTGTTTGACTTGTAGGTAATGTGATTGCATAACATGAATATGAATATGAGGAAAATGAGATACACGGCAGTGAAGTGGGCAAAGTGGTACCCCGCGTCGTGATCAGTAACTGCACCACTGAATGAAAAAAAGGTGAGTTCCGTCCATTATATCTCGTACTCAAGGTAAGAAATGAAACATTGAAGTGAGGAGTATGAAGCCCAGCAAATGATTGTGCTACAAGACGAGATTCTGTAGATTTCAAGAACATCCAAGCTATTTTACTCAATGCCACCGGCATTTATTAAGCACTCGCGGACCTGCAAACTGCCCGTCTGTAAATTCATACCCAGTGGAGTTTGCCCGGCATAGTTTCGAGAATTAACGTCACCCCCGTGTTTGATAAGTAGCCCAATCATACGACCGATAACATTAGTGGTGTCGTGCCCAACAAACGCTCTGTTACACCAATGCATAGGGGTCATCCCTTGGCTATCCTGATTGTGCACATTTGCACCGCGCTCGAGGAGAATCTGTGCCGCTGCTAGATGGCTGCGACAAATTGCGGGATAAAGGGCATTCTGGTCACGACTGTTCTTGTGGTTTAGATCTGCACCTAGTTGAAGGAGGACATCAATGGTCCTCGGAGATTGTTTCCAACTTTTTGGTGATTCAATGGCCGTGAACAGTGGAGTGTCTCCATTGTCATCACTCCAGTTCACATCAGCACCTCGTTGACAAAGCAATTCCAGCAATTTCCCCGAGAGTTGTCGAGCAGCGCCATGCATCACAGTCCGTCCGCGCTCATTCTTGGCGCATATATCTGCACCGTGATCTAGTAGCACCTCTGCTGTATGTTCGCATTGAGCATTGCCTTGTTCAATAGTCAAGAGCAGAGGTGTACGTTGCTGTGAATCTCTGGAATTCACATCGGCTCCATGATCAGCAAGCAATTGAATGACATCTTTGGTTGAACTCCATCCTTTGGCACAATAATGAATTGCCGTTTGCCCGTCGTTTTGTCCGGCAGGTGTGCGGAGATTCACGTCAGCCCCACAGTCCAAAAGGGCTTGAACGTTGTCGGCAAGCCGGGCATAGGCAGCCTTATGTAGAGGTGACATACCACTTTCCGTCAGGCAATTCGCATCAGACCCCACATCCACGAGCATGCTCACTACATCGAATGACCCTGCTGACTCAGCGGCAAAATGCAGCGGAGTTCTTCGATCTTTGGATTCCCGCACATGTACATCAGCTCCTCGAGCCAGGAGAAAGGCCACACTGGTTGATTTGCCCGCGATAACAGCCGTGAACAAGGGCGTACGCCCTGAGTATCCCTTGAGATTGATATCGGCACCAAAATCCAGCAACATTTGTATCATATCCTTCCCGCAATCATTTAAAATAGCTGTTTCCAATGGGCCATGTTTAACATTGTCCATAAAATTTGGATTTGCACCATGATCAAGGAGATTTCTAACAATTGCTGTATGATGTTGGCTTATAGCGAGCAACAGCGCAGTTCTGGTGCCCCAGCGAGGTCCCCGAATATCGGCGTTCACCCCCGCAGCGAGCATTTCCTGAGCGGCCGATGCATATCCCCAATTTGAGTAGAAAAGTAAAGCGAGACCGCCAGTGACACGAATATCTCGTCTGTAGAGCAGGCTTATCAGAAGATCGTGTAGGAAGTGGTTAACTAATAAAAGACTGAGGAAATCTTTGTTTGAATCAAGTTGATCAGCAATGAGCAGAAGTATCTCCGGTGGCAATGAACGCAACAACATCGCAATGAGAAGACAAGGGTGGTGTTGGTGGGGAAAATGCGTCAAACGCTCGACGTAGACTAGTGAGGCTCGGTAAGATCCACGTGGTCTTGGTCGGATCCTCAAACTTTCAGCCCAAGCATCACAGCCATTTTGACTTGGGACAATTCAATTTGACACAAGCATCCCAAAGGTGTTCAAGCCGGTGCTTGGAGCTATCTACAGATTAGGTTGTGCCTCTGGTGAATGTGAATCATCGCAAAAAGATGAAATGAAAGGAAAGATTTGAACCTACTGAAAGTAAGAACCCAATAATAAGCTGAACAAACACCGAGGCCTAGCTTCTTCGCAATTACCTCTTCCACCTGAGCAACTTCCCTTGGTCAGCTTGATATCGCAATAGCTATTGACACATTTGGGGGAAAAATGACAGATACTTAACCTGCAGCAACTCATCGCAATGCACGGACTAGATTTCTTGTTATGAGTAAACGACGTTTCCTGAGTTTCAGGACTAGCCACTTCTACACTGCACTTGCGTAAGCTTCATTCCTCATCAAGGTGGATGATCACAATATGGAACTATACTGAGTGAGGCTATCGTGCCTGAATGTTATACATCCAATTCAGCGAGTCTATTTATGCGCGTTTCATCCAAGTTGTCCTCAGCTACGTTGCCTCCATGGGCCATCAGCACTATCTATCCACAGTATTGTTATTGCACGTCGGCTTAGTAGTCGCAGTGAAATGAAGCGACGCACACCTAAGCCGAAGGATTGCGCGACGCGAAAGAGGGTGGACAGCGCAGCCGCTGAGCCTTGGAGAGGAGCGGCAGGAACTAGTATAGTACGCTGCCTCAGTAGGAGATGTGACTTGTGTCCAAGGGGATGGAAATGTACATCGAATGTGCATTGCAGTTCCATGTTCTGAGATAAGCCGAGCTCTCGTCCATTTTGCGAATTACTTATCTGTATCGTTGACGTTTTTCAAGAAGCAACATCAAGTATTCCAACAAGTGATATTTACACCGGGAACTTATTTTCGGTTCGACTCATACGTCATGTCCTGACCGCCTTCAATTAATGCCAGTAGTTGCAGTAATTACCCCCCCCCCAAATTCATCAATTCCCGATCATTCTCACGGAATTTGTTGAAAAGGATCATCGTCATGGAAAGTCATCTGAAATCCCTTTTACAGCCACTTGGCCGCACAGAGCTGTGCGATTCCGTGATTCCGGCCCTTCTGGACTGTATCTCCGAGATTGCCAATTCACTACGCGAGTCACAACATGTCTCCCTCGCTGGCACCACAAACAAGTTTGGCGACGGCCAATTGAATGTCGACATGGCAGCAGAGAACCTCGTTCGAGAAGCGATTGCGAGGTGCCCTTCCATTGCGACTGCGAGCAGCGAAGAAGAGCCCGTGGAGCGCGCTGCTAGCGACGGCCAAGCCGTCAACCCCACATCAGAGAAATACACAGTCGCCTTCGACCCTCTAGATGGGAGCTCAATCATCGCGCCCAACTGGACTGTGGGCACAATTCTGGGCATCTGGGACGGTGCCTCGGCGATCAACCAACAGCCCTCGGAGAAACAGATTGCCTCTGTGTTGGGTGTCTATGGGCCGCGCACCACGGCTATTCTTGCTTTGAGAATTCCCGGTGGTGAGCCTCAATGTCTCGAGATCGGGATCGGGGGCACCAGACAGGAACATCAGATCATTCGATCCAATGTGCGACTCGCGGACCCGCCATTCAAAACGCGCTACTTTGCCCCGGCCAATCTTCGCGTGGCAGGACAGAGCGACAGCTACATGCGCCTTATCACGTATTACATCGAAAAAAGCTATACTTTGCGTTACTGTGGTGGATTGGTACCAGATATTGTGCATGCGCTGGTGAAAGGGCATGGCGTGTATGTATCCCCTGTGACAGCTGCAAGCCCGGCCAAATTACGTCGTTTGTACGAGCTTTTCCCCATTGCGCTGATCTTGGAATGCGCCGGGGGAAAGGCCATCGATCCTGCTTCAGGAGAGGATATCTTGAACCGACCATTGGAGAATTGTGATGAGACTGCGGGTCTGGTTTGTGGTACGGCCGAGGAGGTCGAGATTGTGAAGAAGATACTTCTTGGTGCATGAGAAACCACGGGCAACTCCCAAAAAATTTGGGATATCTGTCTTTTCCTGTGCATAACGACAACATTGATGATATGTTCAAGAAGCTACCTGTGCCTGAAATATTCTGAACTTCAAAAATTTAGACAAATAGACTTGATGTATGGTCATTCATGGCCGCAAACAAAAAAGGGTTGATCCATTCTAAGTGGATGATACTATGGAGAGATAGAGAGACGATGCAATAATTGTGAAATTATATTATAATCAAATAGAAGAACGTTATAGAGAAAGAAAAAATGAGAGGAAGGCGCTGTGGAAGCCCGCCGGGAACAAAGCAACCTAGAATGAAAGCCATGAACATCATGTCTCGGTTACCTTAGCAGTAGGTGGCGTTTGAAACTGGCTGGTTGATGACACCAGCATCAATAAGACGCTCGTAAGACCAGTAATCACGCTGTGTACCCTGTCCATCAACAGCGGCGCTACTGTTGTGCTTGATGTTCCAGAACGAGCCGCCCTGGGCGAAGTAGCTCCAAGCATAACGCTGAGTGTTAAAGAGGTTCTTGCGGTTCCTGAAAGTGTTGCTGTAGAGAGTCTGCAAGGCCCATTCACCGATGTAAACAGGGAATTTGCCATCACCGCCAACAACGGAGGCCTGACCACAGATGGCGCCGTTAGCCCACTGCGAATAGACACCCGAGGCAGCGAAATAGTACACGTGGGTGTCGATGACCAGGTTGGTGCCGCTAGCAAAGTGGGGGGGACCAGTGCTCTTCGCCGAGGAAGCAATCCTGCAGCATGACGGGGATGCGCTTATCAACGCGGGCGACGCGAGCCAAGACACCACTGGTATACTTGAGAATCCAGTTGGTGCCATTAGTGGTCAGGGTGTTAGGAGATGCGAAGGCCGACGGGTTGTCGGAAGCCTCGTTAATGGGAGCCATGGTGAAGGCCCAGGGTAGCCGGTCTCCACGAAGAAGTCCAGGACCTGGTCGACTGCTTTGTAAGACCAAGCCAGGTTGGTGTAGTTCTGGAACCAGCCGTCGTTGCCAGCCTTCTCTCCGATATCGAGAGAGTTCACGCCACCAGGAAGAGAGTGCAGACCAACGACGATACGCATGTTGTACTTCTCGATAGCATATGTGGCAATCTTCTTCAAATACTCCTTCTGGTTGCCGTGGTACAAAGCTGATCCAGGGAACTGGATCCAAGCAGCGTAAGTGGTGGGAATGCGCAGGGTGTTGACACCTGTGAATTTGTTAGTGAGTTTCTAGCCCCTTATGTTGATGGGATCGTAGAGAACATACCAACCGCGGCAACCTTGTCAATATCGTCGGTGGTGATGTAAGAAGCATAACGCTGCTCCAGAACGGGACCGCACTGGTCACCCAAAGTCTCGCAGAAGGTCCATTCATCATCCGCATCGGGGGCGTACTGGTCCCACCAGTACTGGTCGAAGACCTTTTCTTGCTCTAGCCAGCCTCCAAGGTTAACACCATTAGCCTTGAATTTTGTCCAGTCGGTATACACGCCGGTGGCAAGTGTGGCAGTAGGGATAGCAGAGGCAATAGTGGTGGTGTAGGTCTTGACCATGCTACTTCCGCGGTGGTAAGCGGTCGAAGTCACCGTGTGAACAGCAGTGTTGGACGTGGAGGCAGTGTAAAGATTGGTGTTAATGCCAGAACCCACAGCATTGCCACCGGCCACTGGGGCAATGCTTCCGGTAGAATCGGTAGCAGTCTGCTCACTATGTCACATCCAGAAAGTATAGATTAGCCATCTATTGAGAGCGGTCAGGATATGGTTTGTGAAAACTCACGGGTTGGAGCCGGCGGTGTTGGTGCCAAGCTTGGTTGTAACAGTGCGACCCCTGTCATTGCCAGCAGTAGCAGTATCAGTAGCACTGGAAACAACCTCACCGGTTGCGGTGACGGTAGCAGTGGAAATAGTCCTGGTGACAGTCTCGGTAGAGATGGCATGCACCGTGGTGTGCAGACGAGTAGGAGCGTTGGTGCATGCAATCAGAATAGTCTTGTCAACAGTAACAACAGTGTTTTGCTCGAGCTGAACATCGACAACAATAGGGTATTCCACAATGTTAAGAGACAAGTGCAAGACCTCGCCGGTGGAAATCAGATTGGAGCAGGTCTCCTCAGAGGTTCGGGCCTGAATGACGCCTGCAGCTGTCAGGCCAATGGGTGCAGCTGCTGCTGCAAGACCAAAGAGACGCATAGTTGAAGGTACGTAAACAAATGACCAATTTGGGAAAATAGATATTAAAGAGAGAAAGTGAGAGGGATGATCCTCTGGCAACGAGTGTGAGACGCAACTGCAAAGCTCCAAAAAATACCAGGGACGCCTGCTCTGATTTTATACACTAACTTCATCTCCGAGAACTCACTTCTCCGCTGTCCTAGTCCTCTAGTCGCAAGTGTTTAGGGACCGCCGAGCCGATCAAATTGACCCGACACCGAACCCACAGACGAGCAAGACCTCCGAAAACTCCGCTCATGGAGTAAGATTAAGATCTCTGTCCACTGTTGCTGGGGGTTCAGGCGATCTTCCATGGTCTGAAAGTCATTAATCCCGAAGAAAGCCCGTCCAGCGGGATGTTTGAGCCGACGGCATACCGTAGAGCCAGAGCAAAAACAAGCGCTAAAAGCTAGATTTCTCCAAAGTTCCCTACCAAACCCTGACCATGAGGTAAGTGGATTGTTGTCAGATCTTAATTAAGACAGACGCTGTGTTGTACCGAGGATCGGGATCAGAGAGGGTCTCTTGACAAGAGCCAATCGAGCATTAGCATGAACTCAACCCCTGGGCTAGTTGCAATAGCCCCAGAATTATTTACGAGTAGCTGTAGAGTGAGACTCCCAGAACCATCGATCGCATTGATCGAAGTGGCGTTGGACCTTGTCAGGACAGGAACCCGGATAACCCGAGAACACGTTTTCTGTCGTTCCAAGGCTAGGCCCGCTTTCACCTGTGGTAATACGCGCGAGACTGCTTTAACGGTGGGGCG
This sequence comes from Penicillium maclennaniae, assembly GCF_028827695.1. NCBI lineage: Eukaryota > Fungi > Ascomycota > Eurotiomycetes > Eurotiales > Aspergillaceae > Penicillium > Penicillium maclennaniae. The sequence goes on from NW_026623220.1 coordinate 3,146,413, forward strand.
TTGGCATGAACCGGGCAACTCTAAGACATTTTCAAGCTGAAGCACGTTTGATGAGTTCTCGGGTTCCTGAAAAATCAATTTTTTTTTTCAAAGGCTCGAAGAAGAAAAAAAAAAAGGATGATTATGTACCTATAAAATGAAACATGATCATAAGCCTTATTTGACGTGCATCGCCCGTCCCAGTTCGACGATCAAGGTGTCTTCTTTAAGCATCTTCCCTTATCTATGCCGGAACAGCTCGGTGCCCTACAGTCGAATCACGACCCTTCTTACAGGGAAGAAGGACCGAACTGAACGTTCAGGTCTTGGGATTTGGCGCTAAGGCCTATTCCTGCTGCCTGCCTGACTCTTCCATGGAATCCGCGATTTACTAGCTTGCTCGACCCCCCTTGTGCCTGACCCGATCTTGACAAATACAAGGCGCGCTCCAAACCCACCCAGGTGGCCTGATTGAGCTCAGATTTCCTTCTCGGCAATTTGGTCTAGTTGCTTTGTGAGATCACCGGGATGTCCAGATGTATGTAGGGATCTAAGATACGGAGATTTCCTACTGGGACCCTATGGTTAAGTTGAGCCATCTCGACAATTTATTGAACTTGATGTTGAATCTGTCTTGGTCCTGGTTAGCTATTGCTCATGTTCATTTTGTGCGTTGGGTCCTTTAAAATACTGGATTTACGATAAACAAGGAATGAAGCAGTCTCATCCGAGCGGACAGCGGTGCGCTTTCCTGAATCGGCGAGCCCCGCCTTCTCAACCAGACCCACTGAGATCCTGTACCATCTGAAAAAGGCCAACCAGACGAACTGTATTGCCTAAAGAAGTGTCGATGTTTGGCCCTATTCAAAATAAGAATTCAATTGCCGGGCCAGTCACCAATGTAATTTTGCTTTCTTCCCCCAATTCTGGATGAAGCTGTCTTGCTAAGCCTCATCCAGTCAGAGCGTATTTGCGGTAGTCTGTTCGGTCGGATTTGACCCCCACCCCTCGGCGTCTCGCTGAAGCATTTACCGAGGCTCCGTCACCGCTATTACAATAGTAATTAACGGGCGTAGAAGGTTGTCATCTTCAGTCTGTGTCACTTGCTTCAAAATTAGTCCAAGATACTTTCGACCCCCTTGTGTCATGGATTCCCAATCTGAATCCATCTATAGTTACTAGAAACGCATTCCAGCTGAAACCAACTTCACCCTGAGGTGCTCAAGCTGTTATATGTATGTCGAACATGTACCGCTGGGCTAACAGAGGCCTAGCTTCTGCGCATCCATGTGCCACATGACTCCCGTAGGTCTCCCTAGATACCCAGTCATCGGAGTTCTTCCTTTTGAGAGTTATTCAGTATTCAAATGTTGAAGCGTTCATGTCTATGTGGCCTGGACGTACGCAATTATTAGCTCACACGGTTGAACACGCGATTAGCGCTTGGAGAGGAATCTAATGAAATTCAAACAAAATATTCCTGTGGGCGCTAATGTTTCCCTCATGCTCTCACATCAATTAAAGACTGGAAGGTTCCACACCTCTTATTTTAGCAAGACTTGCGATTGACGGCACTGTGACTTTATTGATAAGCGTGGCTCCGGCCAAAAAAAAGTTGAGGCATTGTAAAGAGATTTTGAATAAAATCGACTTGCTTCTAGCTTAAGGGCTTTGAACAAATAAAAGTCAGTGATCGGTTGTGCAATAGATCTCGTCTCTCTTGTCTATCTTCTGTTACTTCGGGAATGAATAAAAGATCTTTTGGTGCTGCACTATATAATTTCCATCAAAAGCACATATTAAACATCAGAAGGCCCGCTGGTCTAGTGGTATGATTCGCCGTTCGGATTCCCGTTTATCCGGGCCGGGTTCACCCGGCACATTTCGGCGAGGTCCCGGGTTCAATCCCCGGGTGGGCCCCTTCTTTCTCAAATAATTTTTTTCTTCTTAATATATTCAGTCCACTTAAGTTTTGCTATAGGACCAAAGAAATTATTAATGCAATTTTGCAACTTTTTTGGGATTTCTAGAGGGACTCACAATACGTCAATTTCAACGAGAGAAAGATAGTACAAGAAGATGGTAAGTGACTCGTGGAAGGGAAGAAAGAAACCCTCGGAAGACGCAAGTATGCACTAACAAAACAGTATGAGCAGCGGGTTGAAACACTTGAGCAACCTCACAATCTTAGTCACAAAATTTCCAAGGGGAGATTTGATGAAACCCGATGGAAGGTGCCTCAACGTATTCCAATGCCTTCGCCCACCCCGAAACCCCATAGTAATTGCGATAGATTACAAGTCCGTATCTCACCAATAACAGATTTTATAAAGGTCTTTATATAATATTATACTCTAATATACTTACTATATGATATAAAAAGCTCTAAAGTTAATTATATTATCGTGAATACTCGCTAGAAGAGGATAATTTTATTTAGCGATATTACTGCCGTAAATTTTAGGTAATATTTAATTACTTCTTATAGGTTTAAAAAGATTAATCCAAGTATAAAAGTATAGCTATAGGCGAAGATCGGAGTTTGAACAATAGATAGTTATTGAGATATGGAGTTATAATTTATCGCGATTACTATGGGGTTTGGGGTGGGCGGGAAGACGGTGTGGGCGGGATTGTGATGGAATACGTCAACTATGAGTATCTGAAAAAGACAAGCTGTTCTTCAGTTCATGTTTACACTAATGAACCTATTTCTCGTGAAAGATGAATGGTAATGATCTTGAATTAATTCAATACAGCTAGCACCCTGAAATATGAAACTAGAGTGAGTGCGCCTATCATCGGCCATCTGCAACCGGAAGCGGTAAACAGCATGCGGGGTTCAACTCTGTCCTCTGAGACATTATCATCTGGTCAACAACTCTCAAGTCAAAATGTCCAGCGATAAGTCATGGGAACTGGAGGAGGGCATCCCTCAGGTTGAGGATCCCTTTATTCAGCAGTATCTGAAAGGGCGCGACGCCTTGATCGCGGAAGAACAGAAGAGGCGTCACGGTAAGGGCATACACCCCGCCAAAGAAATAAATGGCTGAATTCTCCCCTTCAGACGCGACGTTCCGCAAGACTTTATCACCGATCGCCGCCCGTGCATGTAAGATCGTCTCGCAGATCCGGGCCCGCGAGCAGCACGAAGTGTGGACCACGGGACTCGACGATGAGGCCGCGCATCAGTCAGATGAGATCCTCTACCCGGGCGTTATGTTCCATCATGCAAAAGGTCGTATGGAAAAAACCAACCTATGGAAGATCGTCGAGAGAATGCCCAAAGGATCTCTTCTACATGCGCACATGGATGCCATGTTTGATATCGACTTTTTGATTGACCAGGCCTTTTCCAACCCGGGGATCCATATGTCGGCACCTCGACCGCTGCTAACACCCTATGATTATGATACTGCGCCAGTGTCTTTTCAATTCTCATCTCAACCCAAAGAAGCATGCAAAGACAAGCCTGCGGCCTGGTCGGAGGCGTACGAGCCCTCGTCATTAATCCCCATCCAGGCAGCGGCGGATTCTTTCCCTCATCACGGAGAGGTCGGGTTCCGAGAATGGTTGAAGAGTCGATGTGCGTTGATGCCGGAGCATTCGTACCATCACTACCATGGAGTCGATGCAATTTGGTCAATCTTCACCAAAATGTTCCCGGTTATTAACTCCATTTTAATGTACGAGCCCATATTCCGTGCATGCTTCCGTCGCTTGCTAGGACAGCTTGCTGCAGATGGAATTAGATATGTGGAGTTCCGCATCTCGTTTGTCTTCAAGTACAGGAAGGAGGGACAAGACACGGCAGAGGAAGACTATCACGAGTGGTGCAGAGTTGTGGAAGAAGAACTGGAAAGATTTAAAGCGACCGAGGAAGGAAAAGATTTCTACGAAGCACGAATTATCTGGACGGCTCTACGAAGGCTGGGCAACCAGGAGATTATTGAGAGCATGAAGCAGTGCATCGCATCCAAGATGGATTTCCCCACCCTGGTCAGTGGCTTTGATCTGGTCGGACAGGAAGATAAAGGCAGAACTCTTGTGGACCTTGTACCGATACTTTTCTGGTTCCGAAAGATGTGCGCGGAGGAACAAGTCGACATTCCATTCTTCTTTCACGCTGGCGAATGTTTGGGTGATGGTGACTCGACAGACCAGAATCTCTTCGATGCTATCCTACTGGGCACGCGACGGATCGGCCACGGATTCTCTCTCTACAAGCACCCGCTACTTATCGACCTGGTCAAAGAGAAGAAGATCCTAGTAGAGTGTTGTCCCATCTCGAATGAAATCCTCCGCCTGGCAAGCTCTATCAAGACCCACCCGTTACCCGCGCTCCTCGCCAGAGGTGTGCCCGTGTCGCTCTGCAATGATGATCCCGCCATCCTTGGCCAAGGTAAAAATGGTTTGACGCACGACTTCTGGCAAGCCATGCAGGGGTTGCAAAATGTCGATCTTGTGGGCCTAGCGATGATGGTTCAAAACTCTATCCAGTGGAGCTGCTACGAGGACCAGTCGACTCCAGAGTGGAAACGTGGAATTGAGGAGGGTATTTTAGGCCAAGGGTTAAAGGCAACGCGTTTGCGTGAATGGTGGTCTGACTTTGAGAAGTTCTGTGAATGGGTAGTGTTGGAGTTTGCGGAATTTGATGAAGACGATTGAAGATAAATCTGAGTAGGGATTAGCATAATCAAAGGAGTGAGAAAGTTCGAGATGAAGAAGTGAAGAGGTGAATCGGGTGAAGATTGTAGTAAGGAGAGAGAGGACCGCGATGTGCTGGCAGAGACCCGCCCACTCTCCACCTGACTCCGGATCACTTATCGCTTTATCAGGTGCCCTCCGCACGTCATTGTCAACTCCCTCTTCACAACTCCCTCTCTACGAGGGCTTGCGCTCTTTCTATTTCTCAAGGATTGTTATCATGCCCGCTCTTGGATGAGCTTACACGAGCCATTTGCTCTATCAACATGGCGTACTTCTTGCCATCGTTCTTTCAGAAGCGACTGCTTAAATATGCCTTGTCACGTCTGGGCCTCGTTGATACGGAGGCTTTGGATCCCGACAGTCTGGGTATCCGCTTCGGACAGAGGAGTACGGTGGAGCTTCGAGATATTGGCCTGAAGCTAGAGGTGAGTGTCCCAGCGATGACCCTGCGCACGCGGGGCGGTCTGCGGCTCGTTCCAAGCTGCCACACGGTACATACTGACATTCAACGTGTTTTGGATAGAAACTAGCGACTCTTCTTCAGCTTCCTCCGACATGCGAGCTTATCGCAGCCCGAATACAATTACTGCGGATCACCGTCCCCGCAGACATATACAGCAGCGGCATCGTCTGCGAAGCCAGTGATATCAATGTGCATATTCGCCTGCTATCCGATGAGCCAGCTAAGGGGAAATATGCAAGGCCAAAATCACGATCCGCCAACATGCCGGGCTTAGTGGGCAGTGATGGTCCAATCTTACCCACTCCGTCCAACCTCGCCGAGTCGTTCTTAGAGGCCGAGCCTCAGGAGGAGAAAGAAGAGTTACAAGCTGCGATATCGTCACAGTCTCATGTTTTGCAAAGACCTTCTTCTTTTACCGACGAAGAGGATGAAGAGCTCGGACTGGGGAATGAAACCCTATCGTTGCCGAGCTTTGTTGAGGCATTCCTCAAAGGCGTGGCAAACCGGCTCCAGCTCAAGATCAGGGACGTCGCCGTGCGGCTGGATATGGAACTGAAACAAGACGGTCCATCCAAAAGACAGCCCGAATATAAGCCGGATCTTGTCTCGGGCTTGTTGAGCGTACGCGAGATCGATGTCCATGGTGTATCAGATTACACTGCTGGTCTAGGTGACTCATTACCTTTTCGAGAGGGCAAGAGAATGGTCTACATCGATGGTATCAATGTCGGTCTCGTGTCGGACCCGGCTGTATTCTCGAATTATTCGCGGTTCACGGCCCCTGCGTCCCCGACCGCGACGATGCAATCGAAGGAAAGCCATCCGTCAAGTAGAGCGCCCTCGCCTCCCCCGTTAGACCCATCTGGCTCCATTCCCGGTCTTGCTATGACACAGTCAACTATTTTTCAACCCTCTATACATTTCGACCACGAGAGTGTCAGTGATCACGGGATGGAGGATTCTTCTACAATCTCTCATGGTGGCCGGTTCTCGGATGCGGACTCTGACCCGGAGATTAAGCATGATCGCTATCTTGAAGACTCTCGGGTTTTTGGACATGATTCGTTCCAAGACAACCCAGGATACTTAGACTCTGTGATCGATACCAAATTTGACGATTTCGATGATGAACCATCCGCATCAATGCTACCACAGAGACACCCTATGGCGGAAAGTCACGACAGACTTTCCCACCAGAGCCTCTCGTCAAGGCCCAGTGGAACAGTGCTAGAACATGACGATGCAGAACATGCCGAAATAGGCTCGATGACAAGTGAGAATATTCAAGGGTCGCAGACTCATGAAATGCAGCGCGGAAGCCATGTGGACCTTGAAGCTGATAATCCGGCACATTCGTTTCATTATTCCAATGAAGCGGAGGATTCATTCATCCCGCAAATGGGTGCTTCACAGCATGAATTACAAGCGTTTGCACCACCCTCCGAAAGTGGGGGCACTGCTTCGGGATCTGCAACTCCCGATGCAGAACTTCTAGAGTCAAAATACTTCTCGCATGACGAGGCACAAAGCCTATACATGAGTGCTATCAGTCACGGCAATGGTGAAAGCTTCATCCCAAATATGCCTGGGGCTTGGGATAGCTTTCCCTTTGGCAGTACATCGGCGAGCACATCCGAGGAGCTTGCAGAGAAGACTTGTCCAACCGAAGACTCTCAAAACGACCGGAAATGCGTCGATGACGCTTCTGCGTCCACTCCGAAGTTGACCGGCCAGCCTGATTCTTATTTTGGCCACCATTCTCTAGATGAAACTCAAGCTCATTCCCAGTCGGCTGAAAAAGCTTCTACCCCATCCTCGCCTACTCTGCATAAAATGAGCGAAATGCGGAAACCCATGCTCAGCATCGATAAGGTTTTTGTATGGTTGCCATCTACTCCTGATAAGACCACCGACTCGGAATATTCGTCTCTGAAAATGGACCAAGGACTTGGTGACCCTAAAGATTCAGAGTCTGGAATGAACGAGTCAATTGTTGAGGAGAGCATGTTTGCTTCCAAGGCCTACACTTCCACTATATTCCCAAGGGGTCCAAACGAGGCTCATCTTGGTGAAGCAGATCGTGCAGAGAAACCGCAGGAATTTCTTGGAAGCAAAACACAAAAAATTGAAGTTGAGATTTTCACAGTCGCAATCCATTTTGACATTGCGACCGGCTGGCTTCTGACCAAAGCATGTCAGAAGGTGATGCAGATGGTGCCTGAAGCAAGTCAGCCCAAGAAGCAAACTTCGCCAAATCAATCAGCTCGTCACATATGCTTGCATTTTGTGGTCCATCAGCTCTCTGCTAAATTCATTGAGCACGTGGCAGGACATTCTCATTCTGTTGAAAATGCTGGTGCCCCTCTGCCTCCACCATATCATTCCATGGAGGACGTTGTCCTTCAAATTGCTGCGTCAGGGCTCGAGGTTAGCGTGCTCGCAGATGAAAAGCAGACCAATTTACAGCTCGATATCTCGAAGTTCAAGTTCGGACTCGCTTCCGACGACCTGATCTCGTTCAATGAGGCATTGAAGATGCGCGAATCTACTAGGGACATCATGACGTCTTCCCCAGTTGATATCTCATTGACATTATGCAAGTCGGGTGAATCCGCCAAAATTGATATATCTACACTCCCTCTTCATCTCAACCTCAATGTTCAGCAACTGGAGGAAGTTCTGGGGTGGATGGGCGGTCTAAGTACCATCTTGGAGTTGGGAAGCTCAATTTCCTCGGCAGCTACCACGAAGGGAGGATCCAAGCCTCCGAAGAAGCGCCCAAAAGGTGTACATTTCGAGACACCAAGTCCAGCATCCGACAAAGGCAACTCAGGCTCTACTCCCTGGAAAGCGAATGCTCGTATTGGTGGTATTGTGCTGGATGTTGTCGGCGAAACTCATTACCTTAAGCTCAGCACCACCGCTGTCAAGGTTGTCAGCAGATTTGAAGGCATTGGTATCCAAATTGACAAGGCGGAGTTGGCTGGTCCACTACCGCTTGATGAGTCTTCTGACGCACCTGCCATGATATCACTAGACAATATTAGAGTCGAACTGCTCTCAATTCCGAAGGAGAACGATATCGATCGTCTTCTGGCCTTGATCACACCATCGAAAGACAAGTACGATGACGACGATGATATCATGCTTGATACGCTCATACGACAAAGGAGACAAGGTTCTGTTCTTCGCACGAAGGTAGAAGACATGGACATTCTGATTTCCAACCCTACTGGCCTGGCTTCGCTTTCATTGCTCGCTGTTGAAATAAGCCGATTGTCTAATGTCACCAAATATCTTCCCGAAGACGACCGCCCTGGTATTCTCACCTTGACCAAAATTTGCAACCTTGATGTCAAGGTTCAAGTTGGCGGAGAGGTAGGAAACATGAATGCACATCTTGTGGATTTGGAAGCTGCTTGGATTAGTATGCCGTCACTCATTGCGACTAAAATCGAGAGCATCAACATTCTTCGAAAGACCAAGAACAGCAATGAGGAACTTGTGGGTGAAGCTATACATCCCAGTGCACAGAAAACACAGGAACCCATGTTTATGGTTCGATTCATTCCTGATGAAATGGACCCCACATTTAAGATCAAGTTGAATCGCCTCCGTGTCGAGTACACAATTGCATCGACCATGGCTTTCCTTGGCCTGGGCCGCAACACAACAGGTGGAGAAGTGGTCGGTGAGATGGCAAGTTCCATTGCCAATCTTGTGGAGCACTCGGGCCGAGCAACAGACTCACTGGCTTTTGCTGCATCGGCGTCTGACACATCCAGAGCTTCCACAAAGCCAACAAGGCTGGCAATTGTCTTACGCGACTGCGTTCTTGGTCTCAACCCTTGCAATTCTCCATCGAAGGGGCTTGTGGTGCTGACGAATGCCAAATTGGGTGGCTTATTAAATGGTGAAGAATCCTCGGAGGCCACACTGGACATCCGGAAATCATCGATCATGATCATCGACGATGTGACCAACGATGGCTACACCGACAATCTTCATCAACATACCTCAGCTGTTGTTCAGAGCAGTCAAGTCCAGGAATACATTGGCAAAGGCTACGTGCCGGTTTCTACAGTCTCTTCTGCGACGGCTATTGTTAAATTGATGACACTTGCCGAAGACGGGATGAAGTCACTGGATGTTGAGCTTCGCCCTGATCTGTTGATTCTCGAAACATGCGCGGACTCAACGCAAACATTGATCAGTATATTGAATGGACTTCAGCCTCCAACGCCTCCCAGTGTCGCTGTGAAATATCGAACTGAGGTCATGCCGCTTCAGGACATGCTTGCTTCCTTTTCGGGAGACGCATTTCCAGCCGACTCTAGCTTGCATCCAGACTTTGAAAGAGCTTTAGAACCTATTGTTGAAGGACAGTCCTTGGAGGAGCAATTGAGCGACGAACTTGAATATGTCAGCGATTTCAATTCAGGAAACCAAGCTGTAGAGGCTTTGACACCAGGCGAGAGTGACGATCTCCTTGACAGTTTCCATTCACAATATCAAGTCTCATCTAGCATTGGTGAGCTGGACTTTCAGGAAGATCATTTCGCCAAACAGTCTGCCGTTGGAGGTACTGCGCACCGGTGGGACTCTAGTCACAACACTTACGGTCTTACCAATGACACGAAGCTCGAACGGAGCCCACTTCGAGTCAGGATTAGGGATATGCATATTATCTGGAATCTCTTTGATGGGTATGACTGGCAGCGTACTCGCGACACCATCTCCAAGGCTGTCAAGGATGTTGAGACCAAAGCCACCGAAAGACGAGCTCGAGCCTCGCGCATGTCACCTACCGCTGAGGATGAGGAGGAGTCTGTCATTGGCGATTTCCTGTTCAACTCAATCTACATTGGAATCCCGGCAAACAAGGATCCGCGTGAGCTCCATCGCGAAATCAATCGCGACATCGACGATCTCACTAGCGAAACTGGGAGCTATGCGACAACAACTACGGTAACCGGTGCGACCAGTCGGCAGGGCCGACCTACGTCTACGAGGGAGAAGAAGCTACGGCTGCACCGGAGCAAGCAACATAAGATGACCTTTGAGCTCCGGGGCGTTTGTGCCGACTTGGTAGTCTTTCCGCCAGACTCAGAGGAGACACAGAGCTCCGTTGATGTGCGAGTAAAAGAATTGGAGATTTACGACCATGTGCCCACTTCGACGTGGAAGAAATTTGCCACTTATATGCATGAAGCTGGAGAGCGAGAGAGTGGGACTAGCATGGTTCATATCGAAATCCTTACGGTGAAGCCCGTGCCTGAGCTTGCTGCCTCGGAGATTGTTCTAAAGGTACGTTCTCCAATGACCCCTTGTTGGATGTGACTAACCAGCTTCGAGGCTACTGTTTTGCCCCTCCGGCTCCACGTTGATCAAGATGCTTTGGATTTCATGAGCCGATTCTTCGAGTTTAGAGACGAGTCCGTCGAAGAGTCTACTACCCCAGGCGACGCCCCATTCCTACAGCGTGTCGAAGTCAACGCCATTCAGGTCAAACTGGACTTCAAGCCGAAGAGGGTTGACTACGCTGGTCTTCGATCCGGTCGTACCACGGAATTTATGAACTTCTTCGTGCTGGATGGTGCCGACATGGTTCTGCGACACGTAATTATCTATGGAGTGTCTGGATTCGATCGACTGGGCAACTCGCTCAATGACATCTGGATGCCGGACGTCAAGCGGAACCAGCTCCCTGGTGTCCTCGCAGGCCTTGCACCTATCCGGTCTCTAGTCAATGTGGGCGGCGGTGTGAGGGACCTCGTCCTGATCCCCATGCGCGAGTACAAGAAAGATGGTCGAATTGTACGCAGCATCCAGAAGGGAGCCATGGCATTCGGCAAGACTACATCCAATGAATTCGTGAAGCTAGGCGCCAAGCTCGCCATCGGTACCCAAACAGTTCTACAAGGAATGGAGGACATGCTGACGTCGCCCAATGCTTCCACTGCCTCGGCTGAGAACCGGGACGATGAGGAAGAGGCAAAGAAGATCTCCCTCTATGCCGACCAACCCGTCGGTGTGGTTGCAGGCATTCGGGGTGCCTACAGCAGCCTCGAACGCGACCTACTCCTCGCACGAGACGCGATCGTAGCTGTGCCGGGCGAGATCGTTGAGAGTGGGAGCGCCAAAGCGGCAGCCAAGGCAGTATGGAAACGTGCGCCGACCGTTGTCCTTCGACCGGCTATTGGCGTGTCCAAAGCTGTCGGACAGACCCTGCTGGGCGCAGGGAATACCTTGGACCCGAGCAATCGGCGCAAAATGGAAGATGTACTTAGACATCTCACACCCCCCCTGATTTTGATCTCGACTAACGATTCTTGCAGAAATATAAACGTCATTGAGAACGATCTGCGAGCCGACTCCCACGGTCGTTTGGATTTTTGATTTGCATGAGCCTGTTGATACACACTGATTTACTTTGCTGCGATGATACCACTCCGCTCCTTTATGGGACTACGACAAATGCATGGAAAAATTGCTCATGATACGCATGATTCTGGGAGTTTCAAATTTCTTGAATGAAGATTCTGGCATGAACGGTTGCTTGATTTACAATGTTAGGTAGATTGAATTGATCGATCGGCTTAAGTAGCATATGCAACGCACGAAGTCTCTTTGTATCCCGCCACCTGCGCCCTGCATGTGAAACCACACACCACTATTGACTTATGTTCATTGCCCGACGGCTATGGCCTCGTAGATTCTCAGAGGCGAGGGAGGAGGGGAGGGGGCAGCAATTCTCGCTTTGCACTTCCCCTTTCACGCGGCTATGAATCATGCATTTTGTAGGTACGAGATTGGGAAGTCTCGAAGGGCCCGGAGCGAGTAACCATGGATCGCGATCTTCGGAACGTCCGTTCAATGCCGGGGAAAACGGCCAGGCCCCGACAGTTCTCATTTCTCCTCGGCAAATGTCTAGTTGTGCCTTGATTTTATTGTGGGGAATATTTTTTCCAATTCTTCATCGTAGTTTTACCAGGGGTTTCAGGATCCTGTTCTCGACTTGGGAGATCGGATGTGGGTTGTGGGCCCTGACGATATCTCACGCGTGGTGATCACAGAACAGGTTTTCAAACGGGTGTTACCCTGTCACGGAGTCAGATGTTCTCTACTTGACGATGTATTTGCTACTTATCTTCTCGAAAAGACATATGTGGCTTAGCCATATTGAAAGTTGTTATTCACGGTATTTCTACATATGCTGGCTACTGCTGCCTTGAAGATAAGCATCAACTGTCGTGAAAATTTCAATTCTTTAGAAAATAGATCGGCAGAGTCCATCCAAACCTGGCGATCTCTGAGGAAAAATAAATCTTCTGGCGAGGTGTGGTCTGGACGGATCCTAGACGGATCCTAACCAATGGAATCCCATTTGAAATCCAGAAAACAGACTCGACCCTTTGCTCATTGTGTTCAGCGTCCATCCAAATAATCTTTCCAAGTCAGGATGTTCATTAAGAACATATCAACACAATATATAAATAACTACCTGTATAATCTCTTTAGAGCGTGAGACAGGACTGTCATCGTGTTTGGCTTCAACACCATGTACAATGAAGTCGAGAAAGTATTGCTCATCGACCCACTGCAGGGGCGGTTGTCCGGGCATTGGGGAGCGTGCGCAAGTCGTGCTTTTTGCTTGATCTTGAAGACAAAGCCGTTTTCCTCCGTTTCTGGTGGCGCATGACCCCACGCTGATATCAGGTTTGGAGGGTGACCGGACCGAGCATGGCCGGTGATCCTCGGAAGGGAAACCGTGGAAAGTCAGCAGCTCGACCATGTAAGCGCCGGTGGGCCCTATCTGCGCCTGAATGTCGTCGTACCTAGCGACAGACTATGAAGAGTATATGGCGGTGGTGAGGGCGTATTGTAACTGTGCTGAAGTCACAACTGAAGTCGTCGGTCAGTACCTCTATACAATTTCCCCAGACGTCTAGACATGTTTAATATGGGATCATGTATAGGTCACCGCATAATTGCCCATCTTGGTGCCCTTGTATACCGTTTGTCGATGATAGTGTGTTCTACCGCCATGGCACTATTGTTGTCATTTTGTAGCGCATTCCTGAAATGGAGTCTTGAAGCAGACCTCATAGGAGAGATTGTACTAAGAGATTGACTGGCACGAATGGTCGTTCGCGACTGCCGCTCTGCCCAGAGCTCAGATAAGTGGTAGCGAAATGGATGTCCTTGCTATAAGACAAGCCAGTCTTTACATGAGTATTGAATGTGGGCTTCTTGGCATATAGAATCTGACGAAATGTCGGAGGTCAGAGTCAAGCCCTTATCATGATACCGCCGAGATCAAAGTGGCAGCGATCATTGACCAGTCCGATCGGTATCCTGCGTGCTGAGAGTGCGAGGCGCGACAAGCGGGGTGGATTGTGTGCACTAGTTTGAAGCTTGCAGTAGCATAGAGTGGCGCATGAACTATATGCCAATGTTCGCGAAGACTATCACCCTTTGGCTCTAGTCTGAGTGATCCCAGCGCATCCAGAGTACTCGAGCCGTGAAAGAAGATACCAGCACCATGCAGGCGCAATCTCCAGCATGATCGTACAGAATTCAATCAGGTTATACAGAGGCAGAGTGAGCTTCATCGGGATTCATTTTATCAGTTTCTATTGGTCTTCTTGCCTAGTTGCCTGAGTATCAGATAGTCCCGCGTCGGGCGTGAAAGACCGGAATGGTTAATCACCACGTAATGTATGGTGCGCGTGGCCCTTGCCACCGTGTCCCTCAAGAGCCAACCAACACCCTTGGAGATTTCTGCCCAAGTCATCGCCTTCCTTCAGCCTCGGCCTTAATTATAGCCACAGGGTCGTTCTAGTCTGCTACTGGTCCAGGGTTGCCCGACCGCGGTGGATGGGGTTCATGTCAAAGTACTTCCACAAGCTAGGATTGGAGGGAAACGGGAGGGTGTGAAAGACTCAGAGCTAGCATCACGCTAAGATCATCGGGCCCATCTGCATGCCATTGTTCCTCTTTGTGATCCAGAGTGTACCTGGGCCCAGGGGTAAAAACCGTCAGACCCGACTTTTCACTCTTTTCACTCTTTTTCTCTGGGTAGAGTGACGTCGTTGACTCCTATTAAATCCAGCCCAACGGAAGGCCCTGTTTCGAGTTGCCCTTTATGAGAGTCGGCCCGCCGGTTCGCCCGCCCACGACCCAGAGTTCGTGGGTTCCAGACCGCGTCGCCTCCCCATGTGGGCCATGGTGGATATCGTGGATATCCGCCAGAGAGAAGAAAAAAAAAGATCTTTAGTTTGCCAGGAACTCCCCGGATCCCCCAGGGACTTTATAAGGTTCTCGTGCTCATTCGAGAGATCCGATACTCGGCAAATTCATCTTGTTTCCTAATTTCTATCTCTATCTCTATCTCTATTTCTATTTCTATTTCTATTTCTTTTTTCTATCTTTATTTACAATTCACTCTGGCGCCTAGCTCTCTTGTCCCTTGCAGATAACCCCATTTTGGACGAATCAGATGTATACCGTCCGGGCGTTGGATTGATCTGCCGATCGTCGTCCACGAAGAGATATGTCACCTCGTTAAGGTTCGATCTAGAGACGAACCCCCCTCAACCACATCTGCGTTCGCGCCATGTATGAACATCAGGATAGGGCCGACCCCACTAGGGCCTGGCAAGATGAGCTGCCGGATGGCTCGCTGGCCTATCCCCGGTGTCTGGAGGTCCATCCCGTTCATGCATCCTGCACGCCTTCACCCTTACAAGATGCGGTGTCACTTCCCCTTCGTTTGAAGTCGGCATTTACTGGGTCCTTGTCTCTCCACGACTACCGCAAGTATCTCTCCCAGGAGAGCATTGACGATCCCGTCGATCGTTCTGACAAAACGCTCAAGCGCAAGACTGCCACCACAAACTTGCATCGTCCACTGCCCAATTCTGCGCGTCCTTCCTGTGCAGGTTCCGTGTCCTCGGTGGCGTCCAGTCCACCGCCTCTCTCGCCATCCTACTCGCATAGTATCATCTCTCAGCGGAGCGAGCTGGAGCCCGAGTTCCTAGATGTACCTGGTGTGTACAGCCCCGTCCTGGTCACGAGTGAAAAAAAAGCAATATACTAACACTAGTATAGCTCCTTCTCAGGATCTACAAGAGTACCTTGTCTCGGAACATCTGGTCCGTCCTAGACCGAACAGGAAGCGATTGGTGAGGGACCTGAAACATTGATGAACACGAATTTTCCCCTCCCCCTCTCTTCTAACACCTTTTTCTAGAATCCAGTCCTTGAAAAGCACCAGAAGCCCGTGCCGGCTCGGGATCAGGGTCACTCTTTGCCTCCACCCCGTCCTCAGGAATCCGATCCGATGCTGGCCACCACCCAGGCCGTCTCCACCATCTCGCACGGCGGTGCCTCCTTTGAGATCCTCAATCCGCGCAAGTCGCTGGATATCTCCAGGATCGTCTCCTTCATTGAGGATGTCGATGGCTGCTCGTCATTGTCATCAGACCCTATTCGGGACTTTGAGGTCTCCACCACGACCATCGACCTAGGCCTGGACCGGTGCTCCCTCTCTCAATTCACTGATGCATCCCTACCATCTCACTACTCGTCCCACTCCCTATGGACACCTCCGTCGAAAGGATTCTCCACGCCCAAGCGGCAAATGAGCGACATTCCCTCCTCGTCACCTGGAGTGCACGGGCGAGCACGCTCTCATTCCGACTACTCCATTCATGATCAACCCATTTGGTCACAGACTCAGCACAATGAAAACGAGCTGCACGAAGAAATGTACCCTGACTTAATACGGGATTCCCCGAACCCCCATATTACCTCGATCGCCGAGCGGTCCGAAGAAACAGAAAATGAAGACGAAAGCCCATACGATTCTCCTCGCCCTCCATCGTCCCCCAAGACAGTCAACTCTGACGATGACAGCGAGATCGGTGAGCCCGGGTCCCCGGTCTACGCTAATGGTGAGTGGGCCCAGGTCGACGAGCGCGATCGCGGCATCATCTTCGAGGAATCTCCTTCGCCTTATGACATCTACTACGAAAACACAATGCCCGCCTACTCCTACTCCAAGCCCCACGATCCTTATGACCTCATCTCTCTTGACCCACATGTCCGATCCGTGCTAGCCGCGGCCAATGCCGAGAACATGGGCCTGCGCGGACATCCTGCTCGTGCGCTTGATGACTTGCAGCGCAAGTCTCAGGGCAAGGCTGATGATCGCAAGCGGTCGTATTCCCAGAGAAAGAGACTGCGGAAGTTCTTCAGCTGGCGGTCTGGGAACTAGTTGGATTCTTATGAGATGTGATACGATATGATGATGGGTTATCTGGCGAATTTTTTTTTTTTCGTTTTCTTCTTTTCTTTGTTATACATATTTTGTTTTCTTCTTCTTATCTTGTCTTCTTACACCTCTTTCTATATCTTTTCTATTCTTCCGAGTCTGAGACTCTATTTCGTTACCAAGAGACTAACTACAAGCATCTTCTTCCTCCTTACTTTACATGCATTCTTTTTCTCCTACCTGTAATCCACCATAAAAACCTGGGATCCATAGCTGCGAGGTCCCGATTAATTCCTTTATTTTTTTAATATTTCCCGACTCGCCCATTCAGAGTTGTCGCGGAGTATCTCGAAGATCTTTTTCAAACCATACGACCATCTTGTCAGCTTCCAAGACGACTGTGGAGAAAGTCGAAAAACAAGGCAAACAATAGGTATTGGACTGGGGATCTCTGTGAAGTCAAAAGACTGAACTACAAAGATCCCTCGGATCTTTTCCACGAAATCAAGCCTGGTTTTGAGAATTGTTTTATTTTTCCTGTATGATTTGGAGGGAACTCCTGCCTCTGTGATTGGAGTGTATGAATGACCGCCGTGCGATGATAGATGGGCTGCAGGCAAACGAGATATTCAGCTGAAGGATGTTTACTGGAGAACTCTTCGGAGGAAATCAGAGGGTACAAATCGGCCGAGAGCTCAGTTGTTGGGTTCTGTATGGCTTTCGTATTAGATGACAGATATTGGAGGGTATGAAATAGAGACGTGAGTGAACTCTCTCCCTGCTCTGGTACTAATTTTGTCATTCAAAGTGTTATCGAGACAATCAGACCCTTGATCACCACGACCAATCTCGGTTTTTCCCATCACCGTTCCGCCATGTCGATGATGGTTGGTTGTGATCTAGCCAGTTGTGGCATTTATATTCTTAGACCAAGCGGGCTCTTTATATTTCAGTATCAATTGGCGAGATTATTGGTAGAAAAAAAAGGTTCCGAAATTATGGAGTGTTCGAGTTCTATGAATTGGGTATCAAATTCAAGTATGTACATGAAGACCAAAAGGGTCAGGCTAATGGGATAATCTAATGTCTAATGTGATGATAAATGGGCTTTAGGAACGTTCCACGACAGATGCAAGCGCCGCGCTGACCATACTCTTGCGACGAAGTCCCTGGTCACCCCGTTTAGAGGCTTCCCGTCCCGTATGAGAGGGATAATGGTTCTTCTCGATTCGGTGAGACTGCGCGGGTCCTGCTGTGCTCTTCCTCCGACCTCGAGCCTCGGCAGCAAACGAGTCTGGCCCGAATCGACTGCGATGTAATGTCAATGCTCTCCGGCGTGGCGAGGACCGTGGCGGCAGTGAGCTAGGGTGGCAATCGTCTTCGACTGGGACGTCGGGTCCATGCCCGTAGGATTCCTCGGACAGGACTGTGCGGCGAATGGCGTCAAGCTCGCCCTCGTCGCATTGCAATTGTGAAATCTGTTGCCTTTGCATCCGAATGTTTCGGTGGTCCGGCTGGTTGGGGTTGAAGTTGGGGACATCGAAATTGTCTAGAGATGGAAAGTCCGGTGGGATGGATGTTGGACTCGGGTTGGAACCCAAAGAAGGAGAGGAATCATATTGTCCATCTTCATCGTGGTCCGTGTCGGGTGGCGTAAGGATATACCCGGAGTAGCGATTTCGAGTTCGGGTTCCGTCGTGCATGAGGCGCCCCTGTTCCGGTAGACGCTCACCTTTTGGACCCTGAAGTGTGTGCTCATGCAGTTTTTGCGTAAGTGTTGAAATTGAAAGGCGCTTCTGTTCGTAAGAGAATGGCACCGAGGTCGGAGGTGGCTGTTGGGAGCGAAAGTAGGAGGATCTCGAACGAGACAGTGTGCGGAACCGGTGCGAGGGCGACGGGCAACGTGATGACATTGGCGAGATCAGCGCGCTATCACAGTCGACCATAAGCCGATCGTCTGTATCGATTGCCAGACGAGCCGGTCGCGAGGACGGCGACGAGAAGGAGAAGTCCTCGAACATGATGTGGCAAACGAGCGGAAGGATGGGTTCTGAGGAAGTCGGGATGGTCGTTCGAAGGGTCGGCCTGCGCTCGATATCGTGCCAGATGTCTTCGATACACTGATCGAGGCAGGGAACAGAAATATATCACGCCGGAGGAGGGATTCCGGCGTTTTGCCGCTGCGAAAAATTCGGCCTGGTCGACCGGTGGTTGATGGGAGGCGACGCCACGTGATCGGCGGCTCTTTGGAGGCCGACTTTTATAGTCGCATTTTTTTTGTTCCATGGAGTAAATGATGATGATCAATATTCAAGAAAGAAAAGTCAAATTTGTATTTAAAAGAAAGCAAACAGATATTAGATTGTCTCAAATGCGGCTCAGTCCTGCGAGACGCCGTCTTTGCCGCAGATCGACTCAAATACCCCCACCGTGTGCTCCCACACTAATTTACCGGTATCATTCTGGCGATACTCCTGCAAAAGCTTCTGGTTTCTAGCAGCAGATCCATCCCATCTCAAAAGATATGCCCCAATGCCCTTGACTCCATCGGCACCGGGCACAACATCGCCGCCACCAGTAGAGGCCCCGCGGTGGGAACCGCGGGCTAGTGCGGCATACAGATGTCGATCACCGCTCTCGCTGAGAGGGACCAACCAGGGTTTCGCTAGAACAAGCATAGCGTTCATCGCAACCCGCGTAACGGTTCCAAACCCACGCATGAGGCCTGTCTTGACCACTCTGGGGTAGGCATGGACAAAAGACACCTCGGGATGAGAAGCCGCGAGCTCCTGCATCGATAGGGACGTCATGGTGATAGCGTGTTTAGCAGCGTTACGGAGCGAGTAGGTTGACTTTAGAGACAAGTCGTCCAGGTTTAACGGACCTTCCCCGCCTGCCTCAAGGACGGAGACGACACTGGCCGACTTGCTACGGAGGCCGGATTTGGCTGGGGACGACTCTTCGGTGACCGCTCCAGCTTTCGCCAAACGCGGCAGAAGATTCTTAATAAATTGCATGCGTGAGTAATAGTGTAGGCTGAGCTTTTTGTCAAGTCCCTCGTCGGTCTCTGGGTGGATCTTAGTAGGGTCTCATGATTAGAGAAATTCAGAGTCAGCGGTACCATCGCGTCCCTTGGTGGTGAGCATTCCAGCACTCAAGGAAAAGAAGGTTGATCTTGTCTTCCTTGACTTGGATATCCCTGCATGCTTCATCCACGCTGTGCAGCCTGGCGGCGTCACACCTGATGAAACTAAGCTGCCCCTTCGGGTTCAGCTGACGTAGTTCCTCGATGATGCCTGGGACTCATTGCGCCCGACTAGAAATACTCGTGGAGAAAGCGTTTCTCGTACAAATGCCCAGGCGGTTGCTTCGCCGATTCCGCTAGTGCCGCCGACTTGAAGCACCCATGTTAGTTTCACCCACGGCAGAAACTTTTGTCACGCGAGACTTATGGGGTTGGGAGTGTAGTACCAAAGACAGCCACGAGATTGGGGCCGTAGTCTTTCAGACTGGCGTGATTCTGATGTACCTCGTCGAGTGACACCATTGTGTTTGGATTGTATATCGTTGTCCGGCAACAACTGATGATGGAAGTTTTAGTCACATGACATGCCACATGCCATCAAGAGCCCAGCAACTCAAGAATTTTGAAGGAATCATGTCAGTCCTTTTGGGACGTGGAAACTCGACTGCCGGGCTTATCGTAGAGCGGGTCACTGGGCGACGGGGACATTGTTGAAACGGCATCAGGTGTCTAAAGACCCACATGTCCAGGATGCATTGGATCAGAATCGCTATCATACAGAATCCCATGATTATGAGGATCTGGGTTAGGAAGATGATCCATTGCATTATATACCAAAAACTCTACACGTAAGTCAGTCTTTCAGATCTTCTCGGTAGGACCAAGTGCATCCATTTTGACTCTTAGAAATAGCAAGCTCTGCTAAGCCAAGCTCTTGATCAAGGTCCTTCAAATATCTCTGCAGATGAATGCATTCAGACCAGCTTTGGCGTTTATATACAGTAGAGCTGCGAGGCTCCACTGGATTCTGCTCGAGTTTCGAATAACAATGACCATTTAGTTGTGTGGGTTCAATATTTGGTACTTTTTCTAATAACATGGGTCTTCTAAGAATATGGGCTAGGTCTCGGACTACTTGGGTTTCGTTGAGGATTATGTCTTGAAGGTCCGTGCCAGGGAGCCAGATGTATTCAGTCCAAGCCGACAGCCACCTCAAGATATATCTGATCGCACCGAAGGACCCGCAATCCTTGAATTTCAGCGCCTACACTTCTGGAATCCCTCAATGAAACGTATAACTCAGACATGATTCCAATTGACTTCTTATCAGAATCATGTTTCTCTAGACCGACCCCGCCCTCGTTAATTCTTAGTGTTCATCCATGGCTATGTTCTTATCAGGGCTCCCCGCATCGGCCTTCCGAGCGTAGTGCCGGCCCCCCATAAATAATGACCTAACTGCTCCAACGCGCCTCCAACTTCCCCTCCGACCCAACTTTAGTTTCCCCTCCAAAATGGCAGCCTTGCTGAGAAAGCCTTTGAAGCTGGCTCTCGTCCAGCTTGCCTCTGGTAATTCTTCTAGTTATTACTATTATGCAGCTTCCAGGCTGACGGAATCGAACAGGCGCGGACAAATCCATCAACCTTTCGAATGCCCGGAGCAAGGTCCTCGAGGCCGCACAGGCTGGCGCACGACTAATCGTCCTTCCTGAATGCTTCAACTCCCCTTACGGTACCCAGTTCTTCCCCAAATACGCCGAAACCCTTCACCCTTCTCCACCCACAAAGGAACAGTCACCCTCGTTCCACGCGCTGTCCGCGATCGCCGCCGAGGCAAAGACATACCTTATCGGAGGCAGTATTCCCGAGCTGGAGCCGGAGAGCAAGAAGTATTACAACACGTCGCTGGTGTTTTCGCCGACGGGCGCCTTGATTGGAACTCATCGCAAGACGCACATGTTCGACATCGATATTCCGGGCAAGATTACGTTCAAGGAGAGCGAAGTACTGTCGCCAGGCAATGAACTAACAGTAATTGACCTCCCGGAATACGGCAAGATTGGATTGGCGATCTGTTACGACATTCGATTCCCGGAGTCGGCTATGATCGCAGCCCGTAAGGGTGCTTTCCTGCTAGTCTCACCGGGCGCCTTCAACACAATTACTGGGCCTCTTCACTGGTCACTCCTGGGACGTGCTCGCGCTGTTGACAATCAGACTTATGTTGCTCTGTGCAGCCCTTCGCGCGATTTGGAAGCTACTTACCATGCCTATGGTCACAGTTTGGTCGCAGACCCGAGCGCGAAGATATTGTGTGAAGCGGAAGAGGAAGAGACCATCCTGTACGCGGATCTCGATAACGAGACCATCGTGAACACGCGCAAGAGTGTTCCAATCTACACCCAGCGCCGGTTTGATGTGTACCCTGACGTCAGCGGGGAGAGCTCAAAATAAGGCATGGCCATAGAAATTAGCATAGTAGGTACCTGCGAAGGGAGCAATTTTATTTCATACAATATCGTACAGATGATGGTTGTAGTGAAGACAAGTCCAAATCGACATTAATTGCTTGAGAATTCGATAATGCCTCAGGCGCAATATTCATGCCTCAGGTGTCACAAGGTGATCAGCTGAGTCAGATAAATCACCCAATCACAGGACGCCCACACGATAAGCGAGCCACACTCATCCGCGGGCCACAAATTCAGTCACTTTCGTGAATTTCTTCCTCGACCAATTCCGCCCACAGTCGCCGACCCCTACAGTCAGTCTTTCCCACCGATACAACCCTCCCGGACAGCCATCTGACCCTTAGCAGAGATGTCCAACGTCAAATCTGGAAAGCAGCGTTCGGCTATCGCCGACGTGGTGTCGCGCGAGTACACCATCAACCTCCACAAGCGCGTATGTTGAAAACCCCCCAATCTCATTCGAGTTCCCCTCACCTGCGACAATCTGGAAAACCGTGGAGGCAAAACTGGACAGAGAACACACAATCCTGAAACATGGAACTCTTTCTTTTGTGTGTGTGCGTGGGAAGCGGAAAAGGGACCTAAAAACTCCTTCGACCGCCTCGCCTCGAACAGCCGTGGGCAACCACGGCTAAAAGTTGTCACTAGTGATGGCTCGACAGCTGCAGATATCCTCGGAGTTTTGCAGGTGGCATACACCTCCCAAACCGGGAACAAAAGAAGAAGAAGAATTAGTTTTATGAAGTCCACCTCTATGGCCGAACCAGAACATCGCAGAGTCTCGTACTCTACCAGATGGCATTAGGACGGAAGACTAATTACAACTTCTTTTCGGAATACAGACCCACGGTGTCAGCTTCAAGAAGCGTGCTCCCCGTGCCATCAAGGAGATCCGCGCCTTCGCTGAGCAGGCCATGGTAAGCCTCAGCTCTCCATCCGCACAACAGATCCGCCTCGCTAACGATTCACTCAGGGTACCAAGGACGTTCGTGTCGACCCCGCCCTCAACAAGAAGGTCTGGGAGGCCGGTATCAAGGGTGTCCCCTTCCGTATTCGTGTTCGCATCTCCCGCAAGCGTAACGACGAGGAGGGTGCCAAGGAGCGTCTGTACTCCCACGTCCAGGCCGTCAACGTCAAGAACCCCAAGGGTCTTCACACTGCTACCGTTGATGAGTAAATGTGTTGACGTCGATGTCTTTGCTTCTATGATTCCATGTACTTGGGGTTCGGCCGGGGCTGTTCCAAAATAAAATACCTTTTACCCATGGCCTAAGTTTCCTTGCGTAGTGTTCATCTGTATATTGTCAGCTTGAAAGTATCCTCTTTCGATTCGGAAGGGTCATGAATACAAATTCTCGCCGAGGGTGAGGTAGTGATTCTGAAAGTCGCTTCTTCCAGGGTATTGTGCCAGGTGCCGATGCCAAGTTCTACAGGCATATAGTCTCTCGCGACTGTAATCTGCGGCTCCAGTAGAGCTGTCTTGTCCCCATACATGAAGCTCAACCCCAGTGTCATTTGCCATGGACTGATACCGCTCTTCTTTAAGACCCATACGCGACAATCCAGAGCTCAGGTCAAAGCCTTACATCTCACCGAATCATCATCATCATCTTGGCTTGGTTCATTGAACATCAGTTGTATAGGTATGACGGGCTTTTTGTAGCCCCCTTCGTCGGAATCTTTTCCAACTAAGCGGGGAGCGTCTCACTTGGTCATCTTGCGAATCAGAGCGAAAAGACCAAATAAAGAACAAATACGAGGTGGGCAAGATTCTTTGGCAAAGGATTAGGTGCAGGGGTGTGCGCTAGGATATGATACGAAGCCGCTCTCATCAATCTTAATACAATCATGGAAAAATAAGCATGTGTAAAATGGCGACTAGTGCACAGCCGAAGGAAATCAAAAGAAGATGAGGAAATAGGGTTGGATGCACCAACTGAGGTTTTCGCCAATATAATTCAGCAACAATGCAAATAAAACACAAAATGTTAAACTCCATCAATGTTATATCGTACAATTGGGCTGGCCAAGGAAGGATGAAGAAAAAAAAGAGAAGCTTCTTCGCACAAAATTGAAACACCATATTTCTGCTTGTCCCGTCATGATCATGATTTCAGGCCGCCTTCAGTTCTTGAGTTCCTCAATCTTGTTGTGAAGACCGTCGATGAATTCGGCCTTAACACGGATGGCCCAATGTTCGGGCTTACCGTCGGCTTGGGGGACCATGCACTGCACGCTGTTGTTCATCTTGGCGTAGTCAAGCTCCTTTTGAAGGTAGGTGTTCAGGATGACATTTCCACCGGGATCACTGCGGAGGACAATTCGAGAACGGCCCGTGTCAGGGTGCTTAAGGAGTTTGATGATACCGGTGCCCTGAGAGGTCCAGCCAGTGGCTAACTTGAAAGCCCGAGCCCGACATTCGAATTCAACCGTTTCATCCTGTTCACCGTTCACTGCACTAGAGAGGTCAAAGATAGCCCCAGGAGCGGTTTCCTCATCAGGTGTGGCATCTCCTGAGGTGGCATTACCGACACTAGAAGCCTGAGTAGAGGCAGGAGTCGGTGCCAGGGACGCAGGAGAGTCATTTCCAAATTTGATGGGCATGCTGGGCTTCCAGGTATTATCGGTGGGGGCGGGTGAAGAGCCGAACAGGTTCAATTTGCTAGGAGATTTTTCCTTCTCGAGCGCAGTTGTTTGACCAAAGCTGGGGGCCACTGGGGTGGGAGTAGAGCCGAAGAGACCCGACGCGCTGGGAGACTGATTCTGGGTGGCGGTCGATTTACCGAAGCTAGAAGCGAACAAGCTTGATGTGTTGGTAGAACCCCGCTGGGGCGCCGGCGAGTCGACCCGATCGAATAGACTGCGTCCAGCAGCCGCAGTCGGGGCAGGAAGTGGTGTGTCCAAGCCCGATTTGGTGTGCTTGGACTTGGAGGAAGAGTCGTCCTCATCCCTACTGGCCTCCGAAGCAAGACGCTTAGGAGAGCTGTTCTTGGCCTCATCGTCGGAATCATCACTGTCCTTTCCATCGTCAGACGGCTGTGGAGTGGCAGAAAGACGACCAAAAATGTTCTGGGAGTTGGAGAGAGGGCGGCTAGATGATTCAAAGATGGAAGTCGTGGATGGGGCGGGAGAAGCGGCAGTCAGGGGGGACTTCTCCGCAGGTTGAGATGCATTGGCCCCAGAATCAGATGGAGAGGGCTCATCCACGTCGATGAATTTGAAGCCTTCGCCAGGTACAAACACGGATTTCTTCATGGCTGATCCCTCGAGTTTCGCGCGCTTCTCGCGTTGCTTCTCAGCATCTTGACGCTCCCACTCAGCTTCATCATCTTCGTCGGAATCGAAGTCTTCGGCCTTTCGCTTAGCTTTTTCTTTGGCCTCAGTCTCCTCTGCCTTCTTCTTGAATTGGGCCATGAAATCAACGCCAGCAGAGCCGTTACCAAACTTCGGAACACCGGAAGTAGCTGGTGATCCCGCAGGCTTGGGACTGGCAAACATATTGCCGGCCAGCTTGGGGGCCGCAGGGAGAGCAGCAATTGGTGTCTTTTCGGCTGGGGGCGTGGCGTTCTCAGTCGAAGTCTTTGCAAACAGATTCTCCTTGGGAGTGGCATTGGCATTCAAAGTTGATAGAGACGCAAAAGGGTTAGCCTTAGGCTCCGGTGCAGCAGAGCTTTTCACCTGCAATGGTGCATCGACTGGTTTAGCCGGACTGCTGCTAGGAGAAGAGTAAGACTGCGAAAAGAGACGTGCAGTGTTCGAAGAGTTGGAATCTGCAGTGGCTGCTGGATTTTGCGCGTTGGCTGTAGACTTAGTAGAGTACGCATTGCCCTTGAATTTGACACCACCTTTGGGTTTGAGAGGTGCGCCCATGGCCTGACGAGCCTTCATGTAGAAGAGCACCAAATTGTCAAAAGCATCACTTCCGGGCTCACATTTGAGGATTTCCTTCTGGTAAAATTGGGAAAGGGACTTGACTTTCCAGAACAACTCAGAATTTCCAGTGGCTTCCTTGGTGGTACTGGCCGGAAGGTCAGACTGAGGCAGCCGGGCAGCCGGATCAAAGCCAGTACTGGCAGTAGAGCCCAGCTGACTAGAAGTGCCTAAAGAAGTCTGAGGCGGTTGAGGCGCAGGGGCTGCAGCATAGCCGTTGAACAGATTGCTAGAGGACTGACTGGTGGACATAGTTGGCTTTGATCCAAAAAGCTTGGAACCCGTGTTAGGGGTAGGTTGAATGTCCTTAGACGGGGACGAAATGGGCGCAGGAGATTTGGCACCCAAGAGAGACCCGAACGGGTTGGTCCCTGCGGGCTTTTCTTGTTCACCAGCCGATGTGGGTGTGAACACATTCGGCGTGGGGGTAGATTGAGCTTTCGCGGGTTCAGAAGGCTTGGGCGCGGTAGAAGCGCCGAAAAGAGAGCCGAAGGGAGTGGACTTCGTTTTCTCAGACTCGGAAGGTTGAGCTGCCGTAGAGTTTCCACCAAAAAGGCCCTTGAAGGGCTGAGAATCGGTAGGCTTTTCGGTGGCTTGATCCGCTGCTGGCTTGGGTGTAACTAGATTGTGGGCCTCGTTGGTAGGCTTTGCTGGCGACATGTTGCCGAAATTAGGCTGTGAAGATGCCCCGCTGCCGAAAAGATTTTTGAAAGGCTGTGAGCTGTTGGTAGTGGGAGCAGCGCTTTGTTCCGGAGCTACTTTTGGAGCGAACGGATTACTGGGCATAGGGGTCTCTGCGGCTGGCTTTGATGAGAATAGGTTGTTCAAAGCAGGCTGGGAAGCATTCGCTTGATCAGACCCCGAAGATGACGGCTTAGGAGCGAACAGATTACCACCTGTGGCAGGGGCTGCAGAGAAGATGCTCGAAGTGTTCGCCTTTGCGGACTCTGGGGTAGATGCAGCGGGTGTTGATCCAAAGAGTCCACCGAAGGGTTGAGCAGGGGTTGATTGTGCAACAAAGGCGGGCTTGGCTGCGAAGCCATCCGCTTTGTCGCTAGGCTTTTCAGTAACCGAGGGGACATTAAGGCCTCCGAACGGATTGCTGGAGGGTGTAGTGGCAGGCTTAGAGGCGAATAGATTTGAAGCTCCAGACGAACCACCAAAGAGATTATTCTGAGGCGTAGCCGAAGAGTTGGCGCTGAATGAGGGTACCTTAGGCTTCGCGTCAGGCGACATTTGCATGGACTCTGATGCAGAATTCGCAGTGGAGCCTTGCCCGAAAGCAGAGGTACTTGCAGGAGCACCTGCATTCTGCTGTGCACCGAAAAGACCATTCGAGAAAGAAGGCTGGCTCGTCGGCTGGTTGCCAAATCCGCCGAAACTCGTAGAGACGCCGGGAGTGGATTGGGGAGTAGAGGTGGCAGCATTGAAGGAGAACGGGTTGGAAGATGGAGCAGAACCACCAAAGCCCGAGGATGAGAAGTTGAAACCTGTCGAGCTACTACCCCCAAAGGAGAAAGGGGTTGAGGCAGTCTGGGTGGGTTGTGTGGGTCCCGAGCTAGCTCCTGGGAAGCTCTGGCTTTGACTCTGTCCAAAGTTGAAACCGGTCGAAGGTGCAGAATTGAACGATGTAGATTGGAAGCTTGAAGCCGCCGGGGCAGCTGGGCCAGTCGACAAAGACGAGAAAGCACCAACCGAAGGTTGAGGAGCTGCACCGCCGGTTGGTGTACCGGCTCTGGGACGACGTCTAACATCCTTGATTCTGAGGAAACAAACACTTGCGTCAGTCTTCCGGAAGGCATGGCGAAGAAGCAGACGAAGGCTGAGAGAGAAACACGAGGCGGAGTGAAAGAAGTGAATATGGGTAATGGCAACGACAATGTTTGCGTGACAGCAGTTTTAAAGAAACGAAAGATGCCTTGAGGGAAGAAGACGTGAAGATAGCAAGGAAGAGGAGAGGGATCTCGATCAAGATCAGGAAACATCACAAAACGCACCCAAACGGTGAGTAACAAGGCAGAGAGCAGCTCCTTTCTTGGGCTACCGCCCTGCCTCATCAAACACTGTCCGAAGAGATCGTGTGTATCTCAAGATGTGATAGCCCAACAGCCATTCCACAAGCTTTCTCCACATTTTGTCAATGGATGGAACCCACTTACTTTCTACTTGCCATTTGGGCAGCCGTCGCCCTGTGAGGCTTGTCGTCCGGAGTACTTGACATCGCGAATGCGTTCTCGTCGTCTTTGGATCCTTGAGGACCTTGCGCTGTACGTTTGGACATCTATGGGGTTGTTGTCCTCGAAACACCTAAAGCACCAAGTTCGAGGTTTGTAGGTAGCGCTTTCACACCCGTTCGTGAGTGTCTCGGCAAAAGAGAGCTCGTATGTTCGATTGTAGATGATGCGGCGAGCCTTGGTCCTCGATGCTAGATCGAGTCCTTGAGTAACTCACGGATGAAGATCCCTGGTCGCGCGCGGCGCTTCGCTGACACGCTCAGAGACAACTCGAAGCAAAGAGTATGAAGCTAGCACAGGTGATTCGTCTTTCACTCAGAGAGCAAAAGTCAATTTGTCTCTGCGAAACTCGACGACGTGGTTGGTGGTGTCTTGTTCCGTGACACGACGTTGTTCGCGACCCGTCGCGCAAGCTGACAATCACGGATTCACCAGGGTCAATATCGAGAGGAGGAAGAGGTCAGGAAGCTGTTTCTCCGATGGAAAAGCAGACTGGTCGGATAGTCGAGGGGGAGGGGGAAATGAAGTTGACCCTGGTAATTTTTTTGCGCGGAGGCTCTCGCAGACGCAAGAACACCACGCCGTGAAAAAATATGGTCACGTGGGTCTTGGCATGACGGCAGCTCATAACAGTCAGCTTCTTTCATCTATTGCTAAATTGATCCTTGCTTGCATATGTTTCCTGATTTATTGGGAGCTTCATGGGTTCGAAGCTCCAGCACACAATTCTCCTACAATGAAATATGGAGCACAACGCCATTGTCGAACTGCTGGGTGGAATCGAGCATGACGTCGTCTGGGAGGGAAGTCCGTCTTAAACCCGCCTGGTAAAAGTAGGCCGGATCGTGCACGGTGCACCCGAGGACTTCTTTAAGTGACTGGGGAAGAAGATTCGGTCCCTGTGGATAGGGTTCAAGTCAAACCAAATTTGTCCGTACGGACATTTCAACAACCACTTCTACGCGTCTAGATCACACTAATTTACTCTAGTGACCGCCGGTTTCACGACTAGCTCACACAAGCTTCTCACCCCTGTAGACCGTTCTGAGATGAAGATAGGCCCTACCTCAGAAGCCATAAGCGCCTAAGGTCGCTCCCTGTGGCGTGGTAGGATCGAACAGGACCACAAGCAAGGACTACGTGGCTGACCTCAAGATAGTGCTGGGATTTAAGCTAGTGAGATCACTCGGCCACATTTCAATGGATCAGTCAAGATTACAGGAGGTGCTACGAGAACTATATGGGCTATTTAGGGCTTGAGGCCGTTGTCGACATGAAACCTTGAAAGCTGAAGACTTGAGTACTGGTAATCCATTTGTTTTTTTCGCTCGTGCAGAGAGCACGGACCGTACCTCAAAGTCTTCTGATCGATGATCTATGCGTTATATTCAGGGAAATGGTCATGTTCTTTTCAAAAAGATTACAATCCCCAAGGCTCTTTGAGCCACGAAACAAAATTTCTCGGCTTTTGCCTTTCTTGTCCACAATCCCTGTCGCACATAAAGCATGACCCCTGAGTCAAATTTCCGTCCTAGTGTGGCGGCAATAGATTCTGCAGCTAGTCACATTCCTTCCCGCTTTTCGATGCAGCCCGTCAGACTAGTCCATTTCAACTCTCTCACATTGTGATGTGGTTGACTGTAGCCTCCTATTGGCTCGGTCCGCTTTATTGACAAGGGACAAGATTCCCCGTGGGGCCCGATCTGCGCTCTCGATTGCCAATCTCTACCATTCCTCGATCATGAGGCAAGACGGCCAGCGTGACAACATGAAGCTCAGCGGATGAGGGCTTAGGAGCTAATACTATTCTTGCCCTATCGTGACCTGATTCAGGGTCATCTGCAATCCATTTCCCCGTCTCAAGTGACACTATGGGGTAGGATTCATTAAACAGCATGTTTCGACAATGGCTGAAGGTGTGGCAGACATTAGGTCCCACCCCTATTCTTTGTTATGAGTGTTTCACGCAGCATCTCGATAATAATTGCCGAAACTGTGTGTTGAGCGGTTATATAAGAAACCGGCTCGCCTCGTCTACGCGCATCAAATGGCCCGCATGCTTTTCGGCCTTTCTTTCATTACAATATGCTCTTCGCCTCTCTGGCTAGCTGCTTTTCCTTGATAGCATGTGCTCATGCTCAACTGCTGACTGGTTCAGCTAGAGCTGAACAATCTAGCTCTACTTTGAAGCCCTTGGCCAAGAACACACCCACGACTCTTGCTAGCACCGCTTCCCCCATCAGCCTTGAGACACCGACTGTGGATATACATGCTACTACTGAAGCCTCGGACGATGCGTCGTACTGGCTGGCGGATATCAAGCACCAAGGTCTTGCAGCATTTAACTCGAATCCTTCTACCTACACGGTATTCCGCAATGTGAAGGACTATGGCGCCAAAGGTAATGCCCTGCAACGAGTATTTTATCTACATTGCAGGCGTCTAATATACATCAGGTGACGGTGTGACCGATGATACTGCTGCTATCAATCTTGCTATCAGCGATGGTGGCCGTTATGGCCCAGCAAGCCGAGAGTCTTCCACCACGACCCCCGCTATCGTATATTTCCCAGAAGGAACGTATCTGATCTCGACGTCTATCATCGACTATTACTTTACACAGCTCATTGGTAATCCAAACTCTATTCCGGTGATCAAAGCTACCGCGGGTTTCACTGGGCTGGGGTTGATTGACGGGGACCAGTACCAAAGTGATGGCGGTCAGGGCTGGACCTCGACCAACGTGTTCTTCAGGCAGATTCGAAACTTGAAGCTGGATTTAACAAACATCCCTGCCACCTCGGGAGCCACAGGTATTCACTGGCCTACTGGACAAGCCTCAAGTATTCAGAATGTGGAGATCGAAATGAGCTCAGCCTCAGGGACACAGCACCAGGGTATTTTCATTGAGAATGGTGAGATGAAACAGAAACCCCATGACCCTGCTAGTTTGATGAATTGCTAACTGCTCCAGGGTCCGGTGGCTTCTTGACCGATATCACCATCACTGGTGGTTTGTATGGCGCCAACGTTGGCAATCAGCAATTCACCATGCGCAACTTGGTCATTTCGGATGCAGTGACCTGCATTTCTCAGATCTGGGACTGGGGCTGGACCTACCAAGCTCTGAAGCTGTCGAACTGCACAACCGCTCTTGCCGTCAACAACGGTGGCGCCGGTGACCAGCTCGTTGGCTCAGTGACAGTTTTTGACAGCATAATTCAGGATTGCTCGACATTTGTCGCTTCTGCATGGGCGAGCTCTACCTTTTCCAACGGAAGTCTTATTTTGGAGAACATTATCCTTGATGATGTAACAGTAGCCGTGAAAGGAGCCAGTGGAACCATTCTCGCTGGAGGCTCCACAACTATCAGTGCTTGGGGTCAAGGTCATAAGTACACCCCAGATGGCCCGACCAATTTCCAGGGTGCTCTCACTGCTCCAACCCGCCCGGGCGCTCTCCTTGCAAGCGGATCCTCCAACTACTACACTAAGTCTAAGCCTCAATATGAGGCCTCGCCGACATCCTCTTTCGTCAGCATCAGAACTGCTGGTGCCAAAGGAGATGGGTCGACGGATGATACATCCGCGATCCAGTCTGCGTTGACCTCCGCAGCATCATCTGGCCAGATTGTGTACTTCGACGCAGGAACTTACAAAGTTACCAACACTCTCTACTTCCCTCCTGGGTCCCGAGTTGTCGGTGAAGCCTACCCTGTGATCATGGCCAGTGGCAGTGTCTTCTCAATCATGTCCGAGCCTGTTCCTGTAGTTCAAGTCGGCAAGTCTGGAGAGTCTGGCTCGATTGAATGGTCGGATATGATTGTCAGCACGCAAGGCTCCACGCCAGGTGCCGTCCTCATCGAATGGAATTTGGCAGCGAACGCTGGCTCTGGAATGTGGGACGTTCATACACGCATCGGAGGCTTCACTGGCTCAGAACAGCAGGTGGCACAGTGTCCAACCTCGTCCGCCGTGTCGGCGGCCTGCGAGGTGGCTTACATGTCCATGCATATCACAAGCACTGCGAGTGACGTATACCTTGAGAACGTCTGGCTGTGGACGGCGGATCATGATCTCGACAGTGCCCAAAACACCCAAATTTCGGTGTACTCCGGCCGTGGACTGTTAGTGGAGGGAAAGAATATCTGGCTGTGAGTGAGCATCAGGTACCAATTTAGCAAAGGCTAATAACATCCCAGATATGGAACAGCGGTGGAGCACCACCAGCTATACCAGTACCAATTCTCTGGAGCTAGCAACGTTGTAGCAGGCTTCATCCAGACCGAAACACCGTGAGTACATCCGCTGCTTTCAACAGGATATGCTAATTCACACTGTTTCAGATACTATCAACCTAGCCCTAATGCAGCCAACGGTCCATACCCCACAAATCCTACCCTCAACGATCCAGACTATAGCACATGCCTCTCTGGTAACTGCGACGCTCTTGGTCTCCGTGTTCTTAACAGCAATGATATTGTTGTCTATGGCGCCGGTCTTTACAGCTTCTTCAATCACTACAGCACCACGTGCTCGACTTTCCCTACCCAGAGAATTGCCAAAGCGAGATTTTCAGCGTTGAGGGAACCACGAGCAACCTAGTAGTATATACACTCAGCACTGTTGGCGTTACTAATATGATTGTCAAGGATGGAAGTCCTTTGGCAGTTGTCAGTGACAATTTGGCAACGTATGCCGCTACTATTGCATACTTCATTTTGTAATTTGCTTTTAGTCGCAGACTTATCTCAGTACATATTCTTTTCACTTCAGCTCTTTCATACTCATACAGATGCCCGTATAGATTATTTATTACATGTGAAGATGGAAAGTTAAAGCGACATGTTTCAGATATTGAGGCCGTTCTCGTTAGATAGGAGCCGGAGCCCATATCAATCAATGAAGCACAATCATGAGCCCTGGAAGATCTTTTGCAAGAGAAAAGTCCAATGTTCACTTAGTCCTGTCAGTATTTGCAGAGCATGTCGCCTGATAATATTTTCAAGCTGGATCATCATCAACCACTAACAGAATCAATAGAGTATAGTCACGTGGAGAATAGGCCCGAAACCGCATGAGTCATTTCCTTATTCGCGCTTCCCTTCATTTGCACATCCTTCTCTTGAACCGACTAGGATACCTCGATACAGCTACTTTGATTGAACATGCTGGTGTTATCGAGAGAAGCCGTTTGTTTACCCGTTGAATTGATTCTATACATCGCTAGGTTTCTACGACCCGATGACATTATGAAACTTTTGCAAGCAGCAAAAGGCCTTGATAATTTGCTTACATTCCATCACTTTGCCATCAAAGGCGAATATGGCGAGTCTTTCTTGCATCATATTGCAAGGAATGGTGATGAAAAGTTGATGAAAATGTTTTTCGCTAAAGCAATGACATCTGCCGTCAGACATGATCATATTGCACAGTTGCATAGCGCTGCGACGCCCGGACAGATACCAGGCACGAGGTCTCTTGCCTGCGCTAGTGTCAGTCTCAATGAGCTTGATCGTAATAGAGAGACCCCTCTGCATTGGGCTGCTAAGCAAGGCCATCACACGGTTGTGAGAATGCTGCTTGACAGAGATGACATTCAACCCGACCGGGGGAATAGTCAAGGCAGAACACCGCTGTCGTTTGCTGCCGAACGCGGACACACACCCGTGGTGGACCTGCTTCTACGGCAGAATAACGTCAATGTTAACTCGAAGGATTACTACGATCGCACACCGCTGTCGTTTGCTGCCGAACACGGACATATCGGGGTCGTGGAGCTGATGCTACAACAAGACAACATTGAGGCTGACGCGGAGAATTGCGACCAAGACGCAGCGGGAAGATATTTACCTGAAGACGGTGGTCGTACACCGTTATCATTCGCGGCCGGGAACGGACATCTTGCAGTGGTAGAGCTTCTGGTGCAGCGAGACGATGTTGACGCAGATTTATGGGATGATAGCCATCGCACCCCGCTATGGTGGGCAGCAAAGCATGACCATCTGGCTGTGGTGGAGCTGCTCATGCGCCGAGATGATGTCGCAATTGATCTATCAGATCCAAGCCGTGCTACACCTATATTACTTGCAGCTCGCCCTTGCGAATTTGCAATGGCGGAGCTTCTAGCACGCCAAATCGCTCCCCAGACCGACTCTCAGGCTGGCAATGACCACACACTAAATGTAAATCAGTCTAGGCAGCCATAAATTATCTCCTCGTGCCTATCCAGATTCATCTCAAGGGCATCATGAGAGATGAACAGAACGATCTCTATAAATACATTCGGAAAATTATCTCGAAAAAAGTCTCAATGGACAACAAGAACGTAAGTGGGCTTTATCTCTTGGGCGCCACAACACTATCGTGTGGGGCAGTGGATCACAATTTACACCTCACCTCTCTTATTGGCGGTGAATCAAACAGCACTGTCTCATGATATGCCGAAACAGTAGATTTTGTTTAGCTCGGATATGATCCGAGCTGTGGAGATCGGAACCGTGGGGGCGGGGGTGGCTGGCTCAATGAGGGGCCTCAACTCGGGGAAATGAGCTCAAAGATATCCCGAGGGCCATCTATGTCGCGAGCCTTATATGAAGCACGAGTTCCGGTGAGGATGCGTCTTTCGCGGTCCATATTGGAAACCTTGACCGTTACCAACAAAACCCTATTCAGACAGCATGGCAGGGACTAAGAAAGACAACGCCGTGATCCCGTTTGACTCCCTCCCGTTAGACTCCAGTGGCCCTCGAGGAAATGCGTGGGGTCGATTTGGCCCTAACGACGAGCTTGGCACATTGAACTTACTCACGCCGGAGGTCATTGTTGAGGCTGCGAAGGAGATTCAGACTGGAGTGCGCATCTCTCTTGACTGGCCACTCAGCATGCCTTCCTATCCAAGCTTCAACCGCAATCCGTTCAAGCAGGAGCTTTTTCTCCGGACCCCCCATTGTGTTTATGATGACATTTTGACTTTCAATACTCAAGGTTCGACTCAATGGGATGGGTTCAGGCATTACGGTAAGTAAGACTCATTCGTCTGCCAAAGGCAAAGCTAACTCGTCACTTAAGCTAATCAAAAGTCTCGACAATTCTATAATGGACATACTACCGAGGAGATTAAGAGTTCGGATGTGATTGGTATTCACGGTAAAGACAACGTGGGCTCTTTCCCGTTCGTGTTATCATCGAGGCTAATCGGGTCAATGGCAGCAATGGTTGAGCACGGTGGGATCACTGGCCGCGGTGTTCTTCTGGATTATGCCGACTGGGCTGCCTCACACTCTATCTCAATTTCAGCTCTCGAGTCAGAAGCAATCACCCTTGAACTTCTCAAGCAAGTAGTCACGGATCACAAGCTTGAATTTCGGAAAGGCGACATTCTGTTCATTCGGAGTGGCTTCACTGCTGCATACAACAACTTGAATGAGCAGCAACGAAAGGATTTGTCAGATCGCCCGTCTCCTGATTTCAATGGCGTGGAAGCTACAGAGGGAATGCTTCGGTGGTTATGGGATCATCAATTTGCTGCTGTCGGCGGTGACGCACCAAGCTTCGAGCGAGCTCCAATTCGAGGTAGCCACGCGGACCCTAACTTCAATCTTCATGAATGGGTTCTGACAGGATGGGGTACCCCTATTGGTGAGATGTTCGATCTCGAGAAACTATCCTCGCATTGCAAGGCTACTGGAAGATACAGCTTCTTCCTGTCTAGCATGCCGCTTAAAGTATTTCTTGAACCACGGAGACAGCACGAAAAGGCCAAGCTAACGTGCATGCCAGGTTATCGGTGGAGTCGCAAGCCCTCCAAATGCTTTTGCCATTTTTTAAGGAGTTTTGTCATGTGCTTGGCTTCTATTACCGTCGAATCCGAGTACAATCATCTTGTCGCATTTCTTGTCACGAAAGAAGGGTATAAAGTAGATCCTAGGCAGGAACTGTATTTATCCGGCAGGATGAATGTAATCGTTATCCATCTTATTAGCAAATGCTTTGTATAGTAAAGGTGCTCTGTGGTTGAAGTTCAACTATGCACCAGAACATGTTAACTATATGACCCACCGGAGGAATGTTGTTCCCCCAGCCCCGCGATACGAATGCAGCGCGACGCCGTGCAACACAATACGGCGACAGTTCATAGAAAGTGATCGTTAACTTGGGTATTGGCGTGATGAATGATGGATCAAGTTCCTATGATACACGACAATGAGCGGTTCAATTGTCAATTCTGGGTGAGCACTATGGGACTTACTTGCCTTGACGGTGCACGAGCTGACCAATCCAGGACTCGAACAATGCGTGGCTGTCACCGTGTGCATTGCCATATCTCGCGATCGCACCTGCGATTGTAATTTTGCTGATTACCCTGTGCTACTCGTTGGGGCCTTTGCTGAGACGATGGCGCCCCGAGTGGACGTGTCCCTTCATCTCGGAAAAGGATGAGTATCAAGAGCTTCCGCCCGAGGGGGTAAAACAATCGCTTCGGTGGACTCTTGCTCTTCTTGCTTTCTCGGTCATTGGATTCTCAGCCGAGGTGGTGCACTGTCTTCCCCCGAGAACTGAACTCTCGTCTATCGTTCTACTTGCGTCATGGGTGAGTGGCCTTCGATGGCTCGAGTGACGACTATTGACTTAGATCAGGCTACAATAGCAGTGCTAATCGCGGTAGACCGACCGAGGTCGTGTTCGCTCTCAATGCTGGTATTCTACCTCTTGATGTTCGTCGTCGAGATCTCAATGGCTTCAAGTCCCGGGGAAAGCCCAAACTTCAGGTCGATCACCCGTTATGTTGCCGCGGCGGCTAGCCTGGGAGCTTGCTTCACAATCTTGCTGATGCCATTTCGAAAGGCTTCACTCCCGGTTTTTAGCATCAGCTCAGTTGGTCAAGTGCCATGCAGCGATTTCCGAAGCCCAGAAGACAATCTGCGATTATGGCAATTCCTGACCGTGTCCTGGATGGCACCTCTCATATCTCTTGGACGGCTAAGAAAATTGAATGAGGCAGACGTGTGGCTTCTGGGCTACGAATTCCAGCACCAACGGTTACACGAGAAGTTTCGTCGTATTCGAGGCGCTGTCTTAGGGCGCTTGTTGAAAGCCAATGGCCTCGATATTCTCATAATTTCCGCTATTGCTACGATCCAGATGTTTTGTGACTTCTCCACGCCAGTCCTGCTCCAGCAACTTTTGCAGGTGATGCAAGATCCGACCAGACCGAAACGAGTGCCATTGACCTACGCACTATTTTCATTGATACTTCGTATAGTAGCAGCTCAGTCACAGGTGTTGAATCTTTGGTACGGACGACGGTGTTACGAGAGGTCCCGAGGTGAGATGGTGATGATGGTCTATGAGAAGGCTCTCTCGCGGAAAAATATTCTCGGCATAAGAAAGATCGAGGGTGAAGCTTCTTTGACTGAAGATGACAGCATGCTTGACAATGAAGCAAGAAGCGAGCTGGCAGAAGACTCGGTAAAAGCTGGGTTCTTGAGCCGTCTTCTCCCTCAGCACAGAAAGGTCAAGCAGGTCAAGCCCAAAGAAGCTGCCTCTTTGGGCAAGATTTTCAACCTTCTTCGAGGAGATGTATATGACGTGGCTCAGCGATTTTGGGAGGTTGATGTTCTGATTGACAAGCCCTTGGGTCTCATCATTGCTGTCTGGCTGGTCTGGACCCTCTTCGGCCCTTCCTGCTTCCTCGGCATTTTTGCTGTTTTG
This sequence comes from Penicillium maclennaniae, assembly GCF_028827695.1. Lineage (NCBI taxonomy): Eukaryota > Fungi > Ascomycota > Eurotiomycetes > Eurotiales > Aspergillaceae > Penicillium > Penicillium maclennaniae. Next base: position 3,184,217 of record NW_026623220.1, read on the forward strand.
GTTGCTCAAGCTATGAATGCTATCATCACTCGAATCCTTCTCCAATGGGAAGAAAAGAGGCGAGCAGCGACCGATTCTCGCTTGCAAATCACATCCCAGTTCGTGGAAGCGATCCGTCATCTTCGCTGGTATGGTTGGCAAGACCATTGGCTTCGGCAAGTCATGGAAGCTCGACAGAGTGAATTAAATATACGAATCATTACCAGCTTGTGGAGTATTCTCATCCGTTTCATCAATGCTTTTGCCAGTGGTGTGTTCCCGGTTATCGCTCTTTATGCCTATACCTTGCTCGCTGGGCGTGAGCTGCGCATCGATATAATATTCCCCGCACTTCAACTCTTTACTATGCTTGAGACTCGGCTGCGAGACATACCCGGCTTGATAACAGCTTTTATCAATGCGTCTATTGCTCTCGGACGTATTGAAGACTTCATGAGGGAGCCGGACAAGGACCAGCTTCCGCTCGACGACCCCACAGACGAAAAGCTGTTCGAATTCAAGTCTTGCTCATTTTCGTGGCCGGGGAAAACAGTACCCGTGCTCATTGATGTCAATGTGATCATTCCGAAGGGTATCACTGTTGTGAGTGGTAAGGTTGGTGCTGGAAAGACGGCCTTCCTCCAAGCTCTGCTCGGCGAACTCGATCGACTCGGTGGTACCTCTCACATTCCAAATGAGATGGTAGGTTATTGCGCCCAGACACCCTGGCTTCAGAGTATGAGTATTCGTGATAATATCCTGTTCTCTGCCCCATATGACGAGCAACGCTACAAACAAACTCTTGATGTGTGCGCCCTGCTCCCAGATCTATCTCAATTCAAACACGGTGATTTGACGTTCGTGGGCGAGAATGGCATTGGTCTCTCGGGAGGTCAAAAGGCTCGCGTAGCTCTTGCACGAGCAGTATACAGTGCCTCCCGTGTCCTTCTGTTGGATGATCCGTTATCAGCTCTCGATCACAATACTGCCGAGCTCATAGTTCGCAAGTGCTTGTGCGGTCCCTTGATGGTGGGCCGCACAATCGTTCTCGTCACGCATCGGACTGCGCTGGTCCGTGCTATTGCCTCCCAGATTATTGAGATCGATGAAGGGCAATGTACAGTCCACGACAGACATACTATAATGTCTTTGTCGAAGTACGGGATGGAATCTTCAATGTTATCCACTGATTCTGAAACAGAGACGGAGGGTGAAATTAGTCTCGGAGACGAGGCAGCAGCAGTGCCGGACAAGTTCATTGACGAAGAACACCGGGCGGAATGGGGCGTAAAAGCTCGAGTATACTGGACATACATCAAAGCTGGCAAATTTCGATGCTGGCTTGTACTCGTCTTAGTTCTGATTGTGTACCGCCTGGCATTCGTCGGACAATCCTGGTTCCTGAAAGGATGGGGAGAGGCCTACAATACAAGTTCATCATCCTCTGGTGGGCTGATGGCTACATCAGCCGCAGACGCATACTTCGCTCCTTCGAATCCTATGAACCGACTCCCGGCTCCACGAGACAATGTGCGACCATGGCTATGGACTTTCTTCGCTATAATCTCCTTCCAAGCAGCCGCGCTACTCCTCGCACAGTTCCTCATGCTAGTCATCGTCTACTTTGCTGGCAAGGCGCTGTTTAGACAGGTCATGGTTCGCGTCAGCCATGCAACCTTTCGATTCTTCGACGTAACCCCTGTGGGTCGGCTCATGAACCGCTTGACATCAGACATTGGCGTTGTGGATGGAAACATCAGCGAACAGTTTCAAATTATTGCATTCCAAGCTATCACCTGGATCTCCTCTATCCTGGTCATTGCCACTGCGACCCCAGCATTCTTGATTCTTTCGTTGATACTGACGGTTTTTTTCGTCCTCATCTTCTTACAATTTCTACCAACCTCGCAAAGCCTCAGGCGTCTCGAGATGGTCTCCTTGACTCCACTCCTGTCAAACTTTGGAGAGCTCCTTCACGGTCTCACGACGGTGCGCGCCTTCCACGCCGAGAAGCGGTTCCAGAGCCGGGTTATATCCGTCGTTGACAAATTCCAAGGGATGGACCACTTCTACTGGTCATTGCAGGCATGGCTTTTGTACCGCTTTGAAAGCCTGTCTGCATTCTCGACCTTCTGCCTTACTGCTCTAGCTCTATACACAAATATAACACCTGGGCTAGTGGCATTTGTGCTCATCGCTGCAAATAACTTTGTCGAGTCCACACATGCTTTGTGCAAGCAATATGGACAATTGCAGATGGACTTTGTGTCGGTGGAACGAGTGGACGAGTTACTTCACATCGAAGAAGAGTCTCCCGGCACGGTTGAACCTCCAGCTGCCTGGCCGAGCTATGGCAGTGATGTCACCTTCGAAGATGTCACCATTCGCTATGCACCACACCTTGACCCTTCCTTGAAGGATGTATCTCTCCGCATTCCAGGCGGCTCAACTACCGCAATTATTGGTCGCACGGGTAGCGGCAAGTCCACTTTGGCGGTATCTCTTCTCAGCGTCATCAGACCAGAGACGGGCCGGATCACGATCGACAACATCGATATCGCCGAAGTCAGCACCCAGGCGCTGCGCACCCGGGTCACTTTTGTCGCACAAGATCCGGTTCTCTTTCCCGGGAGCATTCGGCTCAATCTAGATCCCACCGGAGACTTTTCAGACCAGCAGTGCGCCGATGTACTCGCGCGCCTCTGTGGCCGTCATGGCTGGCATCTCGAAACGCATATTGAAGCCGGGGGCAAGAATCTCAGTCAGGGTCAGCGGCAGCTCATCGCGCTCACGCGGGCTGTCCTTCGGCGCAGTCCGGTTGTCATTCTCGATGAGGCCACTGCGTCGATCGATCATGAGACATCTCTTGACATCCAGCAGCTCGTCCGTGAGGAGCTGCGGCTCTCAACGGTCATCACGATTGCGCATCGTATTGAAGCTGTCAAGGACGCAGAGTACTATGTCGTTTTGGATCAGGGGCGAGTATCGCGACAGGGCCATGTTCAAGACTTGTGAACTTTAAGACGCTCCATCATTGCATAGAGAATAGACTATTGAGCGATTCATCATACTACCGTAGCACCGAAGCACTTCATAACGAGTACGTAACACAAACGGGCAAACAAATATCACCCATAGGGATATTCTATTTACAATTTCTTGGTAAGGAAAACAGGGTATCTAATCTTTACAGCTTGGCCTTGCCCTGAGCCTTCTTCAGAATAGGCTCCATCTTGGTGGCCTTCATAATGTTTCCCTTGATCTTAAGCTTACCCCCCATGAACAGGCGCTGGGCGTTAGCCTTGCCGGAGACGAGCTGAGCGAAATCGGTATCCGAGAGAGAGAGGGTGACTATTCGCAGAGAAAATTAGTATCGCACGACCATAGTATCTTGTGGATCATAACTCACCATCCGCCTTAGCACCCTGGGGAGCGGCGCCCTCACCGACCTCGCCCTTGTTCTTCAAGTCGAGGTACCAGCTCTTCTCCTCACCATCCTTGTTCTTCAAGTTGAAAGAAACGATGGCCTTGGCCGAGTTAATAGCATTCTTCTTCTCAGCCTGGTCGGCCTGCAGGGTCTCGTTGATCGCGTCGAACGCGGCGGAGGAGGGGAAAGAATCTGGGGTCCAGCTGTCAGCACGTAGCTCCGGAAGGTCGGTATTGTGCGCTCGGTGGGTATCATGGTGCGCAAGCTAACATACCGTTCTTGAGAGGCATGGTGAGTACGTTGATAAAGTGGTGAATGGACAGGAAGATGGTGATGGTTCGCAGGCCTATATAAGAAAGGATGATGAAATACCCCGGGCAACATGTGAACCCCGGACGAGCCGAGGTCCCGTGAAGCCGCGCTTTCTCCACACCTGAGAGGCACCTTGAACTACAATGAAACTCCGACTCCTTGACATGCGCTTTACTTCATCCTACTTCGACTGGTCGATCTTCCCCTTTTCCCGTGCTGCCTCAGAAAACCCCAGAATAAATAGAGAAGAGGTATCCACATGGTTCCGGACCGTGGCTGTCGATGCATCTCAAGGGTTGTACGAATCCGGTATCAATCGCGATGAAGGGACAATCCTTTCCTCCTGAGGACGAACGCCCGCTCGCGTGCCCCCAACATCTCCAGACGCCCTAACGTCACCGCTCCTAGCGGAACTCCGATGGCGGCAGTAGCCGCTGCAAATGACCAAGCTTTCCCCGGATACTCAAAGCGCACTCGTCTTAGCTAAGCTGCGCAGACCGTTTTTTCTATCGCGGGCCCACATTGGTTTGATGCGATATTCGGGCAACTTTGGAGATATTCCTCGATTGCTGATGAAATCGGTGATAGGCTCCTCTCGCCTGTTTAATGGAAGACTAAGCTTTTGAGACCGGCGGAACTCTGCAGGTTTGCGTGAAGGAGCTTGAAATGATCTATTGACCGACCAGTTTCGTAAGGGATGCTCTCCGAATGGATGGTCAGGTGGCGGATCTGCGATCAGCGTTTACGAAACACCGGCGATGTACCAAAGCTAAGATTCGGCTGCAGGTAGAAAACGTCCGCCAGGTGGATCGAGACCACTGACAGACTTCTCAAGCATGCCAGTGGAGACAGCACAATATTCAAATGTAGCGACATGAGCGCATAATCTGCCACGCGTCGACGATACCGATGAGTCGGAGATGTCGAAGGTTCGTCATCACGGCGAGCGCCCTCTCGAGTGCGAGTGTATCAAGGGCTGCATGAAACAGTGGCGGATACTGCTTGACCAGGAGTGTGGTCATTTCCATGCTCTCCGTACCTTCAACATCGGGCGATATTCCTGGCAATAGACGAATGTCGATTGAATCAATCACGGGACGCAGAAATTATTCTACTGATTACGCTTACCGGTGGGGTGGTCGCGTGTATGTACAAGTGCGAAAGAGGATGGTGATGTCTTGCGAAGAGAAGCGGTGCTCATCGGGCTGCGAGGTCCCGGCAGACTAATCGACACTATGACAAATCTCTCCCGATGAGGCAGATTCCGGCAGTTGCGTTTATATCTGAGGTATATTTGTGGTGGCTTATGTGCGTTGAGTATTCGAGCCAGTGTGTTTCCAGATGATTTCGCCATGGCTATAGTATGTGATTGGGCTCGCTACACACATGCGGGTGTGCAATGATGACAATGTATATGAAACTCCACTCCACCACTCCGTTTGATTTCTCATATTCACGACGAACCCATTGTGCCATAGACTCCAGATCGAGAGATGTCGTACTCTCATCTTGCCTGCCACCGAATGCGACTATAGATACCAACGTTTGGAGGTCGGAAACAGCTGTCAGCCACCCTGCGAATCACCATCTTGTGTATCCAGTTTCCGAGGCCTGATTTGAAGATTGCAGGTGTGACTGTGAGTCATTTCCATGTTCGGGGCATCGAAATAGTAGTCCTGGTGTGAATTGCGGCCAGACGCAGATTAGTCCCGACGAGTCTACTTCGACCGAAAGAGGCAAGTAGGGCCAACCCTGCTGTTTGCATTGTTTGTCTTCCCACCCGTGGACGCGTCTACGTGTCGATAAAGGCTGTAGAGAGCCAAGAGGACAATGATCAAGGGTGTAGAAATTGATGCATAATTATGGAGTAAAACCTTGAGATGTTCAAAGTTGGTCGAGGAAGATGTTGAACCACAGAACTTAGAGATCCATGTCGTGGCCCGAATAGCCGCATAGTGGACATGCCGTATCTTCACCTGGGCGCCGTGGGGACGCTCATGATGACATCGCCCCAGTCGTCAAAAAGCTAGGCAGTCAATGGGCTCTAGCACTGGCCATTAGACATCGAAATTACCCCGGTCAACTCCCTCTATTCGAGAATCTTGTCCACTAGACCCGGGCGTCTCTCCCGAGCGCTCCACATCGCAACATTTGCGACTCCGCCAAGCGCAGATACCCAGTCCTGACGTCTTTGAGCTCTTGTCACAGAGAACTCGCAGTGCGTAGAGTCGGTGGAACGTGGACGTACCCTGGCTTTGCTTTTTCCTGGCATTTGGCTGTCGAATTTCTGCCTGACTGAGACCGCTTTTTCGGTTGTCGCAATTTCTCCTCCTCAGGCACCCGATCCACATCTCATCTCCTGCTTTGATCAGGGTGGCGACCCGTCTCCTCGTCCTTCTGCATCTGATCGAACACTGAAATCCCGTGGAAGTAGATCTGAATCTGCCATACGGGCCAGGTTGACTACGCTCATTTCGAGGTGGGATCGCGGGAATCGACGGGGTTCACCCATCCACGACTCCAAGTAAGTATCAAGCTTGTACAGATCTTACCCCTTCATCCAATGAAAGCATCTGAAGATTCTTCGGTATGTTTCCAACACTTCTTCACTATATACTGTCACCTTCCTACGCGCGGTCGATTAATATCGGAATAGTGGTTTCTTGAGTTTATTGCAAATCTGAGGTCCTCCGACTCATTCTATCCACGAGTGGCCCTTCTGAAACCGCCAGTCTCATGACCTGCGCTTTCATACTGTAAATTTTCCTTCACTGTCTTGACTTTGAAGAACTTTCATCTACTGTTTCCGCCTTCCAGCTTCATCGGCTCGAGGCGACGCAGATATCCAGCACCTCATCTACTTGGACGCCAGGCTCAACGAGTCAGTCTATCACCATATTAACTCGGTCTATCCAGTCCTCGACTCTCAGCCATGGAGGGCGAAGTCCAGGATCTACTGGAGGAGCTGGACCTCCACAAATTCATCCACGCCGATCTACAAGACAACCGACCCAATGATAGCTTTGCCATCGCAGAAGCAATGGATAAGATCCATGAGCTCGAAACCCAGGTCGCTCGACTACTGGGCGAGGAGGCTCCTGCTGTAACTCCACAGACTGTCTCGACTCCCCCAGTGTCTAGAGTTGATACTCCCACTACATCTGCCGCCGCTGTCGCTGCAAATAGCCGTCACCACTCGTCCTCCGTTGCCCACGGGCATACTCGTCCTTCCTCCAACCTGGATGCGTCTCCAGTGAGACCAAGTACACAAGAAAATGCTGATTCTAGGTCTACCCCACAATGGCCATCGTCCGCTCCTTCTCCATTTGGCGCTGCATCCAGTCGAACTGGGTTTCCTGCACCTACTCCCTTCGACATAAGTCGGAAGCGACCGCGACAGGACTCATTTAGCTCGTTAGCTCCTGTGCAGACATCGAAGCGGGCTGTTCTGGATAAGACTCGATCTCGAATGGCCCAAATCGACGAAAACATGGAGACACAGCTAGCTCAGAACCGCCAAATATATGCAAGTCTTTTAGGAGAGGAGAACGTTCGGGACGTGGCTAGGTTAGACAACATCTCAGAAGAGCAGGCTCGGGAAAAGATCAAAGGGGACCAAAAGGACAGTGAGCAAGAGATCCGACAGCAATTCCAGCTGGAACGGGATGGAGAATTCGCTCGCATGTTGCAGGCACAACAGGATGAGTCGAGTGATGACGAACGCGGCTTTGACCGACAACAACTGAATTCAACGGGCCGTGCAAATCCATCAACATACAGTGCAAGTCGACTTATGCCGTCATCGACTCTCAATCTCCCCGATCGAACCCATCTTCTTAGTGGCCTTCCGAATGGCTTTTCAAGTCTGGGAGACCTGAGTCGCAGTGGATTTGACTTCTCTTCTAACCCGCCGATACCGAGGCAAGAGGACCACAGGGCGCATTTCACACCGCAAGGCTTTTTCGATGGATCATTCCCAACGCCGTGGAGGATGCCACCCATCTCATCAATGGACAATTCCAATGAAGATGATGAACTCCAAGAGATTACCCCGGATATTTTCAACTCCCGATTTGGCAGGCCGACTGAATTTGTTCCTACGAGAACTCTTCCTGATGGACATACGCATATGCCTGGCAGGGTGCTTCCGTGGATGCGGGAGCCAGATCCTCGCGCGCGTGACATATACTTGCGCGACCCATACATGCGTGATTCGAAAGCCGTAGAAAAGGCTATGGAACTGGTCCGCGACCAGATGGAGCTTGATATGGTTGAAGACGACTTTGCGTATTCCTCCCCATCCAAACGCAAACGCACCCATGGTCGAATACTAACGTATATGCTTGCAGGCATTATGAGGAAGCGGATTTCCCTCAAGACATCAAGAACTTGATCACTGGTATCAAAGACATTCGTGAGGCCACAAAAGCAGATAAAGACGACACTCCAAGTGGCCTGAAAGTCACATTAATGAAGCATCAAAAAATTGGGTTGGCATGGATGAAGGCAAAAGAAGAAAGCAGTCACAAAGGTGGTATTCTCGCCGATGATATGGGTCTCGGCAAAACGATTCAGGCCATCGCTCTCATGGTTGCTAGTCCACCCACGGACCCTGAGCAACATCCTGTTCTTATCGTATGCCCCAAAGCTCTCATGGATCAGTGGCGATTAGAGATTAAACGCCACGTACAGCCCGGTAATGACCAGCTGTCTGTGTTTATTTTCCACGGCGATACGCGAAACTCCCCCTGGAGAGTACTGAAAACCAAAGATGTCATCATCACAACCTTTGGTACGCTGACTGCCAACTTCAAGCTAAAGCTCAAAGCAGAGAAACTTGAAAAGGAGGGAAAAGATGCTAGCCTTGTGAGGAAAATTCAAGAACAGGCCGTTCTCTTTCTTCCAGTCAGCAAATTCCACCGAGTCATCGTAGACGAGGCCCAAAACATCAAGAATCCCTTGGCAAAGTCTACCAAGGCTTGTTCCAGTGTCAATGCTACCTTTCGCTGGTGCTTGACTGGAACACCCATGATGAATCGACTTGAGGATTTCCAGTCGTTGTTGGGATACCTCCGGATCAGGCCATACAACAACAAGGAGAAGTTCAAGAGCGTGAGTCTCTCGATAATTCTCAAATCAAAACTAAAAGCTAATCTAGCTACTAGACCTTCGTTCGACCGATCAAATCAGGAGGAGGCGCGGGTGAGCAGGCAATGGCCCAGCTACGCGTCCTTGTCAAGTCCATCTGTTTCCGCCGCACAAAGGAATCCAAAATCGACGGCGAGCCGATTCTTCAACTTCCGCCTAAGGTCATCGAGCAGGTGCACGTTGTTTTCAGTGAGCATGAGCAACAAATGTACACGAGATTGAATGCGAACACACAAGACCAAGTCACCAGATATCTCAACGCTGGAACCCTAGGCCGAAACTACAGTCATGTCCTGGTTCTTCTTCTACGGCTACGACAGGCATGCTGCCACCCTCATCTCATGCATGGATACAACGCCGAGCCTGCTACAACAGTCGAAGGCGTGAACCTGGTAGCCAACGCGAAATTGTTGGACAAGTCTGTTGTCAGTCGTATCAAGAACAACGAAAATGAAGACGACGGCACCTGTCCCATCTGCATGGACACAGCCGAGAACGCGGTCATCTACATCCCCTGTGGCCACTCTGTTTGTACTGAATGTTTTGCTCGCATATCAGACCCCACCATCTTAGCCCGTGACGACGAGTCTGGTATGATCAAGTGCCAGAATTGCCGTGGCCCAGTTGATCCTACCAAGATCACCGATGCGAACTCTTTCAAAATAGCCCATGACCCGGAGGCAGCGCCTCAAGATGCCGCCGCGGAAGAGACGGAGCAGTCCTCAGACTCCGACTCGGACGATTACGACTCCGATACCTCAACTGATGGGAAGGCACAGAGACGCAAGAAGGTGTCACTGGCTGAGCTACGAAAAGCGGCCCAGAAGAACAAGCGTGAGAAAAGGAAGTACATCCGCCGTCTGGAGAAGACCTGGATCCCTAGCGCCAAAATCGACAAGGCGACAGATATTCTCCAAGCCAACGAAGACAGAGGCCAATCTGAGAAGACTATCATCTTCAGCCAATTCACCTCGCTCCTAGATCTACTCGAAGTCCCCATCAACCGACGCGGCTGGAAATACGTCCGCTTCGACGGAAGTATGAACATTGCAGACCGCAATGCCTCCGTGGCTGCGTTCACTGACGACCCGGACGTCAGAATTATGCTCGTCTCTCTCAAGGCCGGAAATGCAGGTCTGAACCTCGTCGCCGCGTCACATGTCATTCTCTTCGACCCGTTCTGGAATCCTTATGTCGAGGACCAGGCTATTGATCGTGCTCATCGCATTGGTCAGAAGAGAGAGGTTTTCGTGCATAGGCTGTTAATTGAAGGCACTGTTGAGGATCGGATCATCGAGCTGCAGAATAAGAAGCGCGAGCTGATCAGTGGTGCTCTTGATGAGGGTGGCACGTTCAATGTGTCTCGTCTGGATACTCGGGAGTTGGCTTATCTCTTCGTAAGTTTTTCCTTTTGTCTTTCTACACATTGTTTTTTTTTTCTAACACCTTCTCTAGGGTGTGCGCCATGACTGAGCCAGGACGGAAACTGGTCTTCGTCGCCGGAGACGATCTTCGTACCTGGTGCCTTGTTTTACGCACATAGATGGTTTAGGGGTGTGATAATTGCTCATTCCTTTCTTGCACATGATACTTTTGTCCCTTGATTTACGGGTGGTTTTCAGGCGCAGGAAAGACTTCCCTTTGTTCGACTTATACCCTTGAGATTCCACTTCATGCAACTTACAATGCGTTTGCTATCCGTCCTTTTGTTTTCAGTGTGGATAAGATTATTCACGAAGATCAAGATTAAGCAACTCGAAGAAGCCTTGTGTCATGAGAACATATAAAAAATTCTTTTAGATCTTGTTGAAAGAGTACTTGCTTTTGTTATGCAGCGTGCTCATTTCGGGGAAGAGGAAAAAACAAGCATTGAGATGGTAAGGGTCTAGGCTACTAAGGTTGGGGGGAAACCAAAAAAAAGAAATGCATAATCGTGCCGTCCCTTTCTTCAAACCGCCACTGGGGCGCCCCAACCGCTTTCGTTGTATCGTGATTCTGGGAATGGATTTTGTTTTTGCGGGGCAAAGTCAAAAACATTCGGTCGTGGAATATACCGTCCCTTGTCGACCGGTCGGAGATCGCGCCAAAAAGGGAGGGCTGGAAAAGTCGTGGGCCCGTGAGTTGGATGCACCGCTTTACAGGTCGGCGTCGTCCTCGTCGGGGAGGGGCTGAGAAACAGCAGCCTCCATCTCCTGGCGGTACTTCTCCATCTGCGCGTGGTCGACCTGGACCTCGGGGGGAGCGAGGGCGGGGGCAGCAACGAACTCCTGCAGGGTGGGTCAGTAAAATTGCGGTTGGGAAGGATCAGATGGAGATTTATACGCACCAGCTGGGGGTTGCCAACCAGCTTGCGGGCGAGCCACAGGAAGGGCTTCTCGAAGTTGTAGTTGGACTTGGCGGAGATGTCGTAGTACTGGAGGTTCTTCTTGCGGTGGAAGGTGATGGTCTTGGCCTTGACCTTGCGCTCCTTCACGTCGACCTTGTTACCGCAAAGAACGATGGGAATGTTCTCGCAGACACGGACGAGGTCACCTGAGTCATATTAGCGACGAACGATCGACGAATTGATGGGACAACTCACGGTGCCAGTTGGGAACGTTCTTGTAGGTGATGCGGGAGGTAACATCGAACATGATGATACCGGCCTGGCCGTTGATGTAGTAGCCATCACGGAGACCACCGAACTTCTCCTGACCGGCAGTATCCCAGACATCGAACTGGATGTCACCCAAGTTCTATCTCTTCGAGTTAGTCGACCGAGGGATTCGAAGCGGGGTTCGGCGGGGCATAACGTACGGTGGTGAACTTCAACGGGTGAACCTCGACACCAAGAGTGGCAATGTACTTCTTCTCGAATTCACCAGTCAAGTGGCGCTTGACGAAGGTGGTCTACCAAATGGGGTGCGTTAGCGATGGCGTTGTGAAGACGAGGCGACGGTTGGGCAGATATTTTCATTTTTGTTGACAATCGCGGGGCAAGGGGGTCATCGTAGCAACGAAGCTGACAAGGCCGCCATCGGGCGTCACTGACTGTCGCCAGCGACAAGACGTCTTTTCCGCCAGCAATCGACGACAGTGATGTCGGAATCAAGCTTACCTTGCCGGTACCACCGTCACCGACCAGGACGAGCTTGAAGGTGGGGGGGGACCTGATCAGCCATGTCGAATATGAAACACGAAAGTTAGGAATTAAGATGATCGCACGCCGATAGTTCAGCGGGAGCGTATTTTTGTAGATGGGTAGAGGTGGAGAGTTGGTAGATGCGGTGAAGGGAGGGAAAGGAAGGGAAGGAGGTCTGAATAATGTCGTTTGGAATTTTTGGCCCGGTCGCGGGCAGGTCACGTGTCTGTGTGCCTGAGGGGGGGCCTGACGTAGTGTCAATTCTTCTCTCTTCTACCTTGTCTCTACTGCAAATAAGATCATGTTTGCTCGGCCTTGAATCTTCGTGGGAGGCTTGAGCTTCATGGTCAGATTTTAAATTCGAGAAAGATTCCTGCTTTCGCCAAGCTATGGAGGGATTCCTGGATCGTAAAGAACGGACGTCATTGCTCAAGAAAGGAATAGTACATGTGGGGATATCACTGACTTCCCGACAGCAGGAAACATCGATTTGTGAACAAGACTTACTTGCAATAAAGAGGAATACCGAAGCATACTGCGATATTTAATAAGCCATTCGATAGTATATATGGACCGAATGCCATTCTTGTACGTTGCAGAAATCCCTCTAAACCATTCCGAATAGAATACATATCGCACTGAGGCAAATCAACATTCCTCAGTTATCCTATCTTGTCGTAGCCAGCCGGAAATGAAGAGCAGTAAGCTCGAAGTCAACCACATGGCCAGTAGAGACCCACGCTGGACTGAGAGGCATGGTCTGCACGGAGTTGCCTCTAATTTTAGATTTGTTTTCCGCTGTTAGAGATCTTTGGAGCGTCCAATTTTCAACTCTATCCAAGGTCTACTCATATCTGAACCAATCAATTGATAGACTATGATAGTAGCAAATTTCACAGTTGGGTATTCATTGAGTAGTAACAGGGATTTCATATTAGAGAACACCGGGGTTTCGAACATAATAAGTTGCAGAGCAACCTGATGCAGGCCGACCCCAACATAGATCAATGAGATGAGCAAAAGTCAGTCATTGGTTGCTGAAGGGTTATGCTAACAGTATCGGAAGATCTCATCCCATTCTTTGCACGTTGTTCGTCCGGTAACCGTAGCAACTGTACCTTATGGTAGGCTTATCAGCTCTTTCATAAGGGCACTAAGTGACATCCTAGAAGGCCTCTGCCTCCCCAGTTGCGCCGCGGAGTGAGTTGTAGATCCAAGTCCACTGTGCCCGGTCCACCCTCATTCCTGCGTGTCACCTTGACCGACAGAGGACGCTAGATGGACGTTAGCTTGGAATCTAGATATAAGGATGGGAGGCAAGATCTAAACGTACCCCCTCATTCTGTTGTACCGCCTCGGCAACCTTTGAAAGACGCTCGTGGTTCAACCAGTGCACACTGCCAAAGCTCCGAATTGAATCTCCCGTCTTCAGACCCGCCTGATGTGCTGGGCTACCAGGCTCTACGCTATTGACGCGCGCGAATGGTGTGCCCAATGTGCCAGCATCTGCACTTGTACTGTCCGTGGCGGAGGTCGGCGCAGAGGATGGCACATTTGTACCGTTTGTAGTGGCCCCGGGCGTATTCTGTAGTCGGGCAAAGTGATCGTGGAGGCCCTTCTCAAGATGTGTCATGACCTCCTTATGGTCGTTTCTAAGGTGGATGATTCGTACTCGGGTTGTTCGAACTGGGCAGCGGTCTCAGCGGGTTGTAGTCAGTGGCCCGCAGCCCGGTGGTAACGTACCTTGAGCAATGTCGATATCGTCACGCGGGTAACCGTCGAAGGTGGTGAGAGTCGACCTCATAGTCACTCCATGCTAGCAGAGTCGACGAATTAGTGAAAAACTTCTTCAGGTGACACAGGGCAGCTCACCGAGTTGAGGACGCTGCTCAGCGCGGACAGCTCCATCTCGATCCGTTCCTTCTCCTGCATGAGTTCTGGCATCGACAGCTTTGATACATCGCGGGCAGGACGCGCGGATGAGGGTCCGGAGGCGACAGTTGGGGCGTGAATGTCGTCCATTAGAAATCCTTTAGCAGAAGGTGGGGAAGATTGAAGCATCGCGAGCTTGGAGGGCGGTGGGTCGCGCTTTTATATAAGCGCGGGCACATCGAAGTATATACGTCGATCCCCGGGGCTATTTACACAGATTGGACCTCCAGTGCTCCGGACTCCGCATGACAGCATGCGCATTTGACTAGCGATAAACGCTAGATCCTAGTGATTCTGGGCCTGTGGAATTTCAATCCTACCTGTTGAGCTGCCTCCCGTCATGACGTATATGGATCAGATTGCAATTGTCGGTTCCTCAGCGATAATTCACAGCTGCCTGGAGCCGATGCCCTGGCGACCATGCCTTACAAGCAAGCTGTCTCATATGAATGGGAATATGCGCCAGAGCCAGTAGTTGAAGTTCACAAAAGTCGGATCTCAGGTTTGCGCGCACCACTCTCCCGCGCGGCGTCCATCGCAACTGCCGAACCATGAAGGCAGTCCCAGGCTCGGGTGCTGTTGCTTCTGGGATGCAACTGTTGTTTCAATCTTGCTGGTACACTTCATGACACCAGAAACTGTGCCACGACATCAAACCAAGCAGACTTGCCGCTTCGTGGGATGATGGAGTATAAAGACGACGAGACGGATAAGCTTCTACAATCGCCGAACGAGATTGAAAATGATCCGAATACTGCAGAAAAGAAAGACACAGTACAAAGAGGCACGCCAACACATCCATTCAAGAAATGGATGGACAGTTTTCGAACTCGAAGGCGCGCGCCACCGACGCTTCCCGAACGATATGTCGAGGGTTGGTCGGACTCTTCGGCTACTGAGTTTCCAATACTGAGCACAGTCCCCCGTCGTGGTTCAATCCAAGACCAGTTTTGGGAAAGATGCTCGGGGCGCTCATCACAGCTTGGCACAGTCAAGACGGCCACCATAAGTATTGCGAGTCACAGCATGGCTAGGTCGAGAGGAACTACGCAGAGCGCAACTACTCAAAGTGCTGTCTCGGAAATGCGGAATTCAGCCGACAGCTCTCGCCCAATTTCGAGCAATTGCATGGATGAAGCTGCAGAGCTACGGGCGACCAAGAGACGCCAGATCTTACGGGAATTGCTTGCTACCGAAACTGATTATGTTCAAGGGATGAAAGCTCTTGCTGGGGTAATTATGAGCTCTTTGGTCTCTTCGGAAGGCTCTGTACTGATTTGTCCCTTCTCAGGTACTATCCATGCTCAACACCAGGCCCCAAATATACCACAATGTCCAGCGAATGTGTGAGATCCATGAGCACTTTCTGATCCAACTTGAAAAAGTATCGCCCATGTCAGCGTCGCCTCACGGAGATCAAGCTTCCGACCTTGTCTCCCGTGGTCTGTCAAAGCGCATAGGTACCCTTGATCTGCCAGGACTAAAGGGACTGCAATCCAGATCGCTGAGGACTCGAAGCTTCAAGGCATCGATCAATCAGCACTACAAGTCTCTGATAGCTGAGTCACTGGAGGGTCTAGAAGTTGCACGCGAAGTGGAGAAGCTGGTAAGTTGTCAAATGTTTCGTGTCAACACAGACGCTGACCATTTTGGAAAAGTCCGCATCATTCTCTGCTTACGAAGAGTTTTGCTCCAACTATGAGCTCCTCGCGCAAGATGTCGCCATTCTACGCCACTCTATTCCAAATTGGTCGGCCTTCGATCAGGGAATTGAAGCACTGTCCAAGTCGGTTACCTCTGTGGAGAGTAAGAGACATGAAGAGAATAGGTCGATGACCCTGAGTGATTTGATGATCAAGGCTGGTTTTTGATTCTTGTAACCGGGTCAGGATGAGCTGACTAGGTATCTAGCCTATTCAGCGTCTGTGCAAATACCCACTTCTTCTTCAAGATCTCCTGCGACACACCCCGGTCAGCGACTGTCCCTCTTCTCACAATGGAATACGGCAAATTTTAGAGAGTCTCCGGGTTCTCGTTGCTCGTATCAACTCGGCGACTGGCAACCCAGTCAACAAAGATCGCATTCAAAAGACCCTGCTTCTTCAAGAAAAGTTGTACTTCTCGGAATCGGTAACATCCCTATGTTTATCTACTTAGCATGCTTGTCACTAACCAGCAAATGAAAAGTTTATGTTGCGGGATATATACAAAGAGCTCGGTCCACTGACACTTTGTGGCGTTCTTCATATCACTTACCAGACACCAGAGACCATTGTCGGAGAGTTCATGGTTTGCGTCCTTTTCAATTGCTATCTCATTTTTGTCAAAGGTATCGAGGACTTTCGTCGACTTCAGGTTGTGGCATGTATTTACTTGGGAGACTTGCGGATGGACAGTACACAGAACGGACGAGGTAAGTAATCTTCGGCTTGTTAGTGGACAATCATTTGACTTTTCAGGGCTCTACTGCTACGGATGTCCATTCTCGTGGAAGCTTCTCTTCCAGGACCAAGAAGATAGCCACGAATTCGTGCTCAGTGCATCGTCTGCGACAGAAGAGAAACAGTGGAAAATGGAGATATTGAAATGTTCTGCATCATTGGCGGAGATGGCCAACCCCGGGCCAGCAATGGATCCCAGGAAATACTCCTTCATGAATTTGTTGCTGCTTCCTCTCGATCGTGTTCGATTTACAGCGACCTCCCTTCCCAGAAGATCCTCGATGGACGCGATTACAGTGTCGCGCAAAGCCAATGTTCAACATGTTATAATCAGGAAGACCCATTGTCCGCACACGTCCGAAGAAGCAGCGAGTCCACAAAGCGGGGAGGGAGAGTTTGAGAGGGCGAAGACACCGGTCACGCGCGGAGCACTGACTCTGATCGCAAGAAGGGTGGATCGAATCCGACTGGAGCGAATAATCGCGGATGTCTACAATCGAGACGTGCTTCCGATGCCGGGCATGGTGCTTGGCCGAGGGGATCTGTTCCGGCGGGGCTCGATCATGCGACGTCTTAGTCTCCACGCTGGTTTCACAAAACGATCTAGTTCGGTCAATCTCGAGAATTCTGGTCTCGTGGTCGCCGATACCCGATCTGCGGAGGAACATAGCGTCGAGGTAAAATCAATGAAAGCAGACCATGAAGGGTTCACCAATCAGCAAGACTCAAGGGACCCAGACTGCGAGCCTCCCAGGTCGCCAGCCACCCCATTGGGACGCTCAAGGACTATTCGCTTCCGAACATCCAGGAAGTCTGCCGGGTCTGCCTCTTCGCCGCGCAGCGAGAAGTATTCAAGCGAGGAAAGCAACTGTGAGACTCCTCCATCACGAAAGAAGTGGGCGTCAACGATCTCCCTCTTCAATGTGCTTTCCCCGAAACATCTCAAGCGTTGACCGGGAGGACCAGGGCCAGGGTATTAAAGGTGGGGATCATCGCCAGCTATGGGCGACGTAGGTGGAGTTGGAAAAAGTGCAAGGAAGCATTGTTATTAGCTAGGCGAAAACGTAATAGCTGCGAGGAGTGGAAGCAATTGACTTCATTGCACCATCCGAGCTTTTGGGGCCCACCTTGTAGCTGGTAGATGACGTCGCAAGGGAGAAGAGGAAGGAAGCTTTCCATGACACACGAGCATTTACGCTCCACGACAGCCGTGACGTCACCCCCCATCATCCCACCTTTAAAGCTTCCCCTCAGCTCACTTTCTCCTTCTCTTCAACCCAAATAATTTCCAGAAACACCTTCAATATGCCTCGCGCCAACGATACTACCTCCAAGATCTTCTACAAGGGCAAGACTGAAGACTTTGTTGTCTTCGTCGATGACTTGGAAATCTTGAAGAAGTGGAAGGAGGACCGCAGCATCGCCCTCGCCGATGTTTTGAACGGATGGAAGATCTTCATTACTCACTCGTAAGGTCCAAGGAAGCCTACTTGCCTGAATTTTGCTAACAACATCTTAGCCACGGTGCTCAGGGTGTCCTTGACACTGCCAGCAAAGCTGCTCTGGAGAACGAGTTTGGCACCGCGAATGAAGACGAATGCATGGTGAAGATCCTCGAAGGCGGCGAATTCCAGCACAACACTGTTCGTATCCCTCAATGGCGCACCACTGAATTCTCCCACTGACTATTTATCCAGGCTCGCGAGCGTGAGGGCAGCAAGAACGATTCCAAGGCCCCTGCCAACATCGGCCGGTAGATCTATATTTCGAGATGACGAAAGACACCGGGCAGCCCCGGCAGTCTTGATCGATTGCGCCCTCCATTTTCCCACCAAGTGATCCCTACCTCGGTCTATCTTCCACCATGTCGGCGTCGCGGTCTCGATACCTCATTTGCAATTGACCCTTTGAGCATTGTTGACTGGCCGGCGAGCCTTGATGGCTTGTAATTTGGGAGTTTATGTTGGGGTCGTGCATAAGCTGTGGACAGGCTTCCTTACCTGATATCATGAGATAATGAGAAAGACGATGATACTCGTCAAACAAATACCATATTTCGATCGAAACATCAACTTTTTCTATCCAGTTGGCAAAGCATGATTGTAGTTTTCGTTCGTCATTCTAGCTCATGATCGTATAATTTATATATATATAGCTTTAAGTAACCATCAATACAACCTAAACATGACGTATCGTTCACAGCACCACATCCAACTGGGTGGGGGAAAACGCCCAGTCTCATAAGACTCGTGATGCGAATGATGCTTCAAGTCATTATGCCCAGCGCTGCTCTCCTTTGCTGCACCCACAGTCCCAGTTCGGCCCAGATTTCCTGTTTCTGAGCGCGCGTGTGGCTCGTAGCCAAACCGCTTGTCGTAGTCGCGACGAAGAGCCGGGCGCCGCCCCAGCTCGAATCTTCGCCTATCATCCAGGAATCTTGCCAGCCATACTTGAATTCTTCTTTGCGAATTGGTCGCCCTTTTTTCACTCGGAATACGGCCTCCCATATACCTTTCCCGACCAGACATACTGCCTCGGGCTTATTCTCTCTGATTTTGGCTTCTAGGATCGGCACACCTTCGTTCATTTCTTGTTTGCTGAGCATTTGAGCGTCGCGCGTGGGCCGCTCGACTATGTTCGTGTTGCCTACTCGGTATAGTCTCGGCAGCTCGTAGGTGTCTCTGGGTGGATGTAATCTTGTCGTGATCCCGGAAGAATAGAGCAATTTCCAGAACAGGTTTGTTGGATGTGCGTATGCAAACCCCGTTTGGCCGGTCATAATCCCCGGATTTACTCCTACTAGGAGGAGCACCAGTCCCGGTTCGATTGTATCCTTGAGATAGTTCCCCACAGAGGGAGGTTGTGCATCTCGAGTGCGTGCTGCTCGTAAGGCGATACGTTTGCCGGCCGCGGTCGATGATGGAGGCTGGATAAGTGATGTGGTAGTCGTTCTTTTCGTTCGTCGCCTTAGACTTCTAATAGGACCTGGCGATCCACTGCTGGTACCCTCGTTATTCGATAAGTTAAACGGTTCTTCTTCAGCTTCCGGTTCAGGTTGGGATGCTTTCTTCATCGCAGAGATATGATTGTCTCCATGAAGGAATCGCCGAAGTTCCAAAGCACCGCCAAAGCTGGCTATTTGTTCCACCGGCATGGGCTCGGGGCTCGCTTTAGCCACGGCCTCATCGGCTTCGAGGTGATCCTCTGGACCATCTTCGAAGGCATGCATACTTCTCCCGAAATTGCTCGCTGAAGGGTCAGCCTAGAGTCAGTACTTCTCATTAGCTTCGGGACACTTCTTTTACCCGCCTGGGGTCATCAATCAACGCTGGCAAATTTCTCACTTTTTGCGTGTAGAGCTGACGGAAGGGGACGATGAATTCTTGTTCTGACCATATCGATCACGTGGAATCCAGGTTGACGGCCTAGCCTATAAGGCACCATTTACGCCGACTTAATCTCCAATTTTTGAAGATGTAGATTTGTAAAAGACGATTGCTGCTTGACTATAATTCATGGTATCTCCTACGGTTGACGAGTGAAGACGATGCGATGGCATTTTGGCGATTGACAGCCGAGACAGACGCAAAAGAACCATTTGAAGGCGAAGAGAAATCGAGAAAATTTGCCCGTGGAAGAGATTCACCTCTCGGCTTGAACAAGGGGGCAATATGTCTAATAAATTGAGCTCGTGTGAGCCCATCTAGATTTTGATTGTACCTGCATTTAACATATGGTGGACACTGAAGAACGGTTGGACTTGACAGGACCCGAGCCTTGGGAAGGGACAGCTTTTGAAAAGATGAATATAGGCCAACTGTCAAGGCATTGACAGGGTATTCCATTAAAAGCTCATTTCAATCGTGATTGGGGTATTATGGTTTATGTACATGATCTGCGTCTGATACACTCTATGCACCAGACCGAACAAAAAGGTTATGCTTTTAGCACCCTTGATCTCTTTGGTAACGTCCAAGGCTCCGGACATACAACCTAAAAATGACATTAGTCAGGTTCCACCAATTGAGAGCAGTATTGCTCTGACATACCTCTCCTTCGCTATATGCCCAAAAGTACACCCCGATACCGACCAAGTAGTATATCGCAGGATCAGTACCCTGATAGAGCAAGGCCGCAAAGAGAGCGCTTAGTGGATAAATAACGAGTCGGATTTCGATGCTGCGATGTGGCAGAGATCCTGCAAGCGGCTTTAATGGCCATTCCCAGGCCAGACCGACCAGGCCCATTATTAAGTTGAGGATTTGAAGGACGGGGATCGGGTGAACGGCGGCATCGAGGTTCTTGGAGATAAAGTCCCAGAAGACCTTGGGCCAGATGAAGCCTTCAATTGCGCTTGCAATTTGGTCTGTCATGAATCCTTGTCAGCGCTGGATTAACGGCGAATGAGCCTGGAGTGCCTACAAGCTGAGGCCGTAAGGATGATCAACCTTCCCCAGTGGTTCTTAATTAGTCTGCCCATCTCGGCAACTGATCTTGTTCCGTATCACTTATTCTAAGATGACTTCCGACCAGCGAAATGTCACGGTGTTAGTGGCGATGGAGTAGTAGAATTGCGCAAACTCAACGTCGTGATCGTTAGCCCGCGCGGGTATATGCTAAGCTATGGGGAGCAAATAAAAATCGGTATTGCCAACTCAAGTCGATCGAGGAGATAGAGAGGTTCGTGAGGATTTGCTTCGAGAGACGGCCCCAGGATGCTCGCACTGAGGGGTACGGCAAGCTGATGGCCTTATCGCGGCATGATTGACTGTACCCGGGGAAGAAGCTGGAAGAGTTTCAATGGCATACTGCGGGGACTTTACACATTCTATACTTAGACAGGAAGACCAACCACCAGGCAACTCGCCTCGACAAGACTGGACCACTAGAGCGCCAAAAGGTGACCGATGCTGTGCATCTCAGAGTGATCCGCACAGATGCTAAGCGCCCTCGACCAATCGGTATTGCTGGACAGGTCCGAGTCCTTGACATCTTTGCATTTGTTTTCTTCAGTGGTCCTCACTGCGGCGTGATTGGAAGACCAGGGATGTGACGGAGCGGATCGTGATGCGGGTGTAGACAAATCAGAACCCACTGCGCCGTTCCTTGGCGTGATGAGATGCAGCTTGTGGCACAACGCCTTCAGGACTCGTTGCTCGGAGTTTCACCCACAGTTCGATTGTGCGCTACAGGCTGGGGATGGCTCTGCGAGTTTCCCATATTCTATCAGAGACAGGATAGTTTCAATCCATAGGGTCAGATGACTGCCCTGGCCCAGATTCAAACTGCTACCTCCCTTGTACAGCCAAAAGGAAAAACGGTCAAACTCATCAAATCTCAGAGGCCAAAGATTGATCGCCATGATGACTGTGATCGCTTCGATCAAGTGTGATGTACAGTACCAAGTGGACCGTGATATATGAGTGGGGGGGGCCCCAAACGAGTCACAGCTAGATGTTCAGAGAGGATGAGACCCTCAGTAAGATCCATGAGCCGAATTGACCGGGCTTCACCGACTCTGGCCCGGGCCCGGTGTGATGAGCAATGAGCGCTTGCAGAATGCACGTTATAGGCCCTCCACAACCAATTTGACTTTTTTCGACTGAGCTTCACTTGCCGCCACTGACCCCAGCCTCCCTCGTTCTCCATTCTTGCACTACGGTCCCAATCCCTATGATGACCAGACGGCCCATTCAGCTCTCGTGCAGGTATCATAACCATATCCGAAGATGCGATGGACTCCACCCAAGCATGGAAACTGGCTTCGATTCCTCAATGGCATCATAGGATGAGAATCAATACTGCATTAGCCCAATATTGCAACACCTCCGCCATCTTTACCGGGGCTGCCATGTGCTGCCCGGACCAGCCTGAACGCCAAGGCGATCGTGCTAAAGATATTCTTAGCCCATGGCATCATGGATTGAGAGGTGGCAAGATTGAACGAGACCTTGGATTAAGCCTAGAATCACTAGCCATCTAGACATGGAAGGGTTTCGAGCTTACGGGCGACACCTATCACATCTCGGAAGAGGTCATTGCCCTCGAAAAAGACATGCACAGACGTAGAGATAGGTTTGGGAGGAGTCCACAATTCGGTTCGTTCGCGGTTGCTCCGAAGCGATGTAATTATAGATCGAGGACCCCCCTCCTCACCCTGCAGGTAAAACCACATCGCTGGGATTCTCAACCTTCGTCCTACCGTCTTGATCCATTCAACCCACGATGACTACATCGCCCTGAAAACTTGGTGTTCCATGTGCTATCTTATGCGCGTCTTAGCATCTTGGTAACTATCGACAACCTAGTGGCGGGTGGTTTCCGCGAAGCGCACCCAGGACAACACACCAAGAGAGTGAGCATTTGCGGCGAAAAGTCGTTTGCACTCTGGTGCATCATTCCCTTTCTACTGCACGATTGTGAGAGTTCTCACTCCGACAACCTTTTTTCCAAGAACTCTCTGCGATCTCTCAGATCAAGAAAAACCCCCTGGTCGGTGGGGGAGGGTTGGTTGTAATCTTGGACAAGGTTCATGGAGAAGCGAGTACGCAGACGCAGACGCAATATTCTTTTCTCCTGTCTCAGATCCTCAAGCGTCTGATTCAAATCGCTGTGCAAACTTTGTGACCCAAAGACTGGTCTTGTGTCAGAACCCTCAGGTTGCTGGACAACCACGTTGCTCGTCGCTCCTTAAAAACACTCAGCACCGTTGCTGGTCGAACATCAAAATTTCACCGCGCAATGGCCGTATCTAATGAATATTCCTGGCTCAAGCGAAATGGTTTGACCACCTCTAAAATATTGTTCTATATCTTCTTCTGGGCAATCCATATCGGTGTTTTTGCGGTCGGATGGTGCGTTAAATTTCCCAGGAGATCGATGCCCTCACTAACACGATGATAGGTATCTCCAAGCAAGTAGCTCGAAACTTGCTGGTCTTAATGTCCTCAAGTACTCAGTCTGGATCTCGAGAGGTGCAGGCCTTGTCCTCTCGATTGATGCGACATTGATCCTCCTGCCTATGTGCAGGAATGTCTTACGGTGGCTCAGACCGCAGATCAGGTGGTTACCACTTGATGAATCGGCATGGTTTCATCGCCAGATTGCCTATGCTCTGCTGGTCTTTACCGCAATTCACACGGCAGCACATTACGTCAAGTATCTACAGCCTTGTACTTCCCCCCCGGCCGAAAGTGCCTCCGCTAATAGGTAATAGTTTTTATAACATCGAAAAAAATCAAGTTCGCCCCGAGCTGGCTGTTCAAATCCATTTCACACAGGCCGGCGGTATTACAGGTCATGTCATGCTTTTATGTATGATGCTGATGTATACCACTGCTCATCACCGTATTCGACAGCAAGCATACGAAACATTCTGGTACACGCATCATCTATTCATTCCGTTTACGCTGGCTCTCTATACCCATGCCACGGGGTGCTTCGTCCGAGATACTGCCGATCCCTACTCACCCTTCGCTGGCAAGGAGTTTTGGAATCATTGTCTGGGTTATGAAGGATGGAGATGGGAGCTCGTAGCAGGATCCTTGTATCTCGTCGAGCGGCTCTATCGTGAGATTCGATCCAGGCGCGAGACCACCATTACCAAGGTTATCCGCCATCCATATGGTAAGTGAAACCACCATCCGCGAGGATGGATTGGACATGAGGGTGCTGACAGCGAGGAAACAGCTGCCATGGAGATCCAATTCCGCAAGCCGAGCATGAAATACAAAGCCGGCCAATGGATTTTTATCCAAGTCCCCGACGTCTCCAGCTCTCAGTGGCATCCCTTCACCATCACGTCCTGTCCGTTCGACCCCTACATAAGCATTCATGTCCGCCAAGTCGGTGACTTCACCCGAGCACTCGGTGATGCTCTAGGCTGCGGTCCCGCTCAGGCAAAGGATCTTGAGGGTCTCGACCCTTTAGGCATGTACGAAGTTGCACTTCAAAATGGACAAATGATGCCCAAGCTTCGCATCGATGGGCCTTATGGTGCACCTGCCGAAGACGTATTCGAGAACGAAATTGCCGTTTTGATCGGAACCGGAATCGGTGTCACACCGTGGGCTTCGATCTTGAAGAACATCTGGCATCTCCGATCTTGCCCCGACCCCCCTCGTCGACTGCGACGTGTTGAATTTATCTGGATTTGCAAGGACACCTCTTCCTTTGAATGGTTCCAAGCCCTTCTTTCGTCTTTGGAATCCCAGTCTGCCAATACTGCCGCCTACGAGGGCAGCATCGAGTTCTTGCGGATTCACACCTACCTGACTCAACGCCTTGATGATGATACAGCCGCAAATATCTATCTTAACTCGGTTGGTCAGGCTCTGGATCCACTTACAGAGCTGAAAAGTCAGACCAACTTCGGACGTCCAGACTTCAAACGCCTGTTCACTGCTATGCGTATCGGCCTTCACGATCAGACGTATATCAGAGGTTTACAAAATGCATCGGCCACAGAAATTGGTGTCTACTTCTGCGGACCGAATAACGCAGCGCAGGATATTAGTTATGCTGCGAGGGACTCGTCAACGAAACATGTGAAGTTCAAGTTCTGGAAGGAGCACTTCTAGGCAGGTTGCGTGCTTCCCCCTCTATTTAGTGTTTGTTCCCTGTTGGATGCAGCGATACTTGTGATCGCATATGAATTGATGAGTTATGAATCTATGTTTTGTTAATCTTCCTTTTTCGTGCCGCTTATGTTCAGCCTCATCTGTGCTGAAGTTTACACCGGACTGCTTCATGTCCTGTACTATAGTTGATGACAGCGAGAATATTTTTGAAATTTAGTGATACCATTTCCTGCTACAATCAAATGCAGTTCGCAGATCTCAAAATTTCGTATCATACATTTGGTGCACACCAACACAGACAATCAAGTGTTGAACTTCCCTGACCAAATCACCATCATGGGGAATCTTCGGGTCGTTCAGCTGATTCAGAAGCCATGCGCCGCAGAGCGAGTGCGTCAAAGATCTCATTCTGAATGTTTAGATGCACCCGGAGTTGCTTATCAATAAGGAGATTGTAAAGCTGGCAGAGCTCGTCAAAAGTGAAGCCGCGGGCCGCGATTTGTTTGCCACTCTGGAATCGGGTATGACCTTGGACCAAATCCTCTCGAAGATGCTCAAAAGCAAGCATAATAAGCTCTTTGGACCAGGGGCAAGCGCGAATCGCTCTATAGAACACAGCCTTTGCAGCATGGATATCCCGAGTCTGATAGAGCTCAAAAAAAATATAGAGCTTCCAGATAGCAAGATTTGATCGTGCACTGTCGACGTCAAAGCTATAGTGTGTATCCTTGTCGCCTGGCCTAATTGAAGCTAGCGCAGAATGTTCGCCAATTGCTTTCTCGAATGCGGCTCGTGTGGAGTGAGCAGTGCTACCAGTGAATATCGGACGGCACAATTCGTTATAGATGGACAAAAGGTGAGTCGAGATTGGCGTGCTCTGTGCAATGCCTCGGAGGCCGAATTCACCGTCAAGTCGATACCGGTTGTCTAGGTCTGTGCTTCTGGTGAGAATCTGAATGTCCCGAATCCGATCAAAGATCGGGAAGCGGGCTTCATTCCACACGAAGAGCGAGAGGAAGAGAGTGTTGTGAGGGAAGATGGAAATGCTCTCTTTGAGAAGATTGTGGATTTGGATCGGTTTGAAATTTCCTTTCCGTTCGACATGGAAGTAAATCAGTCTCGCCCGAGACTGATGCAGCAACTCTGCGGTGAAAGCCTTCATATTCTCTTCCTGCACGGGAAGATTTTTAAGCTTCAGGACCGCTGAGGCATAAATTTTGAGAGACGCCTCGAAAGAGCCTTCTACCATATAGAGAAGCAAGGCGAGACAGTCGGTGTACGAAGTGTACACCTGAGGCTTCCTGTAGGTCAGGGATCTCTCTTGAGACTCGCTTAGGAGACTCTGGATGCGAAGCATACTGGTAGCATTGAATTGTACAGGATCAGAAGCCGCTGCAAACGAAGCGAGATCAATGTTCTGAGACAACATCGCATGCAGGACATATGAAGCGCGCACAAAGTCTCCACGCTGGAGGTACTCCCACGTCCACGAACTCCACAGGAGACCGCAGTCAATCTTGTCACAGTCCTCGAAGTCTTTACTCATCGTGAGAGCAGTGGACCACACATGATCTGCAGTCGACTGGGCCCCAGTGCGAGACTGCATTAGAGCAAAGCAGTTGTAGAGCCCCAAGTTTGAGGACCTTGTCTTCAACAATCGCTTTGCAAGTTTCTTGGCGGCGTCTCGATCGCAGGAAAATTCTACTGCTAAGGCACACTCAGCCAATTCGTTATCAGTCGGAAGAATTTCCACCAAGGTGCGAAGAGTCTGTCGCACCCAGCCAGGATTGATGACTGATGACTTGCTTGAAGCATTTTTGGCCCAAGCTTCAAGTGACGAGAACCATTCCCCGGGCGCAGCGAACATAGTATTCGTCGTGTGAAGAAAGTTGGAAACTGGAAAGGAGAAAGGTAATTTGGATGCTTGGGAATTATCCCCTTGGAACGATATCCAGGGAGACAAGTCCACTCGAGCATTGTCCACAATTTCATTCCGCACAAAGTTATCTCCACCCCATAGACGGGTTGTCGGAGCATTCTGAGGGACCGTCAAGTGTGGCAAATGGCAGAAGTACAAGAAGCTGTCAATGAGATCATCCAGATTATTCAGGTCCCAGAATAATGGCAGGATATTCTGCAAGTCTGAGAAAAGCACCACCATGTACGCATCGTCCATGCCAGGTTTGAAGTCATCAATGCTTCGCGCTGGCATTTGGCAGTCCAAAACTCGCTCCCTCTCCGCTTTAACCCAAGAGCTCAAAATGTTTGAAGTATTAACCTCAAGTTCGTATGCATGGTTGGTTGGGTCGACATCAATGCTTGCAGCATTCCGCCAGCCTGTTGCGCCAGGTTCTCCGATTCGTGCCACTTCTGACTCCCAAAAACTGGCAAAGGAAGAAAGAGCGCATTCCTTTTCACTACCTTCAGCGAAAGAGGACGGCCTAAAGCAAGTGAATTCCAGCACTGCCTGCCAGAGACCCACGGAGAGTTCAATATAACCCGATTCCCGTAGAAAGAGGGTAAAGCGCAGGAACAAGTAACATTGGACTTGCATTTTGTATGGATTTGCTGGGCTCGACGCATTGAGATTCAAGCAGTCAAGGAAAACTGCATTGCATTGCTCGAAAGCAAAATCATGGAAATCCGTCTGGCGAAAGTCGAGGTATCTGACCCAGAGACTGATGAACGCTGGGTTTTTCTTCAGCGTACCCTTCCACTCAGCCAGAAGGGTTTCTCTATCCCACGACTTCGCACCTTCGTACAGTCGACCAAGAAGCAGACGATCCCTGTGAGGACTTTCGCCTACCCTTTTGAGAGCTTTTTCATATAGAGACAGTTTGACTTCGGCCAATCCTTGTCGCTCGGCGTACGTAAAGGAACGAGAGTCGTCGCGTGAACCAGAAATGAGCGTGTCCTGGTGGTCAATTAATTTGAGCCATGCTGCGACGTCCGTTGGGCGGGATTCTACGGCACGCGAAAGCTCGGCATTGCGGGCCTTTCTGTTCGCATCAATGTCGACTTCAATGTCCAGTTCCAGGGTTTTAGAATCAGGAAGTGCTTCCAGATCTCCCGAAATCACATCTTCGTCCTTTGCCTTTCCATGTATTGACCGGTAAGCATGACGCTCGTCGTTGGAGTCATTATCGTCGTGGAGGTTGTGTTGAGTTGTAGAATCAAATTGTATGAAGTCTTGCATGTATTCAAGTCCCGCACCACTCGTACCGTCTGTTTTCAGGCGAAACAGCTGTGTTGGCTGAGTGAAGTCTTTGTACATAAGCCTAGTTGTTTTAGACCTTGACCCGTCCGCGAATGCTTGTTCCCTGGTGCGTAAAACCAAAGTGTCGTTTTCCCGGTGTTCACGATCAATCGAGTATCTCGTGCTAATCCCAATGACCCGCCCACTACCAGCTCGGCGAAAGTTGGGGACGGCATAACGGTGTGTGGCGCTGTAGGTGATGTTATGCCGATCCCCTCTCCTATCGACAATGAAAAGATCATGCCCATCAGCATCTGGCTCCTTATTGACCTCACTCAAGGCAGGCAGAGCATGCGCTTCATCTTGACCTTCTGCTTTAGGATGCCGCGATCCACGGAGGTCGCGAGATTGTTGCCGATCTCTAGATCTGCAACGATCTCGGGAAAGACTGTGGTGCCGTCTTTTTGTGCGCGCATATCGGCCCGAGGACCTATCTCTTTCATTACAATCTGTACGATTAGGTGAGCGAGATCGGCGTTCACTTCGGCTGGCTTGTGATCTACGAGAGTCACGGTCAGCTTGCTGAGATGTCTTGCTGCGGCGATCACTCGTTGGATCGGGTTTGGGGACTTGTGGAGGTGGTTTGAAGCTGGAGAATCGCGGGATGGACTTTTTGTCCTGCATTGAAGATCAGCGAGATTCAACGCTCACAAAGCAAATTCGCATACTCACCTGTGAACCCGACGAGTCCATCGTCGCGGACCGTTGCTTCTGTTATCGCGCGCAACAGCATCTGATAACCCGGGCGGACTATCGTTCCGGGGGCGGTGAGGGTGGGCTCCGTCAGAAAAAAAAAGTTGCTAGTAAACCGCCTCAATATCTGCGCGCGCCGATTCG
Organism: Penicillium maclennaniae; assembly: GCF_028827695.1. Lineage (NCBI taxonomy): Eukaryota > Fungi > Ascomycota > Eurotiomycetes > Eurotiales > Aspergillaceae > Penicillium > Penicillium maclennaniae. The sequence goes on from NW_026623220.1 coordinate 3,213,249, forward strand.
AGGTAGCAAGCAACCCTGTTCGGACACACGAGAGAGAAATGGGCTGCAGTGATCTGGTCTGAAAACCGACTGATTACTCTTTCGTCAATATGGCCTCTTCCCTCGCGGCGCAGTTGTCGCAAATTGCGGCCAAGTCGACCAATGAGCTTGACCTCAAGGCTCAGCGTCTTTCCCACCAGCAATCGCTGATCTTCGACCGGAAAATTGCCGGTTCGCAAGACTTCGATACCGTCTATGATATCTGTTATGAAGGTTTCCGGGAGCTTTGTTCTCTGGATCCTCGATTCGAGGACTTCGGGCGCACAGTTTTCAGTGAACAGAGCAAGGCGGAGGACCGGACGCAACTCAGCGCCATCCAGAACCAGGAGCTCGATGCCGTCATTGAAGGCTTTCTTGGTCTTGTCGGGGGCCGATTGCAACTGAGTCCCGCGGTCAAAGCTGTGGACTGGTTGGTCAGACGTTTCCGGTACGCAAGTCATGGTGGTTAATTATTGCGGGAGTTTGAACGGTGACTAACAAGCATGGCAGGGCTCACGAATATAATACCGCTTGCATGATTCTCACCTTCCTCCCTTATCACACGACCCCCCTTTTCTTGAACCTGCTCTCGATTCTCCCCAGTGATTTGACTTCGACATTCAAAGTTCTTTACCCATACAAGACCGGCTTGGTCAACCCACCGCGCCACCCTCTCGTACACAGCGCTACCACGAACAAGCCGTTTTTCGCAGCTTTGAATGACTATGTTATCAAGGTTTGCCGGCAGCAAGCCCAGAGCCACACGCTGCTTTCCTTTTGGGCCGGTATCATCACAGAGGCGGTGGCGGGTATGCTAGATGTTGCTCGCTCGGGAAGGAGAGAAGCCGAGAAGCAGAAGCACGAGGACATCATCATTCGCGTCCTGCCCGTTCTTAGCTCTGCTTTCGCGATGAAGAAAATCCCAGAGTTGATCATCAGTTGCTACATGATCTCCGTCGTCCTCGCACAGAAAGCCACCCTCGCAGAAGACGTTCTCAACGGTCTAATGGAGAGTGTTGTTGCCTCTTGGACAGAAGAAACCATCAGCTCAGGCCTCATTTGTTTGTCCGTCCTGGCTCAGCAGAAGTCCACGGCTACTCTTCCAAAGAAAGTTTTCAAGGCCATCTATCGCCTCGAAAACCCCATGCAGCAGCTTTCCGAAGTCACCGCACAGTACCAGACATCTAAACTTTTGCTTGGTCTTGTTGGCGGCTGTGTTAGCGACTTGGACAAGCAGAAAGATAACACTCGCCTCGCATTACTGTCATCTATCTTTGAAAATGCCGCCTTCGGAGAAGATGAAACCAAGGAGGCCATGACCATGGTTCTAAAGGCCGCTAGCGATTCCGATGAGACTCGCGGCATGTCCCTTGATGCTCAGACACAGCTTGCTGAACTGGTTCAAGGGTTCGCCCGCTCAAGCTCTTTCCAGCCCATCTTCCAGAAGGCTTTGGCTGAGTCCTCCTTCAATATCCAGGCTCTGGAGCATAATTTGCAGACCGTGGTCGAGGCCCCAATTCCGACCCCGGCCATTGAGGATGTTGATATGCAGGATGTTGACGAATTGGATGTGGATACTTTCACCCCGGCGGCAGAGGCTTTGGCCAAGGAGCCCTTGTTCCCTGAATCCTTCCTGAGCAAGCAAATCATTCCAGAATTTGACAGCCTTGTGCAAGTCTTCGCGCTGGCTGTTGATTCTGAGGCGAGACTCGAGCAGTTCACAAATTTGCGCATCCTTGGAAAGGCCAATGCATCGAAGAGCGCTCAGTACATGTCGTTCTTGACCCGTGTCCTGTCCGGTTCCTTCCCTCTGGGCACTAGGGTTGCGGCTTTGGGAGCTCTCTCTTCAGCGCTTCAATCAGTCTCTGGTGATTTCGACCCCCAGGCACTGCTGCCGTACCTGCTTGCCGCCCTTTCTGACCCCTCTGAGCGTATTCGACGTGAGGCGGCTGGTGTTTTGACTCTTGTCGGTTTCATCTACAAGGAAAACAAGGCTGATTGCAAGCCATGGGCACAAGATATGATCTATGGCAAGGGCAAGCAGTCGTCTGGTGTTTCTTGGTTGCCAGCTCATGATGTCAAGAAGGTCATGGAGCGCGCATTGCTTCCAGGACTAGAAGAATATACTCTTGATCCCGAACATATTGGCAAGGTCCTTGATGCGATGATGCGTGGATCTGTTATTTCGGAAGAATCTGGCGCATCTGAACTAAAGAAGTCTCTCCGGCAAGGTTTCTTCGCTTTCCTGTCAACGCACGTTATTTGCATGCCCGTCTATACTCCCAAGTTCGCTCTGTTGCGTCTTCTCAATCGCATCAAGAAGGTTCCGGGCTCTTCTCGTACCAAGGAACTTCTTCCCTTCCTTGAGAACTGGCGTGCTCTGACTCAGAAGGAGGTCGATGATATCTGCACCAAAGAGCGTCTTTCTACTTCAGAAACAGAGCAGCAGGTTGTTGCAATCGTTTCACCGAAGGAGGCCGATCCTATCAACACCCTTTTGACCCAGGTAAACCCGGCTAGCGATGCCTTGCGACCATCCTTTGTCGCTGCTGTATTTGCCCGCATCAAGGAAATTTGGGCAAAGGTTCCAGAGGAAACCCAAGTGGGCGCAGCGGAGAAGCTTTTGGATTTTTCGCTTGGACTTGCCTCGGGCGAGGTCTCCTTGGCAGACAACTGCCGTGACGTCCTTCGCAGTGTCGAGCTGTCTGGTCCTATTCTGGTGACCTTCGTCAAGAAGATTCCTGCCTCATTGACCGATATTGAGTCTCTTGGCCCTGCTCCCAAGCGGAGACGTACCAGCCAGAACAACATGATTGCCATGACCGTCAAGGACGAGTCAGAGCTTGCCAAGCTTATGGACAAAATGACTTTCATCCTGGAGGTGATTGATAACTCAAGCCCCGATGCTCACCCAGAGCTGGCCGACGGCCTTTTCCAGACTCTTGCTGCTCTTCACCACTTCAAGTCTCAGATCCAGTCTGGAATGAGCTACCTACTGAGCTTGACCCTGGGCAGCCTGTTGGCAATCGTGAACAAGTCCAAGGGATCAGCCAAGCCTTTGTTTGACACCTCGGTTATCCGGGCCGACTTGGTTGTGGACTGCGTTCGCACCACAGATAGCCCCCAGGTCCAAAATGCGGCTCTCCTGCTCGTTGCCGGCCTATCTGTCATTGCCCCAGAGCTTGTTCTTCACAGTGTCATGCCCATCTTCACATTCATGGGGTCTAGTGTCCTCCGAAAGGATGATGACTACTCTGTCTCTGTCATTGATCAAACTATTGATCAGGTTGTTCCGGCTCTCATTCAATCGCTCCGCAACCAAAAGCGTGACATTGTGTCTGGAACTTCTGAGTTACTGCTCAGCTTCACAGCGGCATTCGAGCACATCCCCTCGCATCGCCGTCTCCGTCTGTTCCATGCATTGATCAGCAAGCTTGGCACCCAGGACTTCCTGTTCGCTGTTCTTGCAATGCTTGCCAACCGGTATTCCACCGACAAGGATGTCTTAACTCTGATGACTGGTGTCGCCTCAGACACCACTCCTGTTGTGGAGCTCACCACCTATAGCAAGTACCTTAACCTGATTCTCGACTCTTTCGAAGCCAAGCCGACTATCTCTGCTGTCCTTTTGGGAATAGGCAGTGAAGATGGCCGTGATCCTCAGAAGGTTGCAGTAGATCTGCTGCGAGACTTGGCACACCTGCTCAAGCACTCGTCTCTCAAGTCAAAGCTGGAGACAGCATTTGAGACTGAAGGCACCACGACCGATCAGGTTCGCGCTTGCTTCTCTCGGGTTCTCGGCCAGGTTCTCGCCCTTGGCGAATCCGTGCAGAACATGAAGCCTGTGAGCCAGGCATGTGGCGAGGTTCTGGGCTCCCTCTTCGGTACCCTGTCTTGTTGACTTCTTGGACACCATTGAATACCTCCTTGATCCCAAGCAATCGAGCGATGACCTGCGCCGCAAGGTTCTCCGCTTGCTGGAAAACCGACTTCGCCAAACCCCCGAGCGTGACAGCGAGTCTCAGCTTAAGGTCCTTGACTTCCTTCCTACTCTGGTTGGTATCGTCCAGTCCTCGCCCGACTCGCTTCTCAAGCATGCTGCCGTCGCCTGCATTGATCGAATCACCGAAAAGTATGGTCGCAAAGATCCCTCTAAGGTCATTGCTGCTGCTCAGGTTGTCGCCAGTCCCTCTTGCCTTGGCGAGTCTGATGAGCGCATTCGCATCATGGGTGTTCTCTGTCTGGCCTCAATGGCCGAGGTTCTTGGTGAGGCCATGATTCCGGCTCTCCCCAATGCGCTCTCTCAGTCTTTGAGCCTGTTGGAGCTCAGCATGACCCCCGGAAAGGAGAACTCACGACTTCACGATGCTGTCTTCTCCCTTTTCTCTGCCTTATTTGTCAATCTGCCATTCATGATGTCGGCTAGCCACCTTGACAAGATTCTGCTGCTCTCTTTCAAGTCTACCAACGCAGAACTTGAAGACAACTCCGAGGACAGCCGCCTGGAAACACTTCGTCTGATGGCCTCACGCAAGATGGATATGACTGCTACCCTCGGTGCCATTGACCGCAATTGGCAGCAAGCTGTGGCAGCTGGTCCCACCGCGGTCAACGAGGTCCTGGAGATCCTCAACCTTGCCGTCGAGAAGAACAGCAAGGCAGTTGTCGTGAAGAACGTCGGGGTCCTCTCTAACATTTTGTTCAAGGCCTTTGACCTGCGCCGGGAGCAAGTTGCTCTGGGCGATGGTGCCAACTTTGATGCTACTGACTTGGACGAAGCTGAGGGTGCATTGAATGATGTCACAATTAAGATGATCTATAAGCTCAACGACAGCACTTTCCGACCCCTCTTCATCAAGTTTGTTGAGTGGGCCACCAACGGTGCCTCCAAGAAGGATGAGCAGGGTCGTGTGTCCCGTCTTACGACCTTCTACAAGTTCCTCCAGGGCTTCTTCGGCACTCTTCAGTCTATTGTCACCAGCTATTCTAGCTACATCCTGGAGAATGTTATCGAGATCATGGGCTCAACTGGTCCGGCCAAGGCCACTAGAGCCCTCTGGCTGGCTTCTCTCCGGACTCTTTGCAACTCTTTCCAGCATGACCAAGATGGTACGTCTCCTTAAGTAACCTTCGATCGTCCATATGCTGACCTTCATTTACAGAATTCTGGCAATCTCCCTCCCACCTCGCTAGCATTTCTGGTCCCCTTATTGCCCAGCTGGCTCACGCAACCACCAAGAAGACGGCTGAGTTGGTGATCGAAGAGGTGGTCCCCGCCATCACAGACCTCGCCATCGCTGCTGACTCCACCGACAACCACAAGGAGCTTAACAACGCTCTGATGAAGTACCTCCGACCTTCATCCGCCCCTAACGCCAAGTCGGCTGGTGGCGATAACGCCTTCACTCGCCTTGTCGCCCTGAAGGCCGAGCAGGCGCTCACTGAGCAACTTGGCGAGGAGTGGCTTGCCCTCCTCCCTGAGATGTTGCCTTATATCAGCGAGTTGATGGAGGATGAGGACGAGAGTGTTGAAAGGGAGGTCCGCAAATGGGTGAAGCAGATTGAGGGTGTGTTGGGAGAGCGACTTGATGATATGTTGACCTAAGGGATTTCCTTTAGTGTCTATGTATAAAAACCGCATTTGGCTGGCGTTTGTAGAGATAGACCCTCGGCAGGGCATGCAGGCAACGTCTGCAGAAAAGAATATATTGTGATTTACTCTACTTGGAACTACTACTAGCTTTCACATTAAGTCTTCCATCAGTAAGATCGTATCACTTTCGCCCAGCACTTAGTCTTGGGGAATTCGAGCTTCAGCCGCGTCAACACCCGTATTCCATCGGTACTTGGAAGCCGGGTGGTCTGCGGCCGGACCAGTCTGGCCAGGCCTTGTGTATAGGTTCTCACGGTAAGTTCCCCTCTCCACTGCATATTCATCATGGAAAAGACCGCGCTTGCGAAGCTCCGGAATGAGCAGGTCGATAATATCTTTGAAAGAGCCAGGCTTGATAACGTATGCCGATTTCAAACCTCCGTTAAAACAAGTCTCCAAGAAAATGTGCAATATTAAGACTAACCAGGTTGAATCCGTCCACATCGGCTTCTTCGACCCATCTTTCCATGTTGTCGGCGACTTGCTGCGGTGTGCCGACGGGAGTGGCACCAAGGCCACCAACGGTGATGTGTTCGCCAACGGTCTTCTTCGTCCACTTGGCAACTCCAGGCATTGCCTTGGACCAGCCCTCGACAGCGGATCTAAGCACAAGTCAGTAATCATCTCACGCAATTTGTTCTATCTAAATATGCTATACTTACCGGATAGCATTGCTCTCAACATGTCGCAGCTCCTCATCATCACCATATTTATCCAGGTCGATTCCAGTCCATCCACCAAATAGCGCTAAAGCTCCATCGATCGAGCCAAGTTGTCGATACGACTCGAACTTCTCCTGGGCTTCTTCCTCGGTCCGGCCGAGAACTGGACACAGCAGTGCTAAGAATTTGATACTCTGCGGATCCCGCCCAAATTCAGTCTGCGCAAGTTGACGAATTTCCGCAACGTTCTTGGCTACAATGGCAGGACTGTGTCCGGCGACGAAGATGGCCTCGGCATGCTGTGCGGCAAAGATCTTTCCGGCCTTGGATGTTCCGGCTTGCAGAATCACGGGCGTGCGCTGCGGACTGGGCTGGGTGAGATGAGGTCCCGGCACATTGAAGTACTTGCCTTGGTGATTGATCTGACGGACGCCTGTGGGGTCTGTGTAAACGCCGCGCTCGCGATCGAGGACGACTGCATCTTGCCGCCAGGATGACTCCCACAGCTTGTAGGCGACCCTGATGTATTCTTCCGCTATCGCATATCGGTCATCGTGCTACATAATTGTCAGTCATACATTGTCATGGCATTCTAGCGAAGAGTATTCACGTGTGGCTGCTCAGCTGCGCCTAGGTTTCGGGCTGCGGAATCGAGATATCCAGTGACAACCTGTGCTTGTCAGCTCTGACCACTTTTGGTCGTGGATAGGGTGCGCTTACATTCCACCCGATACTGTTGATGGTCCGTTAGCTGTGAATGCGCAAATACTGTCATGGAGGACTAACCGTCCTTTGGTGAGATGATCGATCGTAGAAAGTCGCCGGGCAAGGTGATACGGTTGCTCATATGTTGTTGTGACCGTCACGCCGAATCCGATAGTCTTCGTTGCCGCAGCCATAGCTGGCACGACTGCCAGGGGTTCATTCACAGGCCATTGGGCACCTGAAGTGATTGCAGGCTCCAGGTTCCTCGGTCCCTTATAGACATCGTAGCCACCTGCTCTAGCGTCAGCAAATAGTACCCGCAGTGGCCGGGGATGCACACACCGAGAACATCAGCAATGAAAATACCGTGGAATTTGGCAGACTCGAGTAACTGTGCCAGCTCAATCCAATGGTCTACGTCGTTAAATCGATGCGATTCGTCTTCGGGATGACGCCAGAGCCCCGGGGATTGATGTCCACTACCTGCAGCACCATCACCATTAGATGGCCTATCTGTAAAGCAATGGTCAAGACCTACACATTTCAACAAAGGCATTGAGGATCAGAGATTTGCGAGGCTTTTCTCCTGTCACATGATTGCTTCCCGCCATGATTGTGAAATTCGACGGGGATAGAGAATTGGGTGGTGTCGCAGATTTTGCAGGTGTCTTGGGTACTTAAATCCTCGACTATTCTCGTCCCAAAAAAAAAAAGGAAACAACACTTGTTAAATGTAAGAATAGAGAAACACCGTCGAGCACCTCATTCGTGAGAACCCCGCGTCCGTCACTCGTCCAGAAAAAAGTATAGCATCAAAGTGGGCCGTGATGGCGCCATGCAGAAGATCCTGAGAGGTGCCCGGTAAAGCCACCTGCTCTGATTGTCCAATCTGGTGTGCTCTTCTTCGATCACACAATTCATATTGCATATCAGCTATCGGGCTAGTCGAGGCCTTGTATCTCGCCCGAGAGATGTAGTTGTGCGGATGTGTTCCTTAGTTTTGGAGGGCGCCTGTATCTCTCAGCTCTGTTCGTCGGCAGAGTCTATCACCCTCGCGACTTTTTTTTGGTTTTTTGTCTTAAGCCCCTTCTAGTTAATGTGCCCTCGACCACTCAGGCCTGGAGCTAATATCATGGACGTGAAAATGATCGCTCTCGTTCGGCCTACCGTGCCCCGGTTTGGAATGGCATCTCCAGCCTCCAACTTGTGCGCCGCCATGGACTTTGTGGATGCCATAGTCATCTGCTTTTTCGTAGGTACCCAGTTCCAGATAATTGACAAACATTTTGACAATGATCTGCCTAGTGTATCAATAATTCCTACGCTATGACGCCTTTTGATAGCCATTATACGATTCAGCACCGTTCACCAGCCCGAACTTTAAACAACCTTGCTCACCGAGGCTGAAAAGCACCTCATCGCAGCCGTCTATCAAACCATTGTGGATCGATTGATGCTCATCTTGCCCTGATGAACCTGACGGCATGGAATCGAATATCGAAGATCTCGCACCCCCCTGTCCCTGGGGACCCTACTCCTCTACCATGGGACATATATATTTTCTGCGGCCCTAGTCTTTGGCTGAACTAGATAGCACATCTCAACTGTTGTCCTCTCTATTTGGATATTATCTGCTTTCTAAATCGACTCGGGTGGTGCATCACTACCCTTTCATTGCTCGAAATGTTAGATTTGCTCGCTCGCAATGGCATCTCGACGGTCCAGCCGCCCTTGTCGCAGGCAGTTGGCTATATCGTTATCGTTGTTATCGGCCTCATTATTGCTTTGGGTACTATCCACCACTTTGTTTTTGTTTCAGCACCGATGGCTAAGGAAATGACAGTGATGATGATTATCACCAAGGTTCTCAAGACGACCACCGGCGAGGATAACGAAAAGACTGAAATGTATCATAATGATTGTTTCTCCTTCATTTATACCTTGGAATCCATTAACATATGCAACAGGTTCATGACGGCCAATCGCACCGTTCGAACCGGTCTGACCTCTTCGGCAGTCATCTCTGTGTGTTCATCTTTCCTTATATCCGGCCAGTCGTGCTTATAGACGATCTAGTCATGGCTGTGGACCACTGCTCTTCTGGGTTCCTCATTCGTCGGCTATAGCTACGGCGTCGCCGGTCCATTTTGGTTCGCTGCAGGGTGCAGCCCAATGATCGTGTTCTTCGCCTTGCTGGGTATCTCTTGCAAGCGAAAGATCCCCGGAGCGCATACCTCATTGGAGGTGGTCCGTGTTCGTTATGGTATGTCTTTGCACTCCAGAGAGATCCTCTATATCCGTTAAGCAGTCATCTTGGTTGACAGGTCGTACTGCTCATATTGTATTCATGATCCTCTGCCTGATCAATAACATCTTCGCGTGCGCCAACATGCTTCTCGGCGCTGCGGCTGTCATCACTGCTGTGTAAGATTTCTCATTCCGTTCCGCCGTTGGAAAATTTAATAACTTTTCCAGCTCTGGCATGCATATCATCGCTGCAACCTTTCTGCTGCCTGTCGGGGTCACAGTCTATACCTTCGTCGGAGGTATCAAGGCAACGTGTGCTCATGCTTTCCCACATCTTTACTTTTTGACTAACACAGCTAAAGCTTCCTTACGGATTACTTCCATACTGCGATCATTATGATCATCGCATGCTACTTCTCAATCAAGGCATTCTCCAGTGACCAGGTCGGCTCCATCGGTAACTTGTTCGAGCTAGTTCAAGCTGCGGCCCAGCGCCACCCGGTCGCAGGAAACCAGGATGGGACTTATTTGACCATGAAGTCCAAGGGGGTGAGTGTATATCTATTAAATTCAATGCAGAAGATACTGACAACTTTCTAAGGCAATTCTCTTCGGTATCTTGCACATTTGCTCAAACTTCGGTCTTGTCATTGTTCGCACTACTGCTTCTACGCTTTTGAAACAAGTCTAACCCTTCCTAGATGGATACTAGTTACTTCATCAAGGCTTTCTCGGCCTCTCCGCGCTCCGTCGTCCCCGGATATACGATCGGAGGTATTCTTTACTTCGCTATTCCATGGGCCCTGGGAACGATCATGAGCTCCGTCGCCTTGGGCCTGGAGAACCAACCCACTTTTCCAACCTACCCTCGAGTGAGAGAACCACTATTCCCAGTTGAGAGCTAGTTGCTGATATGATTTCAGCGCATGACTTGGTCGGAGGTTAGTAACGGGCTTGTGCTTCCTTACGCTGCCCAGACGATAGCAGGTAAGGGTGGTGCAGCCGCCATCCTGCTCATTACTTTCATGTCTTGTACATCTACGCTCTCTGCACAAGTCATCGCCGTCAGTTCGATCCTAAGTTTCGATGTGTACCGCGAATATTTCAAGAAGCTCGCTTCCGACCGTGAATTGATCCGCGCTAGTCATTTTGGCGTTGTCTTCTTCGCGGCTTTCTCGGCCGGGTTCAGTACTATGCTGCACTATGTTGGGGTTGACCTCGGCTGGACCTTGTATATGCTCGGTATATCTGAAGCTGCGCTAATTGAAGTGTTTATCTAACGGGTTGACAGGAATCGTGACATGTCCCGGTATTTTCCCCATGGTGTTTACTATTCTATGGAAGCGGCAGAGCAAGGCGGCGGCTATCATCTCCCCAATCCTCGGCTTCGGAACAGGACTCGGTGTCTGGCTAGGCACGGCATATCACTTTGATGGAGCGGTCTCGGTTGCTTCTACGGGTGAAGTGTTGCCTTGTGTCTATGGTACGGTGGCATCTTGCTTCTCACCGGTTATCTACTCGGTAGTCATCACACTCATCCGGCCCCAGAACTACGACTGGGCCGATTTCAAGAAAGAGAATCTCGCGCTTGAGAAGCTAGAGAGTAACCTAACCACCGCAAACCATCACCATGATGAATCCTGTCGAGAGGGATTCATCGCCGAGGATGGCGGTGTACGAAGCTCTGCCTTTGAAACGCAGGAGTTGACGAGATGGGGCCGTATTGCAGCAGGCTGGTCTATCGCAACATTTTTGGGTCACTGGGTACTTTGGCCACTGCCGATGTACGGCTCTGGTTATGTCTTTGGGAAAAAGGTCAGTCTGATTTGTCGTAGGCCAGATCTGGTAGATTTAAGAACCATTGCTGACGAGTATGAAAGTTTTACATCGCCTGGGTCGTGGTTGGCATCATCTGGCTATGGGGTACCATGCTCATCACGATCTTCTATCCGATTATCGATGGCGGCATGCAGCAGATGCTAGAGGTCTACCGTGGATTGACAGGCAAGTCCACTGACCACGGACCAGAGAAAGGAGACACGAGCATGTCTCCATCGTCGCGGTCAGGAGGTTCTGTTGATGGCGTGCCCCATTCGAAGGTGCTAAAGAGTGAGAACTAAGCATACAGAAAATTGTTCTTTTGTGGAAAGAGGCATTACATAAGATGATCGTGATGTGAACAATAATAATACGTTGCTTTTTCCGAAGGTTCCGAGTCAATTGTCATAGATTCACTCCCTGAACTGTAAATCACAAAGATGAGAATCATTTAATACGGCTTAAGAAGTCAAAATAAGGAACTCTGCTCATAGTGATGATGTGCCTAGGCTGATGCATGTCTTCCGACGACAGATTCGACATTGAGTCTTAAGCCAAAGGTGATCTGGGTCCCTACAAGCTGAATCACTTCTAGCCCTTGCACGTAATCGTTACAATAGATAGGCAAAGTTACAATAGAAGTCAAAGATTAACTGGCATTGAGTAAGCAAATGAAAGACAATTCGTCATAACAACTCTTCCTATGTAAATATCCACTGATAGAAAAAGATTTGCAATTTAGAAGCGAAAAGAAAAATATGTCCGGTGATCAGCTATTCACAGCGAGATTCAGGATCATCATGATCACGACGATCACATTCTTCTAACCGGAAGGAAAACCGGCCTTCAGGTTATCGTACTCCGAGGCAGGGTAACTGAGCTGGTTCTGATTCTGGAGTAAAGCACCCGTTCCTCCGAATGAGGTCACAAGCTAAATTCCATCGTCAGGGTATTGTCAAGCGGTGTCAAAGCGGTAGTAACTTACAGTTGAGATCAGGCTGTCAGAACCAGTCTTATCACTGCTACTCTCCCACCACATTCCACCTCCAAGACCCCTGGACTGAATGTACTGCGCCTTCTTCTGAGCGACCTGTGGGGTATCATAGCTGATCATGAGCCGTTGAGTGGAGTCGTAGCTATAGCTTGCAACTTCCTGGTCTCAGATAAGTGACCGTAGCACCAGCCTGCGGAAGAGCCTTGTAGTCCCAGACGCCGTCCTCCCAGCTTCCGCTTCCAACGCCAGTGAAGCTCTTGCCGGGGCCGTCGGTCCCGACAAAGGAACGTCCGTAAAGCGGCATTCCCAGGACGATTTTGTCTGCGGGCACGCCGTTGGCAATGTAGTAGTTGATAGCTTGGTCCGTGTTAAATGGGGTGCTCGCTGGGTTGGAGGTCGACGCGTAAACATTTGCATCATGGCCCGAGACAGTGTCCCAGCTTCCCGCGTAGTCATAGGCCATCAGGTTCCAGAAGTCAAGGTACTGGTCCATCTGAGCGAGTTGAAGCATCTGATAATTACTAGGACCTTTTTTAAAATGGTTAGCAAAGGTAGGAGGCATTCTTGAATTGATCTTACCCGCTGGGCTAGCAACCGTGATAAGGAAGTGATAACCACTTGCGTTGGCTGCACTGTAGGCGTCAAGCGCCTGGCCCATGTTAGCGCAACGTAGACTTGTATTGTATGGCGTGGGGACTGCTTACCGAACGCAATGTCTTGAGTGTATTGACGAAGTCTGTAGCCTGGCTGCTGTCGGTCGGGTACTAGTTGAATGTCAATAACGAATCTTTGCATATTGAATTAACAAGCTAATTACCTCCCAATCAATGTCAATCCCGTCGAGACCAAGATTCTGTACCAGGGCCACGGCAGACGAAACAAAAGTCTGTCTTCCCGCCTCGGTGCTCAAGGGACTAGCAATATTGCTCGAATAGGTCCAGCCTCCGACAGACATGAGAACCTTCAAGTTTCGGTTCTTTTGCTTGAGTAAGAATAGTTGTTTGATGCAGCCATAAACATTGGTGCCGACATCGTTCCAAGAGTCGGTGGGATAGTGTTTATCAGTATCGGCATAGGTGTCTGACAGATAGATCTCGCCAGTGTCCGGGTGTACATTGGCGAACGCATATAGAACATGAGTCAACTCGTCGTAGGGAAGGTTTTGGGGCTGGTAGTTTCGACCGTAGATAGCCTGCAGGAGGATTGCCCAGTCAGTGATTTGCTCGATCCGTCAAGGTGTGCAGGGATGATGACTGACCCAGTTGACAAAGTACGCGACAGAGCGGTATCCAGAGCCTGCACGAGCTTCAAGCTCAGTGTGGTTGGATCCGAGAGGATGAGCGGCGATGGCATTGGTGAGCCATCCCAGGCCTAGGATAACAGGAAGGACAAGATGCATGATCAAAGGTCGGGTGGTGCCGAGGGGATGAAAATCGAGCCAACGATTCCAAGGGTGAGTTGTTGATGGGGAAGAAGTTAGAGAGTAGTGAGATAGAAGAGGTCCTAGAGGGGGGCATTTATACTGTAGGCCACACGAGGGAGATAGAGAGAGCGAATATCTCTCATTCTTTGTGTCCGGATCTCATCGAATCTCTCAGATGCCCGCAATTCCTAATCTCTTGATTCTGACGTGACTGTGACCGTAAACACCTCCGACTCCTGATCAAGAGAGATATTTTGATCCCACTTTCCGAATCCAGTCAACAAGCAACCCCATACTCTCGGAGGGTACAGCGCCTGCTTTTGCACATGGTCAACGTGGGAGGTTGTAGTCATTCGTATGAGGAATGAACGCCACATTCTTCCAGGAACGAGAGGACCATTCGGAGCTGCCAAACACGTTTCGCCATCTCCGGGGTGAGAACATTCTTCATGCAACCGTCAAGCATGAAAACAACGTGCTCGGGGGTCTTTGCGCCTCTCAGGTCTATACCGAGGTGATGCCCCAATCGGCGCCACACATACCGAAGGAAAGGTGACATTGTCATCTGCTTTGCAAGTGATCGTGCTCTGCAGATCCCTTGGCAGATCTCTTGGAAGGTAACTGAAAGCTATCTCTGACCAAACTACGGCAAATTAGCCTCTCTATAGGCGCCTCGGGTGGGCGTCGCAGTCACGTCCTGGGGAGAGTTAATTGTAGTAGTAGCGGGAATGTAACTTGAAGAACATTCATATCACCCAAGCGAAGGCTTGCCTGTTTGAAGCTAGCTCAATCTTCCTCTGACAATATATATGGGGGAAGGTAGACAGGGATCGTCAAACCAGAGCGAATTAGAGTACAATCAGGGTCTTCGGCAGGTGCCGCTCTGCAGGAACGCATCACCCGCGCGATAAGCCATCCCAAAATGTAACATCTTGGGATCCCATGGTTTTTCCATGCGACCGGGCCATGTGCCATACCACCCAACGCGGAGTCCGTTCCAGATTCTGTGTGACAAGATCGAAGGGGGGGTGACTCGGTGATCGAGTAGCTGAAGGGCCAGCCCGCGGGTTCTGTCGGAGGGGAGTGTCCTACACGAGAAACCGGGTATTGGAGAACGTTATGCGAGACGCGAGATCTGATCGTCTAGAATCTGGAGAGAAGAAAACAAGGTGAAACCTGCATTGCTTGGCGCGGTCCGCATTACAACAGAGCCCCTGGGGCAGGGGTGTTACGTGCAGCGAAGCTTGGTGTGACGGGAAATGTCCAAGATTTACAGTAACTACAGAAATCCAAGTGAAAAGCAAAAACAGTCCTGAGACGTGGGATATCCTGATATTTACTTCAGTCTACGAGCTGTTGTCGGCGCACGGCCAAGCAGCTGATCCGCCCGACGCTTTGTAACTGTCGATAATTGTGACAATGGACCCGTACGTACCTCCGACCATCAGAAATGTGCCAGCAAATATGATGAAGACACACCAAGCGACCATGAGCATCCACATCGTCGTTCGGTGGTTTTTGCCCTTGCGCCAGTTATCGTACAGCCACATGCCGGCCATCGGTTGGAAGCACATAGGCGTACCAAGCAAGGCGCCAACGAGTGAGACAAGGTCCCCGAAGACAGGAATCGCGCTGGCAATGATATAGGCGACGATGGTCGTGCTGAATGTACATGCAATCCACACGCTCCAGTGGGTAACGGTGTTTGCTACCAGATGCCGCGAGCCGTGGAGGAGGCGAACAAAGACGTACTTGGCTGTGATCTGCAAGTTATCAATATGCGACTACACAAGACATAGGTTGAGCAGGACTTACGTGGACAAAGAGCAAGGTGCTCACAATCAAACCAGGAAGCGCGAAGCCATAGCTCACGATTTTCACGGTCGGACCAGCCGAACCGAGGGCAGGAGAGGAGACATAAGATCCACAATAATAATAGATCACGATGCCAATTGCGAGGTAGAAGACCGTCACCAGCGACTGGCAGAGGACCAAGGCCCGGTTATAGTGGGAGGGGTCCCGCATCTCAGATGCGATGGAGAAGAAGGCCGGGGTGCCGGCGTAGGCGAAGACGATTGTTGTGACCGCGGTGATAGCCTCGGTGAATGTGGCATCGCTCTTCACAATTTTGTAATCGGAGACCCATATGGCATCTATTGGCGCAGCAGCGGGACGGTCTTGGACACCGACGGCGATGGTCACGATCAGAACTACAGGGCGGTTAGATCGGACTCCCGGTGTAGAGAGAAGGAGTAATAATCACTCGAAGTCAGAATGCAGAAGAGACCAATCCACGCAAGCCACGAGATGCGTCCTAATGTCCGGATACTGCCAAACAGGAATGCGACGATGGCGGCAATGGCGACATAGACGGCGGTGCAAGTGGCGTGGGAGGAGACGGCGTTGAGACCGATGGAGATACCCAGCATACCCGAGCCGGCGACAAAGACCCACCCTGTGACTCGTCAGTTCAATGGTATCAAGGGCTTGAAGGGGGAAGGTTACTCACAAAGGATAAAGGCACCTCCCAGGACGATTCGACCGAGCTTGCCACAAAGAAGCTCACCGACATCGTCAATGCCATAGACTTCACGATGCCTCAGCTTGAAGACACCGACAATGTAGTCTGACCATGTCGTGATGGCAGCAATGGCACAGAGAACAATCACGCCGGGAACCACCCCTAGGGCATCGAAGGCTGTGGGGATTGATAGGACTCCGAGACCAATTTGGGTTTTCATCATCAGTACCGCCGTGCCCAGACATCCTACCTAAAGGTTTGTGAGCACGAAGGACTTTTCAGGCCATGGAAAAGAGCACGTACATTTCGATAGTTTGGGCCATCACCTCTGATATCACCAAAGACGGCATCATGAGAGCCTTCCTCGACCTGGCCAACATTCGAAGGCGCTGGCGTTAATGACTCTTCTTTTTTCTTTTCTATCGACATCATGGCAGGGTAAAGCAAAACAAATTGAGGGTGACATGATGGATCTGGGGACAATTTCTAAAGTCTCTCCGGGACCTGTTAGGGCCGGATACCAAGCCCGATGTGTCTTAGGTGTCGGTGGCGTGCGTCAGGGGCACAGGGAGGTGGAATGGAACTCTGGGACTCTGGAACACTGGAACACTGTCACGTATCTGGTATCTTGTGGCTACTTTTAAGCTCCCAAAAAACATTCCCCACTAAGATAAGGGACACAGACGATGGTTATCTTTCGATCTGATATTTCTGTTTCGGCCCTATAACCCTCTGGCTTGATCTCTATTTTTGCCTTCCTCATATCTTCCAAAGCTTTCTCCTCGTCCAAATAAGGAGCAGGTTCACTCTCCCCGGATTTCAGAGTCCTACCGAAGACTATTCCCCCGCAATTGAACCGCCAAAGAACCAGAAAACCCGCTTTTTAAAGTGTGGAGGCGCGCGAATTACATTGGTCCACCTCTCAAAAGCCGCAAAGCCTCGGGACAAGCTCCACTTCATACGACTTCCCCTACTTTACACGAATTTGGTCTGAGAGGGTGATCCACCATTCTTCCTCTCGTCCTTACAATTCCTCACTGGTTTCACGCTTATCGGACACCTTTCCATGTGTAAAACTGCCTAGTCTGCTGCTTGGTGATACCTGCTTTAGGAAGGCGATCTGCTAGTTGATTTGCTTTCCGACAACGCGTGAATGACGTTCTGGCCGTGACGTATCTCCAAGCAACGATGTCCCCTTATCTTCCCCCTTAACAAGGGGGCCTCCCGGCGCGCCTTCCGACTCCGCCAAACTTCGCATTGAGGGTGAACCGTCGACCTTGCGCACTGCGCGACGTGCGGCACTTAGTGATGTACGCCATTTTGAACCAATGCACATAGTGGCTGTGCCTGACGATGCATGGTGAATCTTCGGGGATCCTCTGAGCCGACGCTTTCACGACATCGTGACTAATTTTTGAATGTCCGTGTTGCCCCAAAGCTCCAGCCAACTGCTCTGGGCCTTGGGTGTTGGGTTGTGGGGTACCCGGGGTTCTTTCCTGAAACAGGAATAATAAAATAGCCAAGATCCTTCAAACCAAATACGGGGATCGCGAGGATTTGGAACCAATTGCCAATGGACTCACCTATCGCGGTGCCAATGCCTGCAGCATCTGCAATGGTTCTACTGCCGAGAAAGAGCATACGGGCCCAGTGGACAGGGCGCCCCATAGACACGGGGTAGATCCGATCGCAATTGACACACAGCAGTCTGTCCGACGCCTCCCGGACAATCATGCAAGATATCGTGTATAGATGCCAGATGAGGCCGTACAAGCCAGCGGACCTGATTGTAAACGACGCAAGTGTGGGACCACTGAAACGTTGAACAAATTCCACGGCCTACGGCGTGTGAGTGACAATTACGCGTCCCTCTTCGCTACCAAAGATCGAATGCCCTTTCGGCAAGTCTTCCCGGGGTAAGATCTTTTCAACACCGGATAAGATGTGCCACGACCACGCTGGTTGCCTTGCTGATGATGGCTTCAAGGGGCAGTGAAAAGCCTTACTCTCTCCCTTGCTCGTGCTCAGGTCACGATATAGTGGAGAGTCTAGACCGATTATCACAGAATCATGGGTAACTCTCCGAGTCGGTGTTTAAGTTGTGTAAGTAAAAGATCTGAGGCTGGGAGCGTGGCCGAATAGACCGTAAGTCTCGTAGGTTGTGGCGCTGAAAAGCCTTGTTCCTTCCAACCTTAAAACGAGGGCTCTCCTCTAGTGAGTCAATGTTTCCAATCCATATATCCCGACCGTGTAAGAATAACCAAGCGTTCCCGGGCAGATGTATGACCCCCAATGCTATTCGATAGGAATCAACTGCCATTCCCCAGAGCCTTTCCGTAATCTGCCAGTATCAATTGATCTTATCAATTTTCGTCTCAGATCGCAGATTCTGTGTCCATGATCATTCTGATTATTATCTAAAGTCTTTCTATGCTATCTGACTCGACCCTTTTCCATGTTGGAACAGCTTCCACTCCTGTAGAGACATGCCACTATGCAGCCAATTTGCAGCTATCTGGGCACCGACCAGCCAGATTGATTGACATTTATTCTAAACCTACCAATCCGACAACCCGCATGGAAAGTCAGCAGGTTTCGTTGACCTCTGACCCTTGCTGTACTCGTACGTACTCCTAGGGTTGCACGGGGCTGAAGGGTGTCATTACACCCCCGCAAGCCCCTCGCATGAATAGGAAGCACTGCCATTTTCAAAAAAAAAAAGAAATACCCGACAAAATGTGAGAATTTGGTCTTCGCATCCAGGGATCTCTTGCTTTGAGTGCTTGTTTCTATCGCCGAGCGGTCGAAAGAGTAGTCAGGGTCCGTTAGCTTGATGCAAATTCCCCAAACAGCTGGAGTTTCCGGAACAAGACCGCACAACCTCTATATCGCACGAGCCGTTCGCCAATCTTAACAAACTTTGACTGCTACTGGTTGTGAACACCAAGCGTGGTAGTGTATTAATCCATTTAGAAGAACACTAAACGATCAAGCCACCATAATTAAAACATCCCAGTCTTGATACATAAACTCTCTGACCTCTCGACCTTTGCAGTCCACCTTGTGCTTTTGGAGATTCCTCGTCGCCGAAATTGGAATATAATCTCTATGCAA
Source organism: Penicillium maclennaniae (assembly GCF_028827695.1). Taxonomy (NCBI): domain Eukaryota; kingdom Fungi; phylum Ascomycota; class Eurotiomycetes; order Eurotiales; family Aspergillaceae; genus Penicillium; species Penicillium maclennaniae. Next base: position 3,232,404 of record NW_026623220.1, read on the forward strand.
GAATTCGAGTGAAGGTATCCTGCGTATGCTTCCAAACAATCTCAGGGAATCCCTTGTCTCGGAGTTGAGTCATCAGAGATTGATTAGTTACGTCCTTGCCATCGTAGTTGAGGACATAGGCACCCTGGCCGGAGTTCTTGGGGGGGAAGTTAGGTGAAGTCGATAGCCATATCTGCCATTCACCACTCTCCTGAGCTGAAATCGAGATAGGCTTCGTTAAGAATCCAAAGATTGTACCCGCCACAGATCCCATACTGTTTTTCATGAGCGGTGTAGCCACAATGCCCGGGAAAACGTGAAGGAAGCTGACGGACGGGTGTTGCGACGCGAGAACCTCAAAAGCTAGCGAGGTCATAGATGCCGGGTAGCCATTACTGGCGGAAAGGGAGAATTTCTTCCTTAGGTCCAAGTTGTCTTCCTCAATCATAGTTTCTTTACCACCTGCCAGAATACTAACCACGCGGGGACATTTTGTGGCTTCGAGGGCAGGCAGTAGGTTCTCGACGAATCTCATGCGAGAGTAGTATCGTAGCATGTGGTTGACATCGATCCCAGCAGGCGTCTCTGCGTTTTGGTAGAAATATTAGCCATAATATTCCGTAGGTATGAGATGTCCTTCGGCTTGTGAGATCGCTTCTTCTTCTTCTTCTTCTTCTTCTTCTTCTTCTTCTTACCATTTTTGCTAAATGCAAGGGCTCCAGCAGAGAGAAACAAGAGGTCTAGACCTTCAAAGCAGGTTCTCAGTTCCTCGCAAGCTTCGTCCACGTTGCGAAGGTTGGAAATGTCGACAGCCTTGAATCCATAAGAACCATTCGGGTTGGCCTTTTTCATCGCTTCGACGACTTGGGCGCCCGCAGCCTCATTGCGACCGACAATGTAAACAGTAGGTTTCTTAACCGCGCCGGCTAATTCGATGGCAGTGTGTTTCCCGATGCCACTGGTACCTCCGACGAAGACGGCCACTGTTTCCGGGCGTGCGGACTTTAGAGTCGCATTCCATTCACGAACTTGTGTCAGAGTCTGAGCCATCCTGGCTATTCAATGATGACTTTGTCTGAATCAAAAGCTTATGTGACGGGAGAAAGTTGGAAGAACGTCTTCACTTAAAGATCAAGAAAGTGGTGGCTCTGCTGCTATCCGCGTCTAGAGCATAATTAGTTAGCGTCTACTGTCTTCCAGGGACCTCAATGGTTACCAGATCCTTCCATTCATTGGTTGACGTGACTAGCGTGCGGAATTCCGCACTTATCGGAACTAGTAGGGTAGTGGAGACTCAGAACTGTTTATAAAGAAAGGATTATTAGTCAGCATATAACGCCCATTGTCGACGTAATTCACGAGCTGGCCACCGCTTGACGCAGACGTGCGACCGTAGTATCCTGGAGTGTGGGCATATTGCGAGTCTGAATCTCTAGGTTCGAGTTTATGTGGCTGCAAATCAGGGTGACATGGAAAATGGAAACTGAGATCTAGTTATCTATGGAGAAGCAGCGCTACCCGAAGCTGCGAACAATTGACTTCGAGTGTCCAAGCGGTATGAGTCGTGAGACGATAATTAGTCGCAGAAAGCTATGAAATTATTCGAATGGCCAGCGAGGATATAGCTAGACCTCAGCTTTGATACGTGTTTGCAGGTCCGAATCCCGAGATGTAGTCGGGGCCAATTCCATAGTTCAATGAGCTGGAAGTGGCCAGGATCTGTACATTCATTACAAGTTCATGCTCATAATCTAGCAGGGATCTTTTGAGCAATGACAAAATGACAAGTGAGGTATGATTGAATCATCGTGTAATGCTTGTTCAAAGATTATCCCTTCAAAGTAAAACTGTTTAGTCATCGCAAGAATGGCCAAAACTCACACTTCTTTTGTCACTGTGAAGACGCAAGAATACATGTTAATGCCCACGTCTTCCACACTTCTACCCCCCAAGCCCCAACCTCCTCAAGACTTTTGTGTTGTCATACTCATTGCTCATCTGTCCGCCTCTCCTGAAATCGTCATGGTAAAAACGAGCAGCAAGGGAAGATCCCAGAAGAAAATGTCAGCTACTCGCCATGCGCTATCACTTTGTGAACTTGTGGCTGAGATACTCTCCTACTTTCCTTTGAAAGTCGCGCGTCGCGGTCATTATTCGAGTCTCCCCAGTCTGCACAAGCCCCAGGCCGCACTGGCTCAATACGGACTTGTCAATAGGATCTGGTTCAGACAAGCTATGTTTCATCTCTGGAAGCACATTGGCGGCGATGAGAAGCAGCTCCGTTTCATTTTCCGAGGAATTGACCTCCACTGCAGGCAGTTGTACGCTAACTTTGTGGAGACTTGCTGGGTGAGACTAGTTTGCACTTCTCGAGAAGCTCAGGAAGTCTTCGAAGACTTGACTTTTCACAACCTTCACACTTTGATCATCCCCCTTACTTCTTTCGGCATGCAACCCGCTCGCCGATTCCTCCCCAAGATGAATGCGCCAAGGCTGGACACGGTGGAACTTTATATACCTTATGGTGTTGAAGTGATTTTTGACACCCAGAAGACCAAGCCTTGTTTTCCAACTGATCTCCAGGTTCGTGCAGCTCCTTGATTGGCCGTGAAAGGAGCGCCCTATGATCTGACATGGTCTCAAAGTATTTTTTTGGGGCTCAAAGTGGTCAGATTCTCTCCTGGGGTAACAGTCACAGAATGCGTGCTCGAGCTATTTGCTAGGTGCCTGCCAGGTGTCCGAATTTATACTACTCTGGGTGCTAGGTTCTGATGTGGATCGGCGCCAGGTAGTTGGGGTAGCTCTTATCGAGGCTTTGCATCATTCTTCCACCGCACATAGACGGAACATCATGCTTTTATTTCAGGGACTGGTGGTAATGAAACTATTCTTTGACTTACATGTAGTCGTCACCTGGAAGAGCTGCCTACAAGGCCATTCCCACGACTCCCAGCTTATTTTGATTCCTCATGGACTTCTTGAGGAGTAGCTTGGTACTCTCCTCATGATCAAGCATGGTTGTAAGTCTAAGATTGTCTGAAGATTTTCTGGTGATATTCTGGTAATCGTTCAGAGATATTCTGGGGATCATCTAATATTTTGAAAGGATGAGGCTGTACTCTTCTCGGCTGCTATACCGTAGGGATTCAAGTTCGATCATTGCTCTTTTGCCCTTGACTCTTGGTTCAATTGATGATCTGGTAGGAGCATAAGAAACTTGTTCCATTCCGTCAAAGCCATGAATCACTTTGGTTCAGTATTAAGTAGCTGTTTCCTTAGCTAATGCGATTTAACGTATTCCTAAGTTGGGGAAGTTACCTTTAGAAGTGAAATTATAAAACACGAGATTTTCTCTTTCCAAAACGTCACTTCATCCCGATTTCATGTTCATTACCGCATTTTCAGTTTTGTCCCCTTCTCACCAAAGACAGATTTCCGTGCCTTCTCCAATACACACATCCTGCAAATCACCATGCCAAAAAGAAAACGAGGAATTGTCTTCCTCCCAGCCACTCCGCGGGCTACAGTCCCGCCAGAGATCCTAGGAATGATCTTTTCATCACCTGATCGGCTCCAGAGTTCCCTGTTGGAGACGCAGGCCCATTCAAAGTGACCGGAAAATGAGGACCACTGTACCCGCCATATTCTTATGTCTCTTTGTGAACTCGATCTGGTTCCATGAAGCCGTGCGCCTGCTCTGGCAACATCCCACGGCTGGTAACAAACCCCCGCTCGCTCGCTGCTTTCAAAATATCTCTCAATCACGCAAACAATTCTACGCTAACTTCGTCAGGAATTCTAACCTGATCGACCATACACCTGAGGTTTTCCCATTCAGCAATGCGAGGAAATACATCGATGCTCTGTTTCGGGTTGTCTTTCCTGCAGCTTCGTGCACTTGACGTGATCTTCCAGATTGAAAGCGGGGGAAGGAATATTCCCTGTATTCATGCCCCGACGGTCACGTTGTTGTCTGTTTTTTTTTTCGCTTGTATGGCCTCTCGTTGGGTTACCAAGCTTGGTGTAAATCAGAGCAATGGATTGTCTAGTCTTTGGTTTGGCTCATCGAGGTACCATGCACTTCCCTATTATTGAAGACTCCGATACTAATCGAGATTCCACTTTAGAATCGTTTTCCGGCTGTGAAATGGATTGTCTTTGAAAGTCAAACGGCGCCCTCGCGAATTACGAAAAGGGTCGCTTTGGCGTTGCCCAAAGTACAGGTGACAACAGGAATGCCAGAAAACAAATGCTGCAACAGGGGATCACCATGTGACAGATCTGAAAGAATGAGAAACACGAGGGATGCCTTTCAACGTGCATCGTGGACTGCATCGTCGGGCTTCAACTTGGTCACCTGATTATTTGTTCCATAGTTCAGAGGTTTAATAAGTACCACAATTTGCCATAACGCGCTTAGTTAAGTTGAAGACGTATTCTAAAAACATGATTCTGCGCTCCAAAAAGAAAAGAAAGAAAAGGGTATATTCAATCAAGGCTCGAGATCAATATCAAAAACAACGCAACTTTTGTGCACATGCTATGCATGACGGGGGTATTATCAAGTAAAAGAATCAAGCTAAAGACAGAAATATGCACTTGCTGTTCATACAGCAGGGACGGGGGATTGTAGGAATGGTCTCCGAGTACTCGGGCGGTGCTAGGCTTAGGTCGATGACTGCCTCGGTGGTGGGAGGGCTCACGATACGGGGCTGGAAGAATGCATTCACTTCATCTTGAGTGACGATCACGCCCTCGATGGTAGACTTGAGGGTATCGTATTTTGGCTGGGTGGTGATTTGGATCGGCAGACGTAGGTAGATTGTTGGGGTCAAGACATTGGTGCCAGGAGTGTGATATGTGAGGGAGAGGTCGAGGGAATATGTGCGAGATATCAGGCATGAGTGGAAGGTCGGCACGAAGGTTTTGTTTATGGGAAGTGTGATGGGGATCACAACTGATGCGGTATAATAGGTCTCTCCGAGGAATTCGGAAGACGGGCTGATTGACTGCTCCGAAAAGGTCGAGGTGGTCGAGGAGGTTGAGTTCAATGAGTCGCGGCGATCAGTGCCGGAGAAAATCGAGTGTTTCTGCCATTGGGCGGAGGCAACACACATTTTGATAAGGGGACGGTCTCGGTGAACAGGGTCTGTCCGACCTGGGAGACGGGTGTTATGACAGACTGGCAGGGGTAGTCCTCCCATGGGGTGGCACTGTAGAAAGTGCTCACCTTGATTCTACTGACCATGGAGCCGAGGCGCGGCGGTTGCTCGTTTCCCACGGGGTCAAATCGAAGCTGAACGGTAGCCACCGTGCTCACGGTATCGCGAGATTCACAACTCGGAGGTGACAGTTGAATGGGCTTTGGCTGCGCAGATGAGGCTACCAATCGACCTAGCTTTCCACGCAGGAACCCACGCTTCACGCTCTTCTCCTTCCGAGCACAGAAGTATGGGTGATCGACCGTGTTGATGGGGGCCTCCTCCTCGACCATGGGAATGATGCGAACCTTCTTCGCAAAATTGGCCAATGCTTTGATCTGACGATGATCGGCTGTGGACCTCTTATTGACTGCAGCACGAATGATATAGGAGATCTGGCTCATATCTGGGGCCATATCATCAAGCAGAGTCTTTCCGTTCCCAGCCAGCATGGGATCTCCCAAAGTCGGCGGCAACATGGTGTGAGATCGGTGGACTTGGTGGTTGTACTTGGAATGGGTGCACACTTGTGGAAGCAAATGCTCGGGGACAACAAATGTAAAGGGGAAACTGTATTTACGACCTGCTTCGAAAACTCGTGGGGTTGGGTAGTCTGTTTCATCAACAGGTTGGCGGAGCTTGAGGAACATCTGCTGGGATCCTGTGCGGCCCGGACATGCGGCACGCTCTACCATGGTGTGCGAGGTACCTATCACAGGATTAGATGCGACATGAGCAAAAGACAATGGCGGGATTCTTCATACCTTGTAGGACAATTTCCACTTCGTCGAAACGCGTCTCCTGATCGACAGCGATGGTAACGGTTCCCTCGATTTGGTCCCCTGTTGTATAAGAGTTGACCAGGCCCGGGATCTGATCTCGCAGGGTGATTTCGATCTTGGGCTGCGATCGCCTGGTGAAGACATCCAGGGTCTCAGAGCCCTTGCTGATCACGGAGGTCGCAACCATCGTATCGCACTCTTGGGCAAGAGGAATCACAATACAAAGAGGCAAAGAGTGAATGAAACAATCAATCTGGAGTATGGGATCAATCCTGGAAATCAGGAATTCCGAGTGATTTAAAGCACACAAAAAAATGGGATGTAGAAAGTGGAGCCGTGGACAACCGCAGACCAGGTTCAGGAGGGGCCCCCGTCTTATAGTCCCTAGCTTTGGTGACTGCAGATTGTGGATGTCAACGTGGACGGTGTATGTGCATGGGAATGGGAATGGGAATGCGAATGAGCTTGATGAATCCTCTGATTGTTAATCGTGAGTCACGTCCGCGTCGAATAACCATTAGGGGAAGTGGCCTGGCGCCCATCGTCTGCAGTTGCAGTTAAAGGTTAAAGCGACAAGCGGAAGCCTCCTCCATCACGCCCTTGGCTTGACATTCTTGGGAATCCGATCCTAGTCCTATTACTATTCTTATGCCTTATCTAAATTCTAGGCTGATGTCGTGCTACTGTACAATCAATAGATATTCATTCCAATGCTTTTTGAGTGCACGATTGGGACTCCTTGACCGATGTATATGCCCTTGCAACGAGCTTCTCGCAAGCGACTTTTCGAGTCAGGATACAAGCTTGAAGGTGGGGCTAGGGGTGGAGTGCGCCTTACGCCGACATTTGCACGCCCTTCGACAGTCTCCACTGGGAACAAAGTCACAAAGTCAACATTCCCCGACGCCCGCTCGTCATCAGGGCCAATCACTGGCCCAACGCCATGACCCGGGGGAAAAGTTCAGAGCACGGGACATGAGGAACGGTTCCGCGTATCTGAGGATGACTCGCGTGGGTTTGCCCTATGTCGTGCGGGTTTTGCACTCAAATTTGGAGGACCGTCAAAACATCACACCATGGCGACCCTGGGCTTTTCCCGAGGAGAACTGCGACGATGGTAGCCCGGTTTTCGGACGCTCCAGAATTTTCCGTCCGTAACCGAGGCTGGTGTCTATCCCGAGTGGATGCTCCTCGGACTACACGGGATCAGGGCGGCTATGCGTTCACACACACGGCCTCAATCTCGGTGGACTTTCGGTTGGCCGGCGCATAGATCGGTCTCGATTTCCGATCGCTCTGGGGATCTACATCAGCTCCCAATGATACTTTACATAATACAAGGGAAAAGCGGAGATTTCGGGCTCAATGTATTTACACAAATGCATTTCGTTTCATCAGCTATACAACTAAGTAGGCTTACGGGATGTCCCGACAGATAAATTACGGTGTATATCCGTGGTGCAAAGCGGATAAAACCGTACTCAAAAAACGTCGACGCGTGGTGACCACGCTTCTTCTTGTCTCGTACAGGCCACTCGTCGTAACGAGCGGGCTGCATCCAGCTCAAGATTAGCCGAGTGAAGCGGCAGACCGAGCGAGGCAAGAGACCTTCTCCGAAGAGATGTCTAGAAGGCAACGGAAATGGAAAGGGGAAATGATAATAGGAGGCGCAAGCCATGATCAAAGAATGCGGTCAATGCCGCCGGAGTGGTATCGATTAACAGGTACTAGGTATCTGAAGCCCAGAGCACAAACGCCGTCATCAGAAATCCACTTTACCCCAGAAATTCATTAGTACGCCACCCGAGTTCGCATGTCAGAGATCTTGCGTTCGATCTCGCGGACGGAGCGATCCAGCTCCGCCGCAATCATCATCTTCGTATCGTTGGGCAGCAAGAAATACATCTCGCAAAGGTCGCCATCAATGACGCCCTTGGATGGTGCATAGTAACCACGGTAGATCAGGTGGTCTCGACCAGCCAGAGGGGGCTGCTGCGCGGCGAGCTGCATCTCCAAGCTTTGGAAGAAGTCAACGTCCTCGCGGCTGGCGAACGGCACAAACATGCCAATTGTGCCTTGGAAGCCAGTCCACACAACAATATCACGACCACCAGCCACCAATTGAGCTTTGTGGATACTGGTCGGGATATCTTGCGTGTAGTAGTGAACCATCAACTCGAGGCGGTTGGGAGTGCCCTGAAGGTAGCCTCGCTCGTGAATCAGATGGGCACCGGATCCATCCTCGTCGGCCTCTTCGGAGACCTTCGTCGGGCATCGCATCATCCAGAGGTTACCGAACTTGTCACCACCGGCAGTGGTCTCATAATCAACCATAGCCGTCGAGGTCGTCCAGCGAGCAATGGAGTCATCCACAAAGGGAATCAAGATGTTCTCCTGGTACTTGTAGACAACATAAGTCACACTCTCGCGGACATCGCTAACCACAATTCGGCTGCCTTGCGTCTGCAGTCCCACAATAGTCTTGGGAACGACAGGGGCTTGGCACTTGCGAAGAAGCTGCTTCATACCGAGGTCGTACAGACGAAGAATGGAGCCGACACCGGCAAGAACCTTGCCTTGGAAGGCGAGGAGGGCAAGCGGTGGCTCCTCAACCTTGGTCTTATGGATGAACTCCAGCTCGCGCCCATCCTCCTGGAATCGGTAAATATGAATGAAGCCGCCAGCATGAGATGGTGGCAAGGAGACCATGTCCTTGGCGGTGCCGACCACCAAAAAGGTTTCGCCGTCTTGGCTAGCGAACGGTACGGCAGCAATACTGACCGCTGCTTCGTTTTCCTCCAAATCCAGTGTAAATACGACTGACTTGGAAGAGATAGGATCCACAATCTGGATGCAAGAGGCCCAATGACCAGTGCCACGAGGGTACCCGAATTCTTCGGGTGGCAGCACCGCTGAATCGCCATTGGCATGCGACTTTGAATCCTGAATCAGACTCTCCCGCGTAGCAGGAGACAATACATTATTGTCCGATTCAATGACGTAGAAGAGCGGTTGCTCAGGGTGTTGAACAAAGCGACGCGGTGTGTAAGCAAGAGGAATAGATTCTTGAAGCATGTTGTTGTCGAGTTTTTCGATAGAGAAGATCCTAGTAGTTGTCAGTGGCAGGGTTCCAACGCAGCGTCCAAATGCAAAGGGTGGCAAGTGAATGATCTCAGTAGGAACAATTGGAAAATATTAAAAAAGTTTGTCCTCATAAATTATTTCGGGCCCTTATTTTCATCATATGATCATGGAGGGAGTGGGATGGGGTATCAATGCAATACTGGAATGATAGAACATACCTGAGGTTACGGCCTTGGATACCGATCATACCCTCGACACATTGCTCACTGGAGAAATTCCAACCCCACTCGAGGGGCGAATAATCCAGCGGAGTAAGCATAAAGCCCTTGGTTTGTGTGTCGGAATATCCAAGCCATGAGCGGGAACTAAGAGCCAGAACGGCTGTTTGGCCCTTGACAGAGACCTGGGACAATTTGACGGGCTTTGCACCCAAGAAGCGTGTCCGTGTATCAGACAGCTCGCCAGTGACTTCGTCCAGGACTGTGCGAAGGTACACACCGGAATAAAGACCGATATGCAGATAAAGTGTGGTGCCACCAGAGCTTGAATCGGCCATGGCCATGATGTTCAATGAAGAGGGAGCAGAAGTCAAGGCTTGAACCGACTTGTTCTCTAGAGTTGAATCTGGATCAAGGCTGAGGATACGGACAGTGGAATCATCACAGCCGACAGCCAGGAAAGAGCTGCGCATGCGCCCCTCGGGAACCTGGCCCAGACTGAGAGAGGTGACGGTACCAGACATTTGCCGTCTCTCGTCATACTCGGCTAAGGTGCCATCCGTATCCATTTCAAAGTACACGATTTCACCAGAGCTGAGGGCTACGGCCACTTGGCGCTCGTTTGTAGCAGCGGCCACGATGGAACGATGCTGGGGCGCGGGCCATTCGTTAACTCGACCACCCGAAAGGAGATGGCGAATACCCCGTGGATGCACTTGGATCAAAGAATCCTCGCCAAGCTGTTGCACAGCCAGCGTGGGTGCAGTAGAGAGAAACCCGGTATCGCTGACTTCCTCCACGATCTCACCTATACTCAAAACCAGGGTGCCGTTGGCGAAGGAAAGGACAATGTAAGCGTCATATTCATCGTTGCGCGTCAGCTTCGTTGTCCAGACAGCGGAAGGCGCAGTTTGAAGTTGCGACTCAACGATCTCGGAAACCTCCAAGCCATGCTTGAGGGTTCGGAAGGTGCTGCGGGCGCCAGTGCCACAAACTGAGTAGATTTGAGGGGCGTCTTCCTCTGTGAGATTGGCAATTTTGCTGTCAATCAATGGATTGAGAGAGCTCAAAACCTCCATGAGGTTGAGATTCTCGGCTGGGCGAGGGCGGAAGAAGATGGGCTCGTAGGGAACGGATGGGTCGGCAGAATAATTGTCGCTTGAAAATTCAGTCTCCACATCGTCGTCACCAAGCTTCTCAAATTGGTAGAAGTGGTGATTGCCCGATTCGCTAGCAACATAAAGGAAACCACTTTTGAGAATTAAAAGATTTGATGCAACGGGGACGGTGTCGAAATATTTGATCTTAAGACTTTGGACTTCTCCAGTCAACTGACCATTATCATCTTCGACCATGTCAAGCGTGAGCTTGAACATGTCACCGTCATCGGTTTGGAGAAGGAAGAAAAATGCGCCTCGCATCTTATGCATTACTCCGGAGACGATGGTCCGCTTCCGCTCCGGATTCTCAGTGGGTCCACTTCGCCGGGGGATGGGCACACGAAACGCGTCCTGATTGGAGTGTCGATATGTAACACTGTCCTCGGCACAAACCAAAACACCGCTGGGGCCGTCTGCACCGCCAGGGACTTGAAACAGCATGTTTGCAGTGCGGTCGACGGGGTCAGACCACTTGCGGACCACATGATTAAGTCCAAGATCAAGCTCGTAATAGACCAGAACCTTCTCGATTTCTGCATAAGCTTGTCCGGTGGGGTCTTGATCGGCCTCAGAGTAATCCACCTCAAGGGCAGCAAAGACAGGGTTCTCATAGCCCACATCCAATGATATCATGGCAAACACAAGCGTCTGGGCCTTGTGTGCCTCCAAGGGTGACGAGATGGTCAGTTCCGCCTGGGAATTTCGATTAAGAACATAGACCAGCTTGTTCTTCTCCACAGACGCAATCAAGCACGCACGTCCCTTGGGGTCCACGGCAAGGTACTGCCCGGGAACTACCCTGCGAACACCAGACTTGCCAAATGTTTCCAGATGGATCCGGTTGAAACGGTTCTGCGACGGCACGTACTCGATAATGGTGATACGACCCGAATCGGAACCGATAATAATGTAATCTGGATATTCATGTCTCAGCATGGTTCGTAAACTTGTGTTCACAGCGTCAACATTGCTGGCCGGGGCAGGTCCCGCCCTCAAGGGGCCGGCTCGGAAAACCAGGACCGTGCTACCCGAAAAGCTTGAAGAATCACTAAGTTGAACTCGTAAATGCAAACACGGATTAAAGAAAGACACATACCTTTGTTACTTCCAGCAAGCCTGAAAGCTGCTAGCGAGCGGATGATGCCGAAGACATCCTGTGTGAAGATTGGCGTCACCTTTCCCTGAGTCGGGTCCGGACGGTGGATGGTAAGCTTGGAACCGGACGCAGTGACGATCTGCTGCTCCTTGGTCCCAGCAAACTGACCCAAGATGGCCTGAGTGATCGCAGTCGGAGGCTGAATCGTCAGGGAATACATGAACATGTGCGAGGTGGTAGCCATGGTGGGCAGCTAGTTCGCGGGTTTCCCACCCAAAAAAACGCTGAAAGACGTGAGTTTTACAAGCAATTGCAATCTAGGCAATGATGATCACATCAATCCCATTGCTGCTGGATGGAGTCAGTGGAAATGAACGACTCCTCCTGAAAATTGGCCACAACCGGTGGTGGGAAACAAGAGAATGAGCTTGCGGGAAGGGAAAGATGCAGAGATGCAAAATTGCGGTGCGAAGCTCCCTGATCACGTGCGCAACGATCGGATTCGACCGCCTTCTGCAATCATTTATGTAATGTGCCTGGACTATGGAGCACCTCGCTATCTCACTTGCTCAGCCCTCTTTGCTCTCAATCTGCTCCTAGGCATTGCTCTTTTTATACCGTTGAGTAGTCCTATATAACTTCTCTCCTGATCTGACGATATTCTTTGTCGACCCACCTGATTTCTACTTCTCTTCACGGCCCCAACCCCCACCCGGTGGCTCCCTCCAACTTGCCAACCATGGCCGATGACACCGGAGTTTCTGAGGATACCTCTATCACCTTCACTGTCAAGTCCTCCACTGATGCCAAGTTCACCCTGACCCTCCCTATCTCTACACTTGTATTGGACTTGAAGCAGAAGCTATCGAGCTCTGAATATGCCGACACCCCCGCGGATCGCCAGCGCCTGATCTATTCCGGTCGAGTCCTGAAAGACAATGAGACTCTAGAGAGCTACAAGATCAAGGACGGACATACCATCCATTTGGTCAAGAGCGCTGCGAGTAATCAGCAACGTTCGAATCCCACGGGTCAAGCCAGTTCGACAACCGCACCTGCTGGCGCCACCCCGAGTCAACCCACTGCTGGTGTCCCTACTAACATCGCTGCCGGTACTGGCAACAACCCTCTTGCTGGACTTACTGGGGCTCGATACGCTGGGTTTGCCCAGCTTCCCGGCGCAGGTCTCTTTGGGCCAGATGGTGGGGTAAGTAAGCCCTATTATCATATGACCGCTTGTCGGCACCCTTCCGGATGTACTGACATGTACCATGCGATCTAGATGGGCCCTCCTCCGGACTCGGACCAAATGTTGAACATGCTCGAGAACCCCCAGTTCCAATCACAGATCAACGAGGCTCTGCAAAACCCTGCGATGATCGACATGATGATACAACAAAACCCTATGCTTCGTGACATGGGACCCACTGCACGACAGATGTTGCAAAGCCCGGAATTTCGTCGCATGATGACTGACCCCAACCATATTCGCCAGATGATGCAGGTCCAGCGGGCGATGGGTATGGGCCCCGGCGGCATGGGCGGCGAGTCAGCCTTTCCTGCCCCAGGTGTCACCAACACTACTGGTCAAGAGGGGCAGACCACCGAGCAGCAAGCCCCTCCCAATCCGTTTGCTCAAATGGGACAGATGGGACAAAACCCTCTTGGAAACCCATTCGCTCAGCTCTTCGGAGGTGCCAATCCTTTCGGCAACCTTGCTCCAGCTGGAAACACTCAGCCGACCGGTACACAGGAAGGCCAGAACGCCACAGAAAGATCCGCAACGGGCGATGGACAGAATCCCGAAGCCGGCCAGGCTCAGTCCCAAGCTCAGAATCCATTTGCCTCCTTGCTCAATCCAGCTTTGTTTGGCGGCAACAGTGGTGCCCAAGGCATAAACCCTTTCAACCCTCAACAGAACCCGTTCCTACGTGACCCTGCACTAATGCAACAGATGATGCAGGCTATGGGTGGACAAGGTGGAGAAGGCGGCGCTGCTGGTTCGAATCCGCTGGCATCTTTGCTTGGGGGCGGCGGTTTCGGTAGTGGCTTTGGTGGCTTCGGCACTCCCCAGCCAGCAGACAACCGGCCCCCGGAGGAGCGCTACGCTGATCAGCTCCGGCAATTGAACGATATGGGCTTCTTTGAATTTGAGCGAAACGTTGCAGCTCTGCGCCGATCTGGCGGCAGTGTTCAAGGAGCTATCGAGGATCTCCTGAATAATCCGTCATGAGCGTGCGCTGTTTTTTCCCATCGCGCAATTTTCATGTTTATCTCTTAGTTAACCTATCCAATGGCCCTTGATGTCTGACGGTGACGATTGACTTCTGAGTGCTGATGACCTCCCATTACCCTTTATTCGCATGTTTGTCCGTGGAAGGAGAATTCTCCTTTCTTTTCAGCCTGGATCGGCCGGGATGTTAGCGTTTCTTGATGGCTGTTGACCACTCCAATGCCATATTCGGTTTTCCTTCGGCACCTCAAATCTTCAGTTCTAGAATTCCGAGCTACAGTAAGAGTACTGCCCATTTTGTCTTGTACTCCATTTCCCTCCTTCTTGAATATTGTCAAAATGTTAGCCCACGGACCCCCTGCTGGGTACGCGGATCGAAGATTCAACGAATACAGTCTTGGAAAGTTAATATCAACACCCCGCTCACTTCATAGAGGGTGCCTTAAAAAGGCATTTTTTCAATCCTTGTCATGTCAGTTCAGTTCGAATGCTATATCCACTTTAGACGCGATGGTGGAGTCAGGGAAATAAACATAGTCAGCGCTTCACTCCTCAAGTTGAATGCGTCGGGTTGCATGCCGTGCCTTAGTAAGCCATGTTGACACGCTGGAAGCGTCAAGATTCGGACATTCACTGTTTCCACTCTTAGATTCCCCATTGCTGGCTCTGCGGCATTCGCCGATCACACTCGTTCTTTTCCCCTTACTATACCTCCATCAATCCTCGGTCGATCCTTACCGGTCCAGACCCCAAACTCTGCCAAGCACCCTAAGCGCAGGTGCCTCCCAATCGTTGGTCGATCAATCTATATACCCTTGCTCAGGTGTCAGTGTTTGAAACCCAGTCTCGCTGAGCGAGGTCAAGGCCATTTTCTGCGAATTGCCTCGTTCGGTCGGCGTCTCGTCATCCACATCGAGCTCGATCTGTGGCCTCGTTGCATAGTTGTCTAGACCTTGCTCACTCTCGCGAGTCGAGCGGGACATCGACTCGCAATGCATACAGCATCCGGGCCACTGGGCCCGCAGAATTGGGCACTATGGTTGCTCTTGTTCCTGTCAAGTACTTGGGCCTTCTACATCCCTGGTAAGCTTCCCCAATCTGCCAACCCAGCTCACGCCACTGACCCTGTCTTCCATTCTCAGGTTACTCAGTCACACGGTATAACGACGGCCAGCCTATCCCACTTCTCGTGAACAAGATCTTTTCCGATCATACCCAGCTCCAATATGCCTACTTTGACCTGCCCTTCGTCTGCCCGCCAAGCGGCCGATCACACGGCGGCTCGCCCTTCGGATCCGGCGAGAGCATCTCGCTCAACTTGGGCGAGGTGCTGCGCGGCGATCGGATCATGACATCGGATTTCGAACTTGCCATGGGCAAGGATGTAGAGTGCCAGTCGCTCTGCACTGCCGAGGTCAGCCGCAAAGATGTCAAGTGGGCTCGCCAGCTCATCAAGGAGAACTATGTAATCGAGTGGATCGTCGATAACCTCCCGGGTGCAACCAGCTTCGTGACTGTCGACCGAAGCCGCAAGTACTATGCCTCTGGCTTCAAGCTCGGATACCGTGATATATCCCCCGTCACCGGCCGTCCTCGCTCCTTCATCAACAACCACTTCACAATTGTCATTCGCTGGCGCAGCGCACCGGAGAGCGGCAAGGTCATTGTTGGATTCGAGGTATATCCCAAGAGCATCAGCGCAGAGGACCGCCTGGCGGATGGTTGCCCCAAGGATGTCCACAAAGACCATGATCCATTGAGCTTATTCATTGCACCAGACACGTCACGCTTAAAGGAGAAGTACCAGGGTCTCTCCTATATTCCAGAGGAGGATGACGACGATGACGATGGTGCTCTTCTGAAGATCCCCTACACGTACTCCGTCTACTTCCGCGAGGATACCAAGGTTGAATGGGCGAACCGTTGGGATCTGTATTTCACCAACCAAGAAGAGGGTTCTATGACCCACTGGCTGGCGATCATCAACTCTTTGACGATCTCTACTGTGCTCGGTGTCACCGTCTTTGTCATATGGAGTCGCACTGTTCAGGGCGACATTAAGGGTCGTGGTGATGGCGCTATGGATGATCGGAAGCCGAGGGGACTTCGACGCAAGCGATCTGGCGAGAAGAAGGGCGACGGATTGCTGGAGAATGATGTGGAGAATGACGCAGACATGTCCTCCGATGAAGAGGTATTCGAAGACACCAGTGGTTGGAAACTTCTTCATGGCGACGTCTTCCGCATTCCAGCCTACAGTGGTCTTCTGGCTCCACTTATTGGATCAGGCATGCAGTTGTTGTTCATGGCTACAGGACTTCTCGTGCTGAGCTGCTTGGGAGTCTTGAACCCCAGCTTCCGTGGCGGATTCGTCAGTGTCGGCATGGGTCTGTTCGTCTTTGCTGGTGTCTTTTCCGGCTACTTCTCCGGGAGGCTATATAAAACGTTCGGTGGATCCGCTTGGCGAAAGAATACCGTTATCACAGCCTTGCTATTCCCCGGCCTGTCATTCTGCCTCGTTTTGATCTTGAACCTGTTTGTCTGGGCTCAAGCCTCCAGCACTGCCATTCCTTTTGGTACCTTGATTGGACTGCTTGCACTCTGGCTCCTCATCCAAGTTCCTCTGGTGTATGCCGGCAGCTGGTTTGGATACGTACGAGCAAGTCCATGGGAGCATCCTCTCAAGACTAACGCCATTCCTCGTCAGATCCCACTTCAGCCCTGGTATCTGCGCAGCCCTGCTGGCCCCTTGTTGACCGGTCTGATTCCATTTGCTGTTCTCTTTATTGAACTCCTCTTTGTGTTCAAGAATCTTTGGCAGGACAAGAGCGGCTATTATTACGTGTTTGGATTCTTGAGCGTGGTGTCAGCGGTGTTGATGGTAACCGTGATTGAAGTGACCATTATTGCGACATACAGCCAGCTCTGCTCCGAGGCAAGTTGTCTGCTCCAAACAAGCTGTTATTCCTTGTACTAACTTTTCTGCAGAATTATCACTGGTGGTGGCAGAGTTTCTTGACAGGCAGTGGCAGCGCATTTTGGATCTTCGCCTACTGCATCTGGTACTATACGTTCAAGCTGCATATCACAGGCTTTGTATCTGGCTTGTTGTTCTTCAGCTACAGCTTCCTGGCCTGTGCTGTATACGGTCTCTTGACCGGAACAGTCGGCTTCTTGGCCGCATACGCCTTTGTCCGGCGAGTCTACAGGTATGCGACATGATCGTGCTAATCTCTTTACACAAATGCTAATCAATCATCCGATTAGTGCAATCAAGATTGATTAGACTCGCGCTGGTCGTTCTCACCATCACTGGCCATTCTCTGACAATTGACTACCTTTCTTCATCTTCCATTCTCGCGATTTGAACTATCTGATAAGCATCGGTGATGTCGACCACCACGGCGTATACTGTCTCGTTCCCTGCATCTCCCTCAATTTGAGCCCCTTCCTTCCACCGAGAAACATTCTCTCCCAGGGTGTCATTAATGGTCTTCCCTTGTTTCTTTCCAGCAGCAGTCTCCAAATACAAGTAGCTGCCGTCACGATTGCTGGCGATCCGTTGGAATCGAGGTCATGCCAGGCTGTGTATTCTACTGCGTTAAGCGTCAATCCAACATCTTCAATATTATCATTTGTTTCGTGCTAGGTGGAATACTATTGAATGGCAATCTTGAAACAGATATGGTTGGTTCGGGACTCACGCAACGCTTCTAAAGCGCCTAATATTTGAAAGCGTAATTTCCCTTTGGCACTCATTTGACCCAATCTGCACTGCGTATACTTCACTTTTTGGAGCGGATTCGTCATCTTCGTGACAACTTATCCATACTCCTGCTTCGCCCCATCTGAACTCGCGTTACGCAATCGACGGCGGCAAACGGCCTTGCTCCTCCAACAACCATCCACTTCAAATGGTCGCCGGAGTCAAGTTGTTCGTCTTGCCTTGAACTTGAGCTCACTTCGTGTCTCGCGTAGATCCCGCTCGTTATTTCAAATATTTATACCCTCCCATTCCCTCGTTCATCTCAACCCAACCCTTCTTTTCTTCGTTAACCTGAGGTAGACCATCACCTTCCTGGCCTACTTTTACTTTCCTCCAACCATTGTTGCATACTAATCCATCTCTCTATTTACTCTCCTGCCATTCTGAGTCACCCTCTTTGACATGACGATGTCTTTCGCAATCGTGAACCTCAGCCCAGGTCACCATGTTCACTCTACCCCGTGTCTCCGCACCAACCCTCCTCATGTAGAGCCTGTCCCGGAGAATGAGCAGGCTGTTCTGGACATCAGTGGCATGACCATTAGTTGGTCAAAGCTGAAGACCTTGGGCTATCAGATCACATTGTTCTTGGACTCCGAAATCCGCAGGATGCTCCGCTGCAGTGACTGCCTGCGTAAGTTTGACCTTACATTCACATTGCACAACATGGCTAATTTAGACTGACAGTGCGTGTCAAGTCCAAGGCCCAGCGCTCCAAGGAAATGCCCCACTGGGCTGTATTCAATGGGGTGGTCCCACCTCTACCTGAGAAAGCTATCTGTCAAAGCCATCCTCTGGGGCCTCGTAACAAAGTGAACCTCCCTTACCCTCGGCCCGATCTGAATAAACTGTATGCTGATCATTCGCAGAAATTCCAGTGCTGCGGAGCGAAGGTTGGGCAGTCTAGTTCCGGTTGCGTCCAAAAAGACACTCACGGAACGCTATTCGGTTTCGAGGAGCTCAAGAAGGACTACTTCATGCACGGGACTGAGCGCGGTGTGGCCATTGATGAACGACATGCCGTCGCCCTGGACTGCGAAATGGGTATTTCTATCACGGGCGAGAGCGAGCTTATTCAAGTGGCCGCAATCGACTTCTTCAGCGGAGAGATCCTCCTGGATTCATTGGTCTGGCCTGACGTTAAGATGAGACATCTGTCAAGCCGCCATTCGGGCATCACTTGGCCCATGATGCACAAGGCTGCCAAAACCAACACCTGTATCTGGGGTCGTGACGAAGCCCGGAAGCGTTTGATGAGGTTCGTCGGAACGCAAACTGTGATCATTGCTCATGACGGGAAGCATGACTTGCTGGCCCTTCGCTGGCGCCATTCTCTTATCGTCGATACCAAGGAACTCGAAACCCGAATGGGCAGCGTGGGCGTTGTCTCGAAATCCCCCAATCTCAAGAACCTGACACATGTTCACTTGAAGCGTGAAGTCCAGCAAGGACAAGGCCATGATTGTCTTGAGGATTGCCTGGCTACTCGGGATTTGGCGGCCTTTTTCCTGAAGACCTTGCCTGCGAGTGAGAAGATCACGGAATACGAGAGACACAGAAGGCAAAAGGAGCAAGAGGATTGCACACGTTTGGCCTCGGGACTAACGTTGGCTGACCTTTGGAGGGATGATGATGATGCCCCCTCTGGATTTGTACCTTGGGATATGGGACCTAACTCCACTAGCGACTGCGGGGAAAATTATGCCTTCGAGGGCAAGGCGCCTGGGGATAGCAAGCCTTCTGCTGACGAGTCCATGCGGGCTGATGTCCCCGAGGGTGTCGTTTATTGGGATCTTCGGCCCAATCCCTACGCCGACTGTGAGGGGGATGTTTACCCCGACGACTGGGACCAGATCTTTACTCGTATGTCCAGGGACGCGTTCAGAGCCGCTACACCCAACAGCGACACTCCGACTACGCCCAGTAGTGATGCTCCCATCGATCCCGGGAGACTTGAGGATCCTTGGGGTATGAAAGCTCTTGCCACCTGGTAATCGTTCAGGGATGGTATTCCCTCGGGCGATGCGCTTGTTCCTCTGGTGACCGAGGTCATTGACAAGGAGCGATGGTAGGGGTCCCAGTTCTAAGCCCATATCTGCTGTTATGGCCAGGCTCGATGCTTTTATCTCGATCTCGGGGTCAGACCCGGCCGCGACTACGAGACATCCTGTCTACATTCAAGACAACGAGGTTCCTCGGGATGTGTATGCAAACCTGGCCGGGGATATGAAAACGGAGGAATATATGGAAGGGGTTGATGCATGGGATTTTCAATTTCGACGTATTATTTAGCAGAAGTAAATCCAGACATGATGGGATTCGAACACAGCCCCAAAGTGTGAACATGATCTACAAAAAAGCAAATCTTGGGTGGGGAGTGGCTAATCAGATAGTCCCTTCATTGGCCCTTGGGAGGTAGATATATGTCAGAGGCGGACCCAGGGCCCGTGTTTTCCTGATGGTCACACACTCTGGACTGTTAGTTGCTTGCAGGTTGGAACGATCAACCCTTCGGCCATCCCCGTCTGGCTGGTACTGTATCACCCTGGGAAGCGCACTACCGATCCCTGGCGAGTGAACGGTCAGGATCGGGGGGAGATCATACCAATCATGGCATGTGTGATGTGTGATGTGTGATGCGTGATCTGTGCTGTGTCCTTTCCATCTCAGATGACATTTAATTGCGCCATTCTGCATCGGGTGAAACATTCCCGCCACGAGAAATGTTGCAGACGTGGCTATGTGGGGAATCCGACGTGCATCCTGGAACTAGGTCCACGAAGACAAAGTCAAGGCAATGAGCCAAACTCTTTCAAACGGCGGTGACGAAGCTCTTGGCAGGAATCCGGGGGCGAGGTCATCCTAATACTGTAGACTGCCCCCATGGCGTGCTTTGGAAAGGGGGATTGCTCATGTCGTTGCAGCAGATCCTTTTACATCATCTCTCCGTTCCCTACGTCGGTAGTTTGGCAATGATAACGAGATGCAGTATAGGCTCCTCGACTGCAGAGCGTGCAAAGGGTGAGGCCACGAGAGAAAGTACCGGATTCGGGTAACTGAGAGTTGAGCCCCCGGGGCGCACTATTGGATCACCGAGATAAGCAAGTGGATTGTTCGGACTAGTGTTGGCGCTAAACCAGATAGAGACAAGGGGAAACCTCAGCTCCTTTCTTCGGGCTGATCATTGGCCCCAGCAGGCGATGACACGATCCGATGGAGTCTAAGGTTTGCTCGGATTCTCGGGTGGATCGTCGTCTTTACAAGGGTCTATCAAGACTCTCTCGACGACCCCTTTCTTGGTTCAACAACCAACCCTCGCGAGAACATGCTGATTGCGCATGCGGCCATTTTTTTGACCAGAATGCCGGCAGTGTGAAAGTTGAATCACTCCAGATCTCAGAGCTGCAGCGGGGTGGATCGGGTGGTCAAAATTACACCCGTGGCGTGTAATACACCCGTACCGAGGCCTCGCAAAGTGGCAACTCGGCAAGGCGTCTTCGCTTCCCGGGTCAACATGGACTCGCTGACCAGCTCGAGGCACAGAGTCCACGGCCACATGATCGTGATAGCCGTGCGTTGATTGCCTTTTGTTCATTTGCATTTTTCACTTTTCGAGTCTGATTCGCTGAGATCGGAGTCCGCGTGAGTCGATGATACCGTGATGTAATCCCAATACGATCCATACGTCTCCTGTCGATCGGGGGAAAAAAACCCCCCCCACCGCTTTTCATCCACGCTTTCCACCGCTTCTGCCGTTTCCAGCCCATTCCGGACCGATCACACCATCGCACTGTAAAATGGTGTCTTCTCACGCCTTGAGTACGTCACTGCTGGCCACCAATCTCAATTTTCAGAGTCCCCGGACACTAACAGCGTCCCCCTGATCTTCATTGCAGTGCACTACTGTATGATCGGTGGAATCTGGTCAACGGGGGAATGACGGTCTCACGCAGAGGGCGGTCTGTACGGACCTAGGGGCTAGTACGAAGTGTGGAAGAACGGAGGACGGAGTAGACCCCCGGCATTCCGACAATACATACGCTTGTAACTTTCCAGATCTCGTTGATAATCAAGTTGTGACTTTTTGGGTCCTCGTCTTTGACCCCGATCCTTTGATTATCTTCTTTTTTTTCTTTTTTTTTTTTTGGCTTTTTTTTTCCCGTCATCCAGTTCCCCACATATGCCATTTCCCGACTTCATATATCTACCCCCTTCCGCCGCTTCCACTTCGGTCTCTTCTTTTTTCCCTTCCATAGTTTCACTGTTCCAAGGTTGATTTCCCGCCGATAGTCACATAATTCATCATGGCGGAAAAGAAGCCCAATATCTTGTACATCATGGCCGACCAGATGGCGGCTCCCTTGTTGTCTCTGCATGACAAGAACTCTCCCATCAAGACTCCCAATCTTGACCGGTTGGCAAGCGAAGGTGTCGTTTTCGACTCGGCCTATTGCAATGCTCCCCTGTGCGCTCCTTCGCGCTTCGTGATGGTTAGCGGCCAGCTGCCCTCGAAAATTGGCGCTTACGACAACGCAGCGGATCTGCCGGCCGATGTACCCACCTATGCCCACTACTTGCGGCGCGAGGGTTATCACACGGCTCTTGCCGGAAAGATGCATTTCTGCGGGCCAGACCAGCTGCATGGATATGAGCAGCGTCTTACCAGCGATATTTACCCCGGTGACTACGGCTGGTCCGTGAATTGGGACGAGCCCGAGGTTCGTCTGGATTTCTATCACAACATGTCCTCGGTCATGGAGGCCGGTCCTGTTGTCCGCACCAACCAGCTTGACTTTGACGAAGAGGTTATCTACAAGTCGGAGCAGTACCTGTACGACCACGTGCGTTCTCGCACCGATCAGCCATTCTGTCTGACCGTGTCCATGACCCACCCCCACGACCCATATGCCATGACCAAGGAATTCTGGGATATGTACGAAGATGTGGACATCCCCATGCCCAAGAATGGCCCTATTCCACACGATCAGCAGGATGCTCATTCTCAGCGTGTGCTGCAGTGCATTGACCTTTGGGGTAAGGAACTGCCTGAAGAAAATATTAAGAATGCTCGCCGTGCATACTACGCCGCCTGCACATACGTCGACACCAACATCGGCAAGCTGCTGAAGGTGCTGAAGAACACCGGTCTGGATGAGAACACGATCATCGTGTTCAGCGGTGACCACGGGGACATGCTCGGCGAGCGCGGCCTATGGTATAAGATGACTTGGTTCGAGAACTCGGCTCGTGTGCCTATGCTCGTCCACGCTCCTAAGCGTTTCTCGCCCAAGCGCGTCTCGGAGAATGTGTCCACCATGGATCTCCTGCCCACCTTTGCGGAAATGGTCGGTGCTCCGCTCATCAAGGAATTGCCTCTTGACGGTGTTTCCCTCATGCCCTATCTGACCGGTGGCGAAGGTCTTCGCACTGATACCGTTTACGGCGAGTATATGGGTGAAGGTACCCAGGCCCCGTTGGTTATGATCCGTCGCGGCCGCTGGAAGTTCATTTACTCGGTCATCGACCCGCCCATGCTGTTCGACCTGGTCGCCGATCCCGAGGAGCAGGTTAACCTGGTGGCCGGTCTTCCCATCCCATCTACTACCCGTGGATTCATCGCCGCCAAGTCACCGAACACAGCTTTGTCCCTGCAGATAAACCTGCCCACTCCCAATGACACACCTCGCGCCTCGCCCATCCCGCAGCGCGCCAGCGAGAAGAACTCTTACCCTTTCCCGACTCTGACTCCACCCCGCAGCCCGAGCCCGAGCCGCGTCCCTCCCGCCTTGCCCGAGACCATGGATCCAGTCAAGCTGCTCGCCTGGTTCATGGAGGAAACTCACAACCGCTGGGACCTCGAGAAGATCCGTCAGGACGTCCTGCATTCTCAGCGCCGTCGTCGTCTGGTCTACTCCGCTCTGATTCAGGGTACTCAGCAGAGCTGGGATTGGGAGCCTCGCGTAGACGCAAGCACCCAATACGTGCGCAACCAAGGCAAGGGTATTCTCGATGATGTTGAGCTCATCTCGCGATGGCCCCGCGTCCTATCTCAAGCCGCCCAATCCCACGGCATCAAGATCTAGACCTTTTTTTTCTAGTGCGAAGGTCATTGGACATAAAAAAAAGCTCTCATGTTCTCATTTCTCAGCGTGCACATTGATGAACTCTGTTGTTTCCGCATTCGCATTTGAGCACTTTACTATCATGGCATATCCATCTTGAGGTTGTTTTTTTTGTTCCTTTTTTGTCTTGTCTCGTGTGACTTTTGGGGCCTATTTCATTTTGCACATCAGCGAGGCGCTATACCCGGGAACTATTCCATTTTTTTTCCCTTTCTTATCTTTTGATCCGTGATTTGAGACTTTCTCATTTCAAACCCTACAATCACAATTTGCATTGGCGAACAAAATGTCGCAAATCAAATGGTTCTGTGTAAATGTTCTCTTTCCTTTCCCCGGGTTGGGTGTCTCTGTTGGAATTATGCCATGGGGTAGATACCAGACTGGAATATATAATCTACTACATTTCCAATGACTCGATTCTATACATTCTATACATTCTATAGTTCGCTGCTAACCAATAGACACATACCCCGCACACCACTAGTCGCGACTTATTACCCACCTCATGATGTCACCATCCACCCGCAATACCCGCACCTCCCGCATTCATTGGATGTGAACTCCACTCTTCTCATACACGCAACTCACTGTCCACAGCTTTTTCTACAGTATAACTGTTTCCCGCTCCCAGAATCTCATCTCCAAGTCTTGTGGTAAATTGTGAATCGCAATGCCTTCCTTGACAGTAGCAATCGCCCAATCCCGCACCCTGCACACCACCCAATCCACCCTCTCCGCCCTCGAACGAACAACTAAACTCGCCTCCTCTCGCAACGTCCACCTCCTCCTCTTCCCAGAAGCGTACCTGGGCGGGTATCCACGTACGTGCTCTTTCGGGGCAGCGGTTGGATCTCGGGCTCCACACGGCCGAGATCAGTTCCTGGAGTATTTCAAGGCTGCTGTGGATCTGGGTGATACGCCTGCTGGGGCTGGTGAGGAGTGGCTGGGTAGGAAGTTGGAGGTTGCCGTTGGGAAGCAGTATCGTGGAGATGGGACGAGGGAGTTTCTTGAGAGGGTGGCGAGTGAGACGGGCGTATTTATTGTGACTGGGTTGGTGGAGAGGGCGGGAGGAAGTTTGTATTGTTCGGTGGTTTATGTTGATCCTTTGAGGGGGATCTTGGGGAAGAGGGAGGAAGGTGATGCCGGTATGTCCTTTTTTTTTTTTGTGTGAATTTTTACCCTTTCAATTATCGGAAATATGGTTGATATGCTTGGAGTTATTTCACATATTGTTTTTTATATTTCTTGGGAAAGCTGATTATGAATATTGACTTGCTTAGACTGGTGCCGAACGCATGATCTGGGCTCAAGGATCACCTTCGACTCTTCGCGCGGTGACAACTTGTCTCAATGGGATTCCGATTACATTGGCTTCTGCCATCTGCTGGGAGAACTACATGCCCTTGCTGCGTCAGAGTCTGTACTCTCAAAACGTGAATATCTACCTCGCTCCGACGGCTGATGCCCGTGATACTTGGCTATCGCTTATGCGCACCGTCGGCATTGAAGGTCGTTGCTTCGTGCTCTCGGCAAATCAATGTGTTCGGAAGTGCGAGTTGCCGTCTTGGATAACCGGGCAAAGGGAGACTGCTCCGTTTCCGGCTCCAGCTCCTGTGCACAGGGAGCACCCGAAGATGATGAACCGCAAGCTGTCGATTACGTCGGAGGGGCCGCATGAGATTGTGTGGCCGCAGTGTTCGACTCAGGGGGTGGTGAATGGTGAGGGTGAGACGGCTCAAGTATCATCCCATGTATCCTCTCAGACTTCTGAGTATCTCTGTCGAGGAGGTAGTTGTATCATTTCTCCGCTAGGTGAGGTTCTAGCAGGGCCCTTGTGGGAGGTCTGTACGGATGATGTGCCCGATAGCGACGAAGTAGCCGTGCATTCGAGTGGTGTTCAACCGGCTGCGACTGGGGATGGACTGGCGATTGCCCAGATTGATGTGGATGACTGCGAGCGAGGTCGATTAGATCTCGATGTCGCTGGTAGCTACTCGCGCAACGATGCATTCAAGTTGACCGTCGAAGGGCTGGACCTGGCCCCGCCGCCCTTGTAATTCTGATATTTACTCGAGAAGATGATAGGCAATTCAAGTATTTCCATTATCGTGAACCATTAAGTCCTTTGCATCATAACCTCGCCAGGTTTTCTGGCTGGAGGTCTGCTCGAGAAAAAAAAAGAAAAAAAAAAATAAAAATAAAAAGGGAATGCCTTCATAGGCGCCCATGTAATCCTACCAGGAGAACAATGAATGGGGATATCAACGCATTCGTGGTCGTCATCGCCATGTGCCAGCATGTCTCCAAAGTATGTACAATTGTTTTCACCCTTTCTCACTCCATCATCCACACTGGGGCCTGTACCAGGACCGTTGCTGGCCCCTTGCCGCGTACCTCGACGGCCAGGAAGGACGAGAAGCGAATTCTCGCGGGTCCTTCAACCGGCTCGCTCTTCTCCTCGGGAGCGTGGTTGGCAGCGGGACGGGGCTCATTGCCTTTGCGGCCCATGATTGCCACGAAGACAGACTTCTTCTTAGATTCACGAGGTGTGGCTGTGGCTGCAGTGCCATCACCCCCTCCAGTCGAGTTCGATACGGGTGACGAGTCGCTTTCGACTCCGGCGGCCTCGTCGGGCTCGTGGTCAGCTGGAGGTGGAGGTTGACGACTAAGCGGCGGCAGTTGCCCTTCCACCTTCATGTACCCATCGGCAAAGGTGACATTGGGAAGGAAGTACTCCACACAGACATCTCGAGCTTCGAGTGGGATCTTCTCGGCGATATTGACGCTATTCTCAATGATCATGCGCACGCCCGCCTCAAGTCCCGGCAGCGCAGCCTCATGCACCTGCGAGCTCAGGAACGAGGCCAGCTCTACCGACAAATGCTCAATGAGCTCCGCACGGTGTTTCTGAGCAGCAGCGTCTGCAAGCATATCGCCCAGTCCGTCAAAGGTCGTTCGACGCCAGTTCGACAGGCGAGCAGTAGCATTCTCGCGGTCTTCATCCGTGGCAGGTCGCATCTGTTGCCGGCGGAGGTTCATCTCGATGCTCTTAAGTTGTACGCTGAGACCAATCTCCAATCCTGGATGAAAGTATTTATGGAACAATTCCTCAGCCAACCACCGACTAATGACAGCCCGTCCCACGCTGGTCATCTCCTTGGTTCCTGTTGAAACTGCTTCATCGGTCACTAAGCCGCGTAGCCATGACGGGACTCCCCGCCAGTCCTTTCGCACCGAAAAAGCGAGGTCCTTGATGGCTCCATCTAGTCGCTGGAAGCGGTTTGCATACTCATTGTCGTCGAGCACTGTGCGAGATACAGCCATGCGCTGATGCGCCACTGTATTCTGGAGGTGTTGCACCTGCGCTTCCTTGTCAAAGTAGTATCGCTTCACTTTGGAGTATTTCGATTCTATGTTTGTTAGTTCTGATTTACCCCACACCGATCACAAAAGACAAATCAAGGCTTACGGAGTTCTTCATGTTTCTGGAGCAATGCGCGAACATCAATATTCTCGGGATCTTCGCGCACTCGATTTGGCGTAGGGGTGGTCCGTCCCTCTACCACTGGTACAGGTTGGGTGGTACTGCCCCGTCGACTACCATCTTGTCCCGAGGGACGATCACCCGGTGCCTGCTGGGCCTGAGCCTGGGCCTGAGCCTGCTGCTGCTGCTGCTGCTGTTGTTGCTGCTGCTGTTGCTGCTGTGATTGCTGCATAACTTCAGATTGGTTCGGTCGGGCTGGTGAAAGCGGCTCGTAGGTCTGCCTGGAAGGGGGCCGAGCACTCAATCCCAGATCCTGCTGGGTACGCGAATGAGACTGCCCCCGATGGCTCTGCTCGGGCGGATAACGAGATGACTCTGGAGGAGGTTCGGTGGGGGATGGGCGATTCAATTTCTCGAGGAGGCTCAGGTCTGTACTGGAGCGCCCGAGCGGCAATGGTGCGGGGTGTTGTTGCGTCGGGCCCGGCTGCTGAGACCACTCGGTGTTTTCCCGCGACAATCGCTGCGGGTGCTGCGAATGTTGCTGTTGGTAGGCTAGCGAAGCAGAATGCGGTTCATGTGGATTATCGGGAGAGTGCGCCTCGGAGTAAGCGGGGTGAATGCGGGCTTCGTTCAAGGCAGGGAACTGCGGTGAGGTAGGCTGAGAGATGGGATGAGAGATGTTTTTCTCCTTGAAAGAAGCACTGCGCTCCAGCAGCCCGGACGAAGGACGCACAAACAAGTTCTTTCTCGAGCGACGAGGCTGTGAGTCCTCAGGGGGGGACAACGCTGACGGTCAGTCGGTCGCGTTGGGGTTGGCGCTGGCTCTGGCTTCGATGGAGGGAGGGACCAGGTTCGGGAGGCTGGGTGAAGTTTGGATTTCGGGGTGGATTTGGGGCTGGGGCTGGGAACTGGGTAAAGTGATAATCTGGGAAGCGGTCGGAGTATGCCTCGTCAATGGAGCTGGTGCTGAGCTCTGCGGGTGGAGCGAATGTGGGGGTGAGGGAGCACTTCCGCGGATCGAGCAGGAGCTGCGTAACGTGTGGGTTGAGGCGACTTCTTCTTCTGTTTGTGGATATTGAAAAGTGGCATACTTGCCTCGATGTCCCAGGAAAGGGACAGAGAGAGAGGGAAAAGAATGGGGGAAGACGATCGGCAGGCGGGGCTTAAGTGTCTCGTGTTCTATATATAACATTTGAACATTCGACCCGTGTAAACAGTGGATCAACGGTCGACAAGATGACTACAACCCATCATCGAAGTACATTGTATTGAGCACCTAGCTACGGACAATCTGCGGACAATTCTGCAGAGCCTGGATGAAGATGATAACTAGAGAAAATGGCGCAAAGCTATCCCTAGCCCCCACAGAGCATTGGGGGCCAAGAGCGTACGGTCAGGATCAGCCCGGCCCTAACCCTGAAGAGACACGACAGAGCATCATACGATAGGACCTGTCCTTCTTCTTTCATTTTAGGTTAGATCACTTGCATTCCTCGGTGCAACATGGATTTGAAGGATGTCAGGGCCTGATGTCTCCTCAAAAGTCCAGCAAACTGCCGCTATAGGTCCTTTGAAAAAGACGTCCTCGATAAAGCCATCTCGAAGGAAAAGAGAATGATCATTATGTACTTGCTCTTTCCGGATACACCTGAGTACAAGCTTCCATCTTGAGTGAGCATACGTTGACCGACTGATTGCTATTTGACAAAGAAAGAATGAAGCAATCCATACAGTTCATAATGGATAAAATCGAAGTGCACCCTAAAGGACATTTGCTATATACATATCACAGTCAGGCAACGTGTGTGGCACAGCCAGCAACAATCTCGTGCATTTCAACATTTGCGTCGAAGATTACACCCCGTGATGAGCAATTTAGCACACGCCGTGGGTCTTGCCAGTCTTACCCTGCAGGGAGTGCTTCTCGCCCTGATAGCTCGAGTGGCTGTGCTTGTGACGGGGATGAGCACGGTGGCTGACCATGTGCCTGAGAAGAGAGTCAGTAAAAGATCTGAACGCACATCTTGTCATGGAGACTCACGCCTTGTACTTTTCAATCATGGCCTGATCCATGGAGTTAAGGGTCTCGAGGGCCAGCTTGATATCGGTCAAAAGGCTGTCGCAGCGGTTCATGCTGAAGTCCTCACGGACGACAATGCGCATCAATCTCAGCTTCTCGCTGTGAGGTGCCATAGTGTAGGCAGGAACAATCCATCCGCGCTCGCGCAGCTGGTGGGCGACGGCAAACTCGTCGTAGATACGGTCGGGATTGGGAGGCAGGCGGAAGGCTACAAGGGGCAGACCCTTGCCCTGACCCTGGCTCATGATGACCATGCCCTCTTTCTTCAGCTGCTCGGCCATGTAGTCGGCAATGCGAGTCAGATTAACCATGATGGAGCGATAACCGTGCTTGCCCAGGCGAATCAGCTGGTAGTACTGGCCAATGACATGGGCGGCACCCTTGGAGAAATTCAGAGTGAAACTAGCCTGGTCGGCGCCGAGATAGTTGATGTTGAAGACCAGCTCCTGGGGCAAGTACTCGGGCGAACGCCAGATGACCCAACCAACGCCGGGGTAGACCAGACCGTACTTGTGTCCGGAGACATTGATGGAGACGACCTTCTCGAGACGGAAGTCCCAGGCAAGATCGGGCTGGGTGAAGGGAGCGACAAAGCCACCACTAGCCGCATCGACATGGATGGGGCAGTCAATGCCACGCTCGACGAGCAGGTCATTGATGGCCTTGACGTCCTCGTACTCACCAGTGTAGGTAGTACCGATAATGGCGCAGATACCAATTGTGTTCTCATCCACCAGGTCGACAGCCTCCTTGGGGTCGATGACATAACGAGACTTGGTACAGTAGACGTACTTCTCCTCGATATCGAAGTAGCGAGCGGCCTTCTCCCAACACACTTGCACTGCACTGTTCATGACAATGTTGGGACGGGAGCTGTCCTTACCCTCGGCCTTGCGCTTGTTCTGCCAGCGCTTCTTCATGGCCAGGGTGCCCAGCATGATGGCCTCGGAGGAGCCAATGGTGGAGGTACCCATGGCATTATCACCCTCTGACCCTGTGGGACAGTTGAACAGACGGGCAATCATGTTCACACAGCGGTTCTGGATCTCGGCGGAGTGGGGGTACTCCTCGTAGTCGATGAAGTTCTTGCTGAACGAGTCGGTCATGATCTCCTCGATCTCTTCTTCCTACAGGGAGTGTGAGCTATTCTGGCCATCATTGGATTGTCTGTGTTCTCCTACCATGTAGGTGGTGACGAAACTGGCCAAGCTGCAAGTGGGTCAGCGATAGTTGTTTGGCCACCGCACGGAGCTACTCACTTGAGCTTGGGGTTACCATCCAGGCTGAGCTCGTCCTTGATCATACGAGCAGCTATCTGGCGAGGCATCTCCCGTTCGGGCATTTCATGCGTCGGCATGTGGTCGGCAGCGAAGTGGCTCCCGTAGACATTGGTGTAAAAGTCGTTCACGTCAGGAGGCGAGCCCAGGGACTCGACATTGCGAGAGGCTGGGTCAAAGACCTCATTGTCCTTTTTAACGGAAGCGAGATGAACCATGATTGCGAGAAGAATAAGGGGGTAAGAAGCTAGGCAAGAAAGCTTGGAAGAGGGGAAGTAGCTTCGTTAAGTAACAAACACGTGCGGGGACCCAATGACGCAGTGCATCGCTCGGTTCCCATGGGGCGTAGAAACCTGTCTCCTGTTTCAGCCATGAATTGATCCAGGCGCCAGGCTATTCACGCAGATTTCTGTCTATGCCAAAACCATTATCCGCGTCAGGACCCCTCATATTGGAACACAGACCAGCCGGAGCTTGGGCAAAGCTTGGCTCACGCCGATCATCAATTCCCGATACATCCGACTGCGCCTCTTTCCATCATTCTAACCTACGCAATGTTTATCGTCTGGAGCCACGTTGGCAATTCAAGTCCCATGGGCCCACAACGGGTCACATTGAGAGCGATGTGTTGGCTATGTGTTGGCTATGGACACTATTCGGCACTATTCTGCGCTATTCATGCTACTCAAAGCTTGCTTTCGCGTAGCTTCTCCACCTCGGCGAATCGGTAGTAGTATTCCAAGCTCTCTGGGTTGAGCAGGGTCCCCGACGGTTTAATTCGCTTGCCGGACACAATCTGCTTCACAGGAAGCTCCACTTTCTTGAGGTTGACCGTGGTCTGATCATTGTCAGTGCCATCTCCCTTTTTTCCCCATCCCAGGGGCCTAACTTACCGGGATTTCCGGAGTTTCGTATATAAACATTGGCACGTGGCGAGCACTCAATTCCGACCGGATGGCGGTCCTGATCCGATGGACCAAATCAGCGGTGAAGCTCACCCCAGGCTTCATCAGTACGAAGAGCATGACTCGCTCGTCGGTATCGGTCGGCCGTCTCTGGCCGACACAGATCGAATCGGCGATCTCCTGCGAGAATAGGCCCTCAATCACGCGGTAAATCTCGGCAGATCCAAACCGGACGCCGGAGGGGTTGAGCACCCCGTCAGCACGCCCGTGGAACATGAGCTGCTTGGTGATGGGATGGATGGAGACAAAGTCTCCGTGGGTCCAGACGTCTGTCGAGATTAGCCAGGGTGCGCCCTGCAGGCGGATCGGGGTCCATCTTACTATCAAATCGACCAAAGTACGCATCGTGGTACTTCTGACCGTCCTCATCACCCCAGAACATTGTGGGCATATTAGGGAAAGCTGCAGTGGCCACCAGTTCCCCCGACACGCCCTCTGCCACGGGGACACCTCGGACGCCCGCTCCTCCTTCGACGGTGGAATCGTAGACCTCGACTGCTATCCCCAAGCTACACCCCGCACATCCACCCACGTAAACAGGCACCAAGGGGTTGCCTATACCGAAGCAGCCTGCGATGTCAGTGCCTCCCGAGATATTGTTCAAGCGAGTGTGGGACGGGAAGCCCTCATCGTAGAACCATTCAAACAGTGCATTCCGTAAAACCATGCCGGTGCTGGTGACCACACGAAGAGAACTAAGGTCAAACATCTGTCGAGGACGGACCTTGGCTCTCTGTAGCTCATGCATCCATCGCGGGGAAATTCCCAAGTGGGTTACCTTCTCCTGGGCGGCAAGAGTAAGCAATGCAGTAACATCAGGTACAAATGGGCTGCCGTCGTAGAGCACCACTCGTGATCCGAGAAGCAGGGTCTGCATGGCAGATAGATACATGATCCACCCCGTAGTTGTATACTGCAGGGCCACAGAATCCCGTCCATGCTCCGCATGCAGGCCTCCTTCCTTGTGGGCATTGAGAAGGACGCCTCCGACGGAATGCACAATGCATTTGGGCTGTCCAGTTGTTCCTGATGAGTAAACGACTAGGAAAGGATCGCGAAATCCAACCCTCACAAATTCCAGACGATCATTCCCTCTTGCTTTGGAAAGGAAATCAGAAAGAGTCAAAGACTTGGGAATTCTGCTGACATCTGCGGGGGAAGCGAATCGAGGTTGCGAAATGATACCCTGGAACGCGGAGATTGACTTCATCCCCTCCATGATGTCCTTCATTTTGTCGCGAAGGTCAATTTTCTTGCCATTGTAGACTGCGAAGTCATCCATAAACAGCCAGCGGGGCTTGATCTGCAAGAGGCGGTCCAAGACTCCCTTGACACCCATATCCGTGGAGCTGGACGAGAAGATGGCGCCCAGTGCCGTTGACGCCAAAAACACCAGCAATGTATCGATGCTGTTTGCAGAGCAGACGGCAATACGGTCGCCTCGAACGACACCGCCAGCCTTCATCGCCTGCACTAAAGCACCGGTCTTTCGTCTCAACTGGCCCCAGGTGAGATGGACCACGTTCGTCAGGGCTCCTTCTCTGACTTCAGTGACGGCGGTCTTCTCGTCTTCTTTGCCGGTGGTATCACCGGCACGGTGAGAGAACAGGATATTTTCGGCAAAATTCAATTTGATACCCGAAAACCACTCTGGCACACCGTCCATCCGCACCGACTCGTCCACCACTTGGGTATACGAACCCTCGTGGATGAGCTGGAAATACTTCCAGCAGAAGTCCCAGAAAGCCAAGCGATTCTGAGTGGAATAAAGATACATTTCATGGTAGGACTAGTCGGTCAGTATGGCTGAAATTCCATGAGATGTATGTACTCACATCATACTTGCGGCCCGTCTCCTGCTCCAACTCGCGCTTGAACCTCCCCATCGTGGTCGACTCGGGGTCTGGATGCTCCCATAGCTTACGGGGTAGTGACACAGCCGCCATGGTGAATCAACGATTTCAATTGTAGTGAAAGAAGAAATGGAATTATTCCTTGCATGCGATGCGGTGAGCTTTACTTTAACTTGCCGAGGACCATTATGCTCAAGCTAGGCCCACAATGACCCCGTGGGGAAAGAAGGGGAAGAGCGGACATGGGAATAGTCCCCGCCGGCGCCTAAGTGGGATCCATACGGTACCGGGGAAAAGGCCTCTTTACATGTCCCGATCTCCGTGAAGATGTGCTCATCCAGATATAGACCTTGCATAACTCCAATTTCATTGTCGTCAAGATCGATACCCTTGGGATCGATGGTAAATAGCTATTTCTTTCAAGACCAACTACTTCGAACGCTCACTTTACCCAGCATGGCTCCTGTCGGCTCTCATCTGCAAATTAGAAAATCTGTCGTATCCCATTCCTCGATTTATCATTTTACTCGTAGGCCTTCACGAAGCAGCTGCAAACAGTTTCGCGGGGTAAGCTCTGGTTGCTTATTGAAGTTCGGTCCTCGGCTTGGAACAACCGGCTGGTAAGAAATCATTACGGTCAAACAGATGCGGGAACAATGCATGCGGGCACAAAAAGCCAGGCTAAGTCCCACTAAGCAACACGTAGTGTGATACGGTGATAATATTGTCATAAATATTGTTGCAGATCTTTTTATGAGTTTATGGATAGTCCAGGTCATGTACCTGTGTCTAAAGCACCCGTAACACCGAAAACCTTTGATCCGGCAATCCTCTTTGTGCATATCCGTGATCTATGGAGGGCTTGTGCCGCCAAGCCAGGCAGGTAAAGAGTTATGTACAGATCCTGAACAAGCAGCATCTACACATTGTGTGAGGCTTCTGAGCCAAACTTTCCGACCGGTCAGTCCTTTTCCGTAGTGGGCGTATTTGGCCGAGTTGGTTACGATCGTTCGTGTATGTGGTGGGATGACTGGTTCTTGAACCATGCACCAGCAGGTATCAGTCAAAATTTGAACGCCAAAGTCATTCAAGGTTACAATGTGGCCTTCTTTAGTAGCCTTTGAATATGTGTCGCGGTTACACGTCACCACCAAGGTTGTGCTTTGGTTCTTCTTGCGACCTGCACAAAGCCTTACCAGCTTCACAATTTCATCAAATGAAAAATGGGGGTTTCCAAGTGATACAAGGTCAATAGCTGTAGAAGTCTCATCTCCTTCACAGGGACTGAATCGAAGCCATTGCCTCCCTAGCTCAGGAAGTGTAATTGTCACCTTCAACAAATCCTTCAGATGAGATGCAATATCGGAGAGGCTACGAGCCTCAATGGTAATTCCCGCAATGTGAAACATTGGGGCACTGGATGTAGTGGCAAATGCTGCACCAAACGCCTTTAGATCATCCATGGTAACCTCCATCTTTTCCATACCGGTAATAATGGGCACTGAATCAGCAGCAATGTCGCCGGCAAGGTATCCGAGGAGCGCAAAAAGCGTATCATCGGTATCATGCACAGTTTCTAAATGGACTTCCACACGAGCTTTTCGATTCTCCGTAAGATGGCAGCCAGTGTTGAGTGCTCGCCCGGTCAGAGAAACGCACACGTCCAGATAATCAGGGCATTTGATCGTCCTTGCGCCAAGCACACTATTGGCAAAGACCACGGCGTTGGACTCGGCCCACATGATATTCTCGCCTGCTTTTGGCGCAGTATCCAGAAGGTAGGGTGCACATGTGAATGTTGGCTGTGCTCCCATTCTCAAATAAGCCTCTGAGAGTTGTTCTGAAGGCTCCCCAATGTCAGGATCAACTCCTTGTGAACGCCACAGCCGCCTGTCAATGGAGATTGAGTTCAGAGAGGTAGGAATGCGAACTTTTGCTCCCATGTCGCACAATTTTTGAGCGAATTTCAGTGTTGCTGGGCCTGTGTAAATGCAGCAGTCGATGTGCGCCTGCTTCACATCTATCAGCTCTGTCACGCGATGAATCTGGGCAATACGTATAATGACCCGCATCGCCACTTGAGCAGCCTCTCCATACACGCCTTCGAGCAGCTCACCATCGTATGGAGTTAAATGGACTGTGTTGAAGTTGGATTGCCGCAGAGATGGGTACAGAGTGGCTGGCTGGCTGAACGCTTCCGTAGAATGGGAATCTCCCCACTGAATCTGGCCATTGGCTATTCGAAGGCGATCAAGTTTTATGAGCGTGTCAAATGATGACATCGATACTTGCAAGATGGGAATGCTCTTCTGAAACATCTCTTGGGCGACCAGGACTCCGATTGTCAGGATCATCTCCTCACGCCCGAATATCAGGGCACATGGAGCGCTTCCATTCAGCAGCAGCTCAAGAATGACACCGCTTCCCGTGCATGAGCCACGGCCACTGGGTATCGCGAGTATCTTTCCTGCAATCGACTTTCCGACGAGCGGGTGATGACTATCGATCACAATACCATCCAGGGTTCTCACGCCTCCCCAGAAGCTAAGGGCGACTTTACTTGCGACAAGGTCACCTTCGGCACATCCGGGTATGATCTCATGGGCCCTTATGCTCTGATGAAATAAATTAGTCAGGCTTGATTGAATCTGAATGAGCCGTGACTCACGGCCATTGCCTCAGCGTGGACCTCTGTCAAAATCTGTCTAAAGGACATTGGTCTTGATTGCTAGGTCGACTTCAATAGACGGTCTATACCATTCTCATCACTGTGTTCATGCTCATAGGGGAGAGAGGCGAGATGGAGGCGTATCGGATGCAGACTCCGATACCAAGCGGCAGCGGCCACCGGAGAACCCCACACTGAAACAGGCGGACGAAACAACTAAGTGCCCGTCGGCATAGAGTTCCACCATCTTGCTTGTCGGATGCCACCTTTAAAGCTCTGAGAGCCGAGAAAATGCCGACCAATTCCCCAAACATGTTCACATTGCGTCTTCGCAAGACCCTAATGATCGAGTTCCTCAGTGTTACCATCATGTACCGCGAAGGAGCAGTGGTGGACTTACTTGCCCTTGAGTTTGGCGCTTAGGAAGAATTATGACGTTCAAAATGCGCTCGGGGATCGGTGTGACAGAATCCGGTAACCGCGGATAGAATCACGTTGACTAGGTCAGTGAAGGTGTTGTTGAGCTATGAGGTAAATAACTCGAGTGACCTCAAACTGCCGGGCGCTAAATTTGAAAAGACTCAGCCGCACAGGAAGGAACAGCTCATGATACTTGCTTAAGTTTTCTGAGTAGGTGAATAAGTACCTTCAGGATGGCTGATGGGCTAGGCTCAGAGCGATGGAGCTCATGAGGTCTTTTTTTTCTCGCCCGCTTAGCTCAGTGCGGTCTTCTGTTACAAATGTGAGACTACAACATAGGTTGGCCTCTGATTGAATGCAATATTGAAGGGAGTCCATCCGGGTCTGCAGTGATCACAGAAGATATACTTCGAAGTGCGTTGTTGCGATCTTGAATTGGACTAGCAATGTGGGAAGCGAGTTGCCTTATTGAATGATCAGTATTCTCTGCCAAGGTCAGTTCACTTCCCAATGATCCTATACTTGTCAATTTCATCTCGAGCCAGAGCTTCAAAAGTACCGCCCAAGAACTGCTTGGACCCTTTCAGGGCGTAGTACGCAGAGTGACCAGATCATAGCCTTTCGGTCAGACATCACTTTCAGTCTTCCTTGCAATCAGCATCTCGAAAGGGGAGGCTCGGCTCATGCAAGCACGAAAGCTGACGTAGATGCTCATCGGCTTATTGATGCGTGGAGATTGATCCCACATCCTATGCGACCATTTTCCCCACCTGCCATGGTATAAGATGTGAGAGAATACATCCCAATTAAGTTTTACTCAGCAACGGCTGCCTTCAAGGACTTTTAAATTTCCTGAACGGACCGCAAATGCACTCCGGAGATATGGCCATCGTGGACGATGATTAGCACACCATTTGGAACCGAAGGGGAGTTCATACGGTGACTTCAAAGAGACCGAGAAGTGTCATCATGTCGATTTCAGTAAGATTTACTGCAAAGATCAATCTGGAATTTAGCTAACTCATACAGATTGAATACCCATTTGAAAGCACACCTATTGTGCTGGATACCGATCTGAGTTATAACAGCACGCACTAGATGCACTGGAATATGAATTGGAATATGAATTGGAATATGAATTGGAATATGAATTGGAATATGCTGCTGGAAATGATTTGTCCACCTGCAAATTCCAGCTTCTCGATGCGTCTGCAGGGCAATTCTGCTACGCTCAGTCTTTTGATCGATTTGCTGCCATCGGCCACACCATCGTTTCGGCTCAGGAGGTTCCACTCCGCAAGTAGTATAACCGGTAACCAAGTTCAACGGTTTGATCAGGCAGGAGACCAGCATGGGTACATGATCTGGACCGTCCGCCATATCATCAGCTAAATGTCCCGCGGTACGACCCTCGGCAAAGGTACAACGAGCATTATTGGTACTCCCTCCAGAGTTCGCTATTACCGGGAACAACTCGTGAAGGACGATGATGTCGTTGAAGCGGAAATCCTGAGGGATCCTCCGCAACTTAGAATCGGATCCAGCATTGAGCTCTTAGCACGGAGGTCGAATAGGCGACTTTGTGGAAGGCCCCGCATTTAGGAGTGATAGGTCCCACATTTCCCATCTCTCAAGTCGTTCGGGATGTCAATTCGAAGTGGCTGGTCTCGAATCTCTCGCCAACTGAATCACCTTTCAGAAATCATTGGATCTCTGTGGAGCGCCACATGCGGGGAAAGATCCGAGCTGCCGCTGTCCCCGGCCTTCCATCTCAATCT
This sequence comes from Penicillium maclennaniae, assembly GCF_028827695.1. Lineage (NCBI taxonomy): Eukaryota > Fungi > Ascomycota > Eurotiomycetes > Eurotiales > Aspergillaceae > Penicillium > Penicillium maclennaniae. The sequence continues at coordinate 3,270,570 of NW_026623220.1, forward strand.
TCTCAACCCATCTGCGAGATGACCCTTTGATTTCTGTCAATCGCCAGTATGCTTCCCAATTTTGTTTCACCTCCAGATCATCCACCGTATCTGGGCATGAGATCCCGGCGTCGGCGCAAAACCTCGAAAGAAGAGCGGGTCTGTCCGGTCTGTGCTCTGGATTTCAAGAAGGCGGAGCATTTGGCCCGTCACTTGAGGTCACACACAAAGGAGAAGCCTTTCCACTGTTCCGTCTGTCATAAGGCTTTTGCTCGGCAGTGGGTCTCTCAAATATTCTGAAAGGGGTGCATTTTGTATCTGATTCATGGCTTAGGGACACTCTTTTACGACATTCACGATCTCATCCTACGGGTGGCATATGTGGAGGTCCCCAGGTGCAAATTGATCCATCAAGTGATGGCAGTCATGCAGAAAGTCTGCACACTGGGTTGATTCCGCATGAGGCGATGTCTTCTAGGATTCCACCCATCCCGCTTGGGTTGAACACTGGTCCTATTGCGGTCAATATGATGGTTCCCTTGTCACCACCAAAGTCCATTGACAAGTGTACACCTAGCCTATCATTTGGAGATAGTAGCACATTTTCCACACATGTGACTCCTTTACCTTCACTATTTTCTCTGGAGACTAGCGATACTTGGAGGAATCAGCCAAGTCCACCACCTGCCCCGTGGGATTATCGACCTGACAGAGACTGGGAATCCTTGCTTACTGGAGACGACTTTGATCTCGAGGCTGTGAATGAGTCTCTCCTTTGCGCTACAGCCGATTACGTGCCCACGTTAGATACTATACCTTGCTTGGAGGCTGTTCGGCCTCCAAGCCAGCCCGTCTCCTGTATTGAACATGAGCGTGCAAAGGGACGAGCCCTGATCGTTCAAAAGAGATGGCATATATTTTCTGATGCGGCTCCAGCTGAAGATATGACTCCTGAATACCCCTCTGAAGGTATTATTGACGAGTCATATCGCAAAAGTCTGGCAGAGCGATTACAGCAACGGGTACAACATGGGATCCTCCCATCTACACCTTTCCTGGTATGTCATTCTTTGACTGTCAAAGTGAATAATATTGATTGTTTACAAGGACCTCTGTATCCAAGCCTACTTCTCCAAGTTTCACCATTTATTTCCCGTGGTACATATGCCTACCTTTCGACCTAGCACTAAAAACTCTGTCCTTTTACTTTCCATTTGCTCAATAGGGAGTTTATTAGTCGGCTCTCCCCGTGCTATCAATCATGGTATCAGCATGTTTGAGCGATTGAACAAAGCAATACTTGCCTCGGTACGTCACCGAGCCCATAATTCCAGAGCTTTTACTGATATATCTAGTGGGATGCCCACGTTGCAAAGTCCGGGTGCTCAAATTTGGTAGTCCTCCAAGCTTCATTCATAGGACAAACATTCGGTCTTGTGATGGGTGTATGTTCTTTTTCGTCATCATGATGACTCCGCAAAGAGGTACTAACCAGGGTCATGATTGCTAGAGACCCAAAGATTTGTATGGAATCGAAATATTTCATGGCAGTGTGGTCGCTGTATGAGTCTTCTCTTTTGAGTTGGAAAATCGAAGGGCTGACGGCTCCATTTAGTGGGCGCGCAATGCCAAGCTCTTTCATATACAGCATCCAAGAATTGACCTCGTCGACATGAATGGCGACGCCCTCAAAGAGGCCTGGTTGTCATGGATCCAAATAGAGGTCAAGAAAAGGCATGTCCCGCTCGGAACGGTACACAAACGGGCGACTAACCTCAAGATCAACAGACTTGTCCTCGGAATTTACATCCACGACGCTGTCCTCGCCCGAATACACCACCATGAACCCATCCTTCGCCATTCCGTCGAACGGCTCCCTCAAATCTCTACCAGCGAACTCTTCACGGCTTCAAGTGCGGGACACTGGAAGACACTCATGATTGAACACCAAATGCGAACCCACTCCCTACCGTCTCCCATCAGCAACATTCATCAAAATCAACCAACAGTCATCGGCGACTTTGCACTGTGCACAATGCTCGAATCCATCAGCACTCTAGCCTGCGAAGACCGCGGCCTCAACTCCTCTTGGCTCGCAACTGTCACAAAATGCCAAGACCTCCTGATTCAATGGTACCATCGACACCACCCAAGCATGCAAGGCAAATCCAGCTGGTTCTGCCTAATGATGCTCTGGCACTCCATTTTCATAATGCTTCATGCAGACCTCAATGCTATCGAATGCGCCTGCGGTCGGGAAGGCTACGACTCTGCTCAAGAACATCTCCCATACGTCCAGAACTGGCTTCGCTCCATGGACGCAAAGCGATGTCTGCTTCACGCTATGCTCATTCAGAAGAATTTCGAGTCTCTTCCCACTGGTGCGGAACCGGCTCTTCATGTCCCCATGTGTCTATATTACTGTGGACTTGTCTGGTCTTGCTTTATGAGCTTTAGCGAGGATGCTGAGCCCATTACTCTAGCCGCGACTGATACTTTGCAGTTCGCTGAGCTGCGTTTACCTGGAGTGGATGGTGTTGGAATATTCTTAGAACAAGTGGGCGGATTGCAGCCGCGGAGACTGGCGATGGGCTCACTGTTCCGCGTGATCGATCTCCTGCAGCGTATCAGTCACTGGAAGATCTCACAGAGTCTGGCTTCCACGCTGTTAGCCTTGGTGGAGGAAACGCAAGATTTGTTTTAGTGGGACAGACAATTAGTCGCCAAATGAAACAATGGACATTATGTGAAATCCTGCGATCTCGATACCCACAAATCATTAACTCCACAGATATGTAGCTGCCCAGGTGCGGGGCCTAGCTATGACGGCGTCGAGAGTTGATCATCTACTGTAGCTACAAAAATAGCGCCATCGACTAGTCCCACGCCCAGACCACCGAACCCACCGCATGGACTACAAGTGGCGGTGAAGTCTGGCCCAGCAACGAAAAGGGGACCTAAATAAGAAAACTGGAAGAGGATTCTTCAAAACACTTTGATATATAATTTCCATTGGTGTATCATCAAAAAATGGGATTACAAAAGAAAACAACAGGAGAATCAAGCCCTTCCCCTTCAATCTACCGCGTCTCAACGCACGTATCGTATCGTACACCTCCCTTCCACAAATTATTTTGGTTTTTCTCAGGTATTATCACAGCAAAAAAAAAAATAGGCTCGTCCACTACTTGAACTTCCGCTTCAGCCACCCGAAGAAGCCACCTTTCTTCTTCTCCGACTGCTCTGCTGTTTCGGAAGTCTGGGCCTCATGTGCCTTGGCAGGCTCCTGCTGAGCGGACTCTGTGGCAGGAGTTTCCATCGCGGGAGTCTCCTTGGGAGCCTCAGTTCGGGGCAGGGGCTCTTCGCCGCGCTTGAGGGCTGCTTCAGGCTTCTTCAGCTCCGCTGACTCGGCCGCAGCCTTGTCGGTCTTGGAGTTGTATATGGCCGCGCTAGCCGCAGCCACTGCGACAGGCGAGGCAGGAGACTTGCTGCCGGTCTTGCTTTGGGCAGTCTTCGTGTCGATAGGCTTGCACTCAACGGGCTTACTATGGGCAGTCTTGGTGTCAATAGGCTTGCTCTCAAGAGGTTTGCTCTCAGCAGCGGTGGTCTTGGGGGTGCTCTCCACAGCGGTGGTCTGAGGGATGGTCTCAACAGCGGTGGTCTGAGGAATGGTCTCAACAGCGGTGGCCTGAGGAATGGTCTCAGCAGCAGTGGTCTGAGGAATGGTCTCAATGGCGGTAGTCTTGGGGGTGCTCTCCACAGCGGTGGTCTTGGGGGTGGTCTCAACAGCGGTGGTCTGAGGAATGGTCTCAACAGCGGTGGTCTGAGGAATGGTCTCAACGGCGGTGGTCTGAGGGATGGTCTCAACAGCGGTGGTCTGAGGAATGGTCTCAGCAGCGGTGGTCTGAGGAATGGTCTCAGCAGCGGTGGTCTGGGGGGGTGGTCTCAACAGCGGTAGTCTTAGGGGTGGTCTCAGTCGCGATCACCTCCTCGGCCTTCTTGGGCGCCTCGACGGCGGGAACGGGCTCGGGAGTAGTGTACGCCGCCATCGCAGCAGGACCAGCACCAGCCAAGTTCTGTCCAGCAGCTAGGCTGACAGCAGCCTGCTCCTCCTCGGTCTTGGCCATTTTGTGCGGTTTCACCTCATCGTTGGAGAAGATGGGCTTCTCGTACGGGCGCTTCGTGTGCGCGGCATCGGTCTCCACCGGGACAGCGGCGGGGGCGGTCGTCTCGGTCTTGGGGCGCTCAGGCAGGGATGTTGTGGCAGCGGCGCCAGTGGTCGCAGCGGTCGAGGTGGCAGATTCTTCGGCAGAAGGCTCAGTGGTGGAGGGATAGACCTCAGCACCGGGTGCGGTGTCCTTGACACTGCTCTCGGGCAGGACAGCTGGAGTCTGAATTAGTTTCGATCATGGACACACCACCGACAATGGATTCCTTACTCTTGTCCTCCTTGTTGCCGCCATCGAGTTCGCCGACGATACCGGCGTTGGTAGCATGCGCCTTGTCCGCGGATTCTGGCACGACCGGCGCGGCCTCAGTCTCCTCCTCGGCCTCCTTGGTCTCGGTCACGGGTGCGACAGGGGTCTCTTCGGCCTTGAAGTCGGTGGACGCTTCTGTCTTCTCAGCAGACTGCATCTTGCCATCTCCGTACATAACCTTGTCCTCGGTCTCGTGGCCAGGCTGACTGGATGGGCTGGTTAGAACGATTTGCGACAAGTGGCACGCGACCACCACTTTCTTGGGGCTCCGGAGTCCTTACACAACAGTCTTCGCAGTATCAACGACCTTGTCAACAGCAGCGGCCGCGGCGGGCTTAGCGCCCCCCTTCTTCTTGTTCTTTCCTCCCTTCTTGGCCATGGTGTTCGTGTGTCGTGAAGATTTGTGAGTGCTTTGCGGTGGTCAGAGATGGTGCGACGTCGGAATGACGATAGGATACGGAAAGCGCAATGGGTGAAAATATAGGCGGCCAACAAAAGAGAAGCACTTACAGTGTCTTTGAGGGAGGGGGGTTGATGCAGAAAGGAAGAAAGTCGGGAGTGGGCCAAGTAGCCTCAAGGGATGACGGTCCGGTATGCTGGGATGAGTAGGGATCCGTGGTTCTCCCTACGCTTCTGGAACACTTGACTCTGTAAGACGGAAATTAGATGAGGTAAGAGAAAAGAGGCAAGAGGGCCTGCGATCTCTAATTTTTTGCTATTCTACGTGGCCCATTGAGACCAATTGGTCCATTGGTTTTGTCATTGGTCTTTTGTGGTTGTTTGGAGGCGTGTGGACGCCGTTTCAAAAGGTTCAGGCATTCTCTTTCCCGCTTGCAGGGTGATTCATCGAACGTCTCGGGCATTCTGTAGGTCGAAGCTGCAAGCGATGGCATCCTAGGAGATAGGAATCCCTTTGCCTAGCTGTCATGCACTCCTCGTACCTACATAGTTCCGCGCTCGGGTCGCGCAAAGGTCGTGTGCCTGCAGGGGAAGCACAGCCCTATTACCCGATTCAGCCTTAGGGCTGCCGCAAGGCTGCCTTGGGCCCCTCCAGGCCTCTAGGAGTGTTTAACGTAGACGGGGGCTAGGGGCTGATCTGAGGATCCGCACAGTCCGCGAGCGTTGACTTTACCTACCTTCTCTTCCCATAGGACATTGTGCATGGTGAGGCATTTCTCTGGGTGGTTGGGTGATATTACATCATGTCCAATCCGGCCACAATGAGAGTGGCTGAGTCACAACCCCATTGAACCACTGAAGAAATATATAAATAGCAAGTGGTAATTAAATCAACCATAGATTCGCGAATAGATGCGTATGTTTCCGGCCCACGATGATGACAACAACTTAATTGTAAAGCACACGTGCAAGACAAAGGTTCATTGAGTAAAGAAGTAATCACAGTCATCGATTGATCGGATGCCGTTTCAAGCAAAGAAACAAAGGCAGCCACAGGTGACCGGATTAGCAATGACTTCATTAGGATTCAAAAACTTCAAAAAATTGACCGACGCAGGGGTCGAACCTGCAATCTCTTGATTCGTAGTCAAGCGCCTTGCCATTGGGCCAGCCGGCCTTGTTGTTGAAGTTCCAGAGCATATTTGGTTTCATGACCCTAGAATTTTCTCCCGGAGACTTTCCTTTAAGCAAACCAACGGGTAAAGTGTGCCGAGAGTGGAACCGGGCAAAACGGGGAGGGGCATGGGGCGACCTGCGCTGTTTCCGGTTTTTCCCACTTCTTCCGGAGCAATGAAGTGATTGACAGTCGGTGCTGACGTCGAATTACCCCCCACCACTTACTCACGTCGCTGCGCATCTCGCGCGTGAATGCCAAATTGGTTCCAGTCTACGCAGGTGGTTCCCACAATGCCGATGATGCCGAGACCGATGCCCATGATGCAACCGTGAAGCTGATTCTGGAAGGCTTCGCTGCAGCCAGATTTGCCACGCACGCTGTCCGAACTCTTCACGCGATAGGAGGTGGGGGGGGGCCGACTCTCAGTTGGTTCGCGAGATACACAGTGCCACAGTGCCACGGTGCGACCAGACGCTAGAAATGGAAGCACAGTAGTCCCTCGTTTCTAGAGGGCCCTAAGCCATATCATGCGTTAGCGCCGATTGCGTCTCGTTCTCGTTCAATAATAATCAATTGTCATGTCTTGCACTAGAGATAATCGCACAGACGGTGGGGGTGGTTGAAATGGAGTAACCGCAAAGCGTAACCCCAATCGCCTTCACCGGAGAAGGGAAGGGCGCTCCCACGGTTCCTGGGGCTTATCTCCTGTTGCATCCACATTTGCCATTCCCCGATTTATCCGTGTCCAGTTTCCCTTCCCCTACCGTCCGTCTACCTTTTTTCTTTCCTCTTTCTTTCCCCCCTCCTCTATAGCGAAGCATGGTCACACAGTTTCTCGTACGACTTCGACGCTCTTCGTGCTTGCACATCCTCCGCGTCCGTTCCCAACCCGGGATTGGTCTGCTTCCGTGAGGCAGGACTGCGAACTTCTGATACTCGATATTCGACACTCGATCCTTGATACGTGAGATTTGGACTCTGACCTTTCCAACATGACCTTTCGTGAAAAGGTCAGACGGGTGTTCCATCGCTCCTCGAGCAGTGTGAGCAATGGAAAACCCAAAGTGGAATACTATCGTCGCCATGAAATCCCTCCTTCCAAGTTTCGCGGGCCATTCGATAAAGAGCACATGAAGCGACTAGCGGCTTGGTCCTTCGAGGGCGCCATGGCGGATCGCCCGCGCTCTCTCGACTTGTCTCTGTCGCCCTGCGCCACCTACGATTTGCCCCCTTCCGATAGCGACACCGGCGATGTCTCCCCAGACGATGATGGTGTGGCCATTGATCCAGGTATGTTCTTGTTCTTGGGGTGTCCTTCTCGAATCCGCCCTAACTCGTCTCCAGCCTGTTCCGACGCGGTCTCACCTATCGATATTGACTCCTTCCGCCCCACCAACGCGGGATCTCAGTCGTCCACCGTCGTCAACTCCGAGAGCTACAGCGGCTCCATGATGACTCTCCTCGGCGAGCCTTCCATTTACGAAGTTTCTGAAGATCCCATCGCCCAAATGAAGGAGTCAATTCGGTACACTTCGCCCATCGTCCGTGCCATCACCCCTGCCTCCCCGCGTGCCATGTCACCGCGTGGAAAGCACCAAACTTTCTCGCCCGAAGACCTGACCCGTGCCCTCGTCGCCGTGCAGATCTGCGCGTAAACCGCGCCACTTGAATTTACCTTCTACCACGTCCCGGAGATTGTCACTTTTACATCTCTCTATTCTTCCTGACTCGATGTCACCTTTACCTAGCTTTCAATTTTTCTCCTTTACTTTTGGCGCTCAGCTTTGAGAGTCTCGATCGGCCGGATTTCACACCGGCTCTCTTAACATCGACGATCCCCGCGATCCGCGATCGGAATGTGGCATACCCATACCCATTCCGTACGGAAAAACAACCCCGACGGAGACAGGGTTGCTGCGAAGAATGGTCTGGTCCTTGCACCTTGCATCTTGCATTTGAGCGTATACCCGCACTAAGGAGTTTTGAAAATTTTTTAGACGCGTTCTAGTGGGTGGGACGCCCGCGACTGGTCTAGAACGTACTTTAGAACACGCTAGATATGAACCAAAATTAATAGTCGCTTGAATATTTTATTGTGTATCGTAGATGGTCAAAGAATAGGGAAGAATCTAGGCCAGGAGCCTGGACCGCCAAGTTAAATTAAGTACTCGAAATTGGGTTTTGTCTTCCCCGCCGAGCCAAGAAATTTCCCCCGCACGCTCATGCGCACATCACTCTCGGCATTCACTAGCCTGGAAAGGATCCTTCTTAATCTATCCATTCATACTTGTCACGAGGTTGTTGAGTGGCTCGTCTTGAGATCTGTCTTGTGGGGTCGTGAGGTTTGGTATGAGGTTAGATAACTTTGTTCTTACGTCGCTGCTGCAGGCCTACAACAGGCTGGATGGGATGGTGGCAGATCCTTCAGATTGTCGCCACACGGTGATTCCCGCGTCAATATGGGTAACAATGACGATAATTCAACAGTATGATCGGGGCGGCTACATAGTCGATGAATATTCGCACATATGCGAATGAGTGGCCGTCTGGCGAGAGAGTCTAGGACCGGATCTTGGCCCTGTTGGGATTGGCACGGATGTCGATATATAATGAGAAGGTCGGTGTAGGTGTCATCATATAGGGAACGTGTTGTGTCTTGTTTCACCTGGACATGGGTTGACCGAATGTTGACCCTTTAAAAGTCCTCGGATGCGTAAAGAGTGAATATAGTGAGTCTGCTCTTATCCGTGCCCACAAGGACTGGACGTGAAGGGAGCTTGAATGGTAGAGGAAGACGTTCGAGTTCTCTATAAAGAAAAGATCAGATTAAATATAGACACAGGTAAGAGGGATCCTTACTGCTATACCCTAAACACATGGCTGTAGCATATCATAGGCAAGCTTTTGGGTGATCTTATATGACAGCCAAAGAACAAATCTCAGGTCTGCGGAAGTAGGCCCTACCAGGATCCCTGGGCTCAAGAGAGAAAAACAATGCATTTCGGGGAAAAGCTATCAAGCTGCAAGCACGTGGATTCTTGAGCTGTATAGGGTTGACTGAAGAACTTGGGGTGGACGAAGCTGTGTTTTATATCTTCCAAGGTTGTGTCATGCAAGCCGAGACCCTGGTTCATGCCTCCCCGCTGCGTTTGATAACCTGGCTCCGACGTGCATCAGTGTACATCTCCCAGTGGGCTGGTTTATAGTCTCCGCTCCTACTAGTTGGATTTCTTTGCACTATCCTTGCTACGCCCCTAGAACACCGCGCATAATCATATGCTGGCCAAGCCCTAGAGATTAGCCATACAAGAAATATATTACCTGCGTGCTTGGCTAACTTACTTACTTTAGGTTTCGGACTTTTCCCATGTCGGGATTTGATGGTGAGGTGACATAGATTTGGCTGCGCTCTCCAATTCCCGGTGCGGGTTCCCGCAGCTAATGTTTGATACAGGTATTTGCTGCCCTGTCAGGACCAATACCTCTTTACTGGCTAGAAACAGTTCTTACCAGGTCTATGCTCAGGACCGTCTGCTCCCCTGATACTTTTCATGACCGCTCCAAGGCCCGTACACCTCGGCTATGGCTTGTCGCGGGTGCACTAGATACCGGAAACCATTAAAAGATAGATCTGCCACGTCATTGCTGCTCGTTTGGAAAAACAAATTCTCCTATAATGCACTGTTTCCAATAGATTTATGATTCATTAGATAAGTTCAAGGCCTAAATACCAACGAGACCTGTATCATTTCCAAGTGACGCTTTTCGCCTTAAAGGCTGGGGGTTTGCTCCCGCTGCAAAGTGATTGATCAGCGGTCTCAGCCTTCTTGGCCGTAGCGTTGCACATAGACATTGTCACGCGCATCTTCCCTGTAGCACTTAGTTCCTTTGATGCACCATTGCAATAGCAAGGTATAGTTGTATACCGAGACAGTGGGTTAGGCGCTACCTTGACATTTCAGCATCACCTACGGCAATTACGGGCCCAATGGCCGGGGAAAGCCCAAGGCTTGTATCTGAGATTTTCCACTGCTTTCTTCTATAACGATCCTTGATTGTGCGAGGCGAGGACGCAAGATTGAGCCGCCACCTGAAGTGATGATCTTGTTGCTTCGCAGGAAGAGGACAACATGATGCGAAATGATCGTCACCCACCATCCTGAAAACTTTCATTGAAATTTCAGGAGCTGGTAATTCAGATCCCTGAAGGTTATAAAAACCGTAATATAATCTTAAACATCTATTTCCACACCACGCAAGAACAAAGCGGCAAGCCCAGAGACCCAATTGGTCCTAGGGTTGAGCGTTGAGGACGGCTGACAACCCCCCAAAGAAAACGAGGGTACGATTTAAATCCCAATTCTGCTCTTCCAAGCGAAGACATGGCGCCAAGCCCAGTTTTATCGCGCGGTATTCCATACTCTAAGACATGGGCGTTACGTGACTATCCAAAGTCGAACGAAGTATAGCGAACGCGCTCCAAGGCTTCAATGTCCATGATTAGAATCTTGGATAGCGAAGGAACTTCAAAAAACAAGGAATCAGTAGAAACCAAAATGAAGCAGTCTAGACAGATATTAGCCAAAGTCAGGCCTTCCCAGATGCCTTACTAAAGGCGCCAAGGAGCCGGCTACGGGGCGAGGATCCCATAGCTCTTTCACGAATGGAGGCTAGAGTGACATATATCTTTACAACTCGTGAGAAACACACCGTATTTAATTGAAGCTGCACCCTCAGCTCTTATCTTGTCATCGGTTGTGGAATTCACTCCTCACTCATGTCGGTGCAAGCGTTCTCGTATGCGCTCGTACTTCAGCCATCTTTAATCTGTTCTTGTACAGTCTCGCCAACTAATATTGACCCGCTGGAAGAGCATTATTGTCAACAACGTATGCTCAGTATACCTACATCGGACGTGGTGCATCATGATCCGATATCTGCAGCAACTTCTTTGCTTTTCTTCGCACCCGAAACGCTCCAAGGATACCAAAACACCGCTTGAGGGTACTTCAGAAAACGCCAATCTGATCAGATCTATTCAAAAGAAGGCCCTGAGGGCACGTCTTCCGAATATCAGGACATCAGAGCATGCAGTTGTCACGGTAGTGAGTCCTTTGGTGGCTCCTTCTATCGGTACAAATAACATTTGTACTGCTACATACCACCGAAATGCAGAGACCACCGTCTCATTCAGCTCAGCCAACATTGACAGCTCGCCCTCATACCAGAAAGTCAATATCGGGTCATCCGCCACGCCATTCGATAACGACGGCACACCGTATGTCCCGATTCTGCAGGCAGATGGCACACTGAGACCGCCACAGATCTCATACAGTGGCTATGGATCCTACGGGGGCCGGTTCATTCCTGAATCTATTGTGGGTTTCCTGCACGATCTGACCTCCTTCTTCGAGGTCACTGTCTCAGATCCCTCTTTCTGGGCCGAGTATGCCACATTCCAGCGGCCCCAGCCCACACCTCTGCAGATGGCGAGCAAGCTCACGACCCTTGTAGGTGGTGCAACCATCTGGCTTAAGCGAGAAGACCAGAATGAATACGGCAGCCACAAGACTCGCAATATCATCGGCCAGCTGTTGCTAGCGCGGCGGATGGGCCGTATTGAGATCGTCACCGACTGTGCATCGGCCAAACACGGTAACTTCACTGCGGTGATGTGTGCACGTTTGGGTCTGCGTTGCGTCGTCATCATGGGTGCTGATGACGCTCAGGCTCAAGAAGAGGACGTCCTCGAAATGAAAATGCTCGGCGCCAAAATCTTGACTGCTCGGACTCCTTCGGGCATGAGTTCGCTGCGTGCTGCAATCACAGAAGCACTCCGCTATTTGGTTTGCAACTTCGAGACTACATACTACCTGATGGGAGGTCCAGTGGGTCCCCACCCCCTGCCAACCCTCACTCGCACGTTCCAGGCACTCCTAGGCGAGGAGGTTGCGGTCCAATTGCAAGGATTGACAGGCTGCCAGCCCGACGCTGTCGTCACAGCCGTTGGTAGCGGTAGCGGTGCCGTGGGCTTGTTTAGGCCCTTTTTACAGAGCCCCGCCATTCGCCTTGTTGGTGTTGAAGCAGCCCAAGCCGCAACTTTGACTGAGGGGGAACTTGGCGTCCTTCAGGGTGCTCGCACGCTCATGCTTCAGAACGACGACGGCCAACTTCTCGATTCCCATTCGATCTCACCAGACATGAATATCTCCACCGTGGGGCCTGAGGTGGCCCATTGGAACAGCATTGGCCGTATTGAAATCTCGACTGCCTCAGACGCGGATGCCCTGGACGGATTTAAAACTCTCCAGCACCACGAGGGGTTTCTAGCTGGCCTGGACTCGAGTCACGCGGTGAACAAGGCAGTTAGCATGGCCAAGGAGCTTGGGCCGGGCAAAAACCTCGTTCTGTTGGTGACAGGCTGTGATGGTATTGGCATGCATGGCCTGCTGGATGTTTGACCTTGAATGGGATCGACTCATCTTTTGGGCGGCTAGGATGCTGGCCGCAAGCCCCTCGCTTCCCTTGTCTGTCTTGTCTGGTCGGTTATAATTTTCTTCCCTTTTGTGTTGGCCACACGCAGGATACTCTGGTTTTATTGTTCGGAGTTGACGTTTTGACGTTCTGACGTTCTGACGGCTTGACACTTCGATTTTGTTGTACTACGAACTTGCTTGTTTTGGTCAAGGCTCCTATTTACTTTTCATGTCCATATTCTATTGCTCAGGATATTTTTCTCCTTAGACTGTTCCGTTGTGTCTACTTCAAGGAAATGGTGTGTTGTATGCAAAGCCTTTCCCAGGTCTAAAGCTGCGTCCATCACCTGCTGCTGCAGGACAAAAACATTAAATGAAGCACTAAATAAGCTAGCACAATTGAATATTTCAACAAAACACTTTTTTTGCTTTTCTATAGCGATTTCATCAGTCATAGGCAAGTTAATCATGTACATGATCTATGGGATGGTATATGCAATTAATCTTCATGCGTCACCGACATGTCCAAGACCTCCACACGTCCCCTTCCGCGAGTCTCGTTACCGATGAAGTCATTCAATGCTTTGTACGCTCCTGGTTCAGCAAATCCAACCACCTCCCACTCGTCGCCGCTGACTTCTTGTGACTCGACAGATTCGATGTAGCTCATGATCAAGTCCTTCACAGTGCCAGGAGCTTTGGGCGCTGCCTCTGCATCCGAAGCACCAGCGTCAACATCAGAGTCGTCACCCTTCTTGGACTTCTTTCCACCTTTTCCACCTTTCTTATTGCCCTTTGAACCGCCAGACGGGGCTTCCTTTTCTTTTGCCGGCGCAGATCCGGGCGCGGCTTTGACTGACTGTTTCAGGAGCGAGACCGGGCAAGTAACACGGAGGCGCATACGTGCACGCATGACAGGAATCGGCTGCCAGGCAATAAGAGCCTTCATGGCATCGAGTGCTTGACTCTTCGCCGACCGGTTAGATGAAACACCCGTCCACATCGGCTTTTTGTGTTGCGTCTGCTCTTCGCCCGATCCATTTGCCTCGCCGCCGGTTTGCTGTTGCTGTTGGCCACTGGCAGAGCTTAGTTGGTCCAGGGCCTTGGAGATCATTCCTGAGGTATACACGCGCTTCGTGGTGGGGTCGACCAGTCGGCCAGACACGATATCCAAAACTTCTTTCTCGACTCGCTCTAGATTATCTTTTCGTTCGCGCTCGCCGACTTGCACTTCGCCCTTGCGCAAAATTTCTTGCAGGATCTCATCTTTAGGTGTGTCCGCACCAAAGGCCTTGGCGAGTTCTGCTGACGGGGCTGTTTGGGCTTTCGATACGGACAAAAAAACGGTAGGCACTTGAAGGACGTTGTCGAGGTCCTTTTTCGGCGCCGGATCGGTACTCCAGCAGCTTGTTCTTGTAGCAAGCAAGCTCAAAACGCTTTTTCCCTGCGTGTCAGACCTGTGTTAGTGACATCATAGCCTAAAAATGTTGATTCGCATCGTGCATACCTTTCTTTAGTCGAACGACCGACACATTTGTGAACTTGATCTGGTTGGAGGGCTGATTGATCGGCATGGCGGATGGAATCCTCGAAAGATACCAAGTCAAGAATGAGCACCACAATGTCAACACGCAAGGCCAGTAAATTATTTTGCACGCCTAGCCCCCACTCTGCGTAGAAGCCTCTCTATCATCGCTGAGTCAGCATTGTGCCAAGAAGTCGCTCGTGACCCCGCATGACTCAGGAATGTCAGGTGACGTGCGAGACTCCCGCTCAGGACTCTCATTGGCTCCCGCTTATCGTAGGTTCCCGGATTCATCGTCACCAGGGTTCCTAGTCCCCTTCCTTCTCCTCACCCAACCTCCTCTTTCATCTTCGATCGCAGGGACCGCCTTGCTTTCTTTTCTCAATCCCAACATTGTTTCGGGGTGCACTGTATAGGTTTGTCTCCCTTAAACTGGATCCGCCCATCCTAGTCCCCCTGCACGAGCCGTGACTGATAAGAGCTGCCGCCTAGACCCAGGTACCCGCTTCCCATCACAAGTCACCATTACCATCACTTTCATCGTTGATCGTACACTCTTCCATTATGAGACTTCTCTCCGCCACCATGCTGGTGGGAGCCGCCTCTGCGGCGGCTCCGGGCTTCCAGCAGGTCATGGGCATCCACCAGGAGCAGCTAGAGGATGTCGTCAAGCAGGGCTCCGATGCCTTCAAGCATAGCTCGGAAGCCTTCTCTAAGCCTCTCGAGCAGCTCAAAGAACAGTTCAAGACACTTTCGGGCGAGGCTCGTGAGATGTGGGATGAAGTTTCTCACTACTTTCCCAACTCTATGGACCACGCTCCTATGCTGTCTCTGCCCAAGAAGCATACTCGCCGTCCTAGCTCTCATTGGGACCACATTGTTAGTGGCCAGGACGTGCAAAGCGTCTGGGTCTCGGGTGCCGATGGCACTAAGGAGCGTGAGATCGATGGCAAGCTCGATGCCTATGATCTGCGAGTGAAGAAGGTGGACCCCAGTGTCTTGGGCGTCGATCCCGATGTTAAGCAGTACAGTGGTTATCTCGATGATAACGAGAATGATAAGCATTTGTTCTACTGTAAGTTTCCCCTCATTTCATCCCCCCGCTCAATCTGACTTTGATCAAGGGTTCTTCGAGTCACGCAACGATCCCGAGAATGACCCCGTCGTTCTCTGGCTGAACGGTGGCCCTGGGTGCTCTTCTCTCACTGGTCTTTTCATGGAGCTTGGTCCCAGCTCTATCAACGCGGAAATTAAGACCGTCTACAACGAATACTCTTGGAACTCCAATGCTTCGGTGATTTTCCTGGATCAGCCTGTCAATGTCGGCTACTCCTACAGTGGTGGTGCCGTCAGCGACACCGTGGCCGCTGGCAAGGATGTCTATGCCCTCATGACCCTCTTCTTCAAGCAGTTTCCCCAGTACGCTAAGCAGGATTTCCATATCGCTGGAGAGTCCTACGCTGGCCACTACATTCCCGTCTTTGCCTCGGAGATTCTGTCCCACAAGAAGCGCAACATCAACCTCAAATCTGTACTCATTGGAAATGGCTTGACTGACGGTCTGACCCAGTATGAGTACTACCGCCCCATGGCGTGCGGTGAAGGTGGCTACCCTGCTGTTCTGGATGAGCAGAGCTGCCAGTCCATGGACAATGCCCTGCCTCGCTGTCAGTCGATGATCCAGGCTTGCTACGACAGCGAGAGCTCTTGGGTGTGCGTGCCGGCCTCCATCTACTGTAACAATGCCATGATGGGTCCCTACCAGCGCACCGGCCAGAATGTCTACGATGTCCGCACAAAGTGTGATGGCGATTCCAGTCTTTGCTACAAGGGCATGAACTACGTCAGCGACTATCTCAACCAGGCGGAGGTTCGGGAGGCTCTTGGCGCCGAGGTGGATGGTTACGACTCATGCAACTTCGACATTAACCGTAACTTCCTGTTCCACGGTGACTGGATGAAGCCTTACCACCATCTGGTCCCTGGTATTCTCGAGCAGATCCCCGTCCTTATCTACGCCGGCGATGCCGATTTCATCTGCAACTGGCTCGGCAACAAGGCCTGGACTGAGGCTCTTGAGTGGCCGGGCCAGTCCAAGTTCGCCGCCGCGGATCTGGAGGATCTCGTTGTCGAGCAGAACGAGCACGTCGGCAAGAAGATCGGACAGGTCAAGTCCCACGGCAACTTTACCTTCATGCGCATCTACGGCGGTGGCCACATGGTACCCATGGATCAGCCTGAATCTAGTCTGGAGTTCTTTAACCGCTGGCTGGGTGGTGAGTGGTTCTAAGCACATCGAGGACTTCCTACTGCATCGTCATCTTTATACTTTGATTGTGGATTTTACCACTCATCTCTCCCATCTTGCATACAGTGGCTGTTACGCAATGTTTTCAGAGTATCGTCGATGGATTAGAAGTATCTAGTTTGCTGCTTCGGCTGTTCACAACTTTCCCTTTGCTCAGAGGTATATATATGTTAGGACGCTTTGAATTGATATTTGGCCATATACATACCACGTATCATTGTATTAGTCTATATTATATAACCATGGAAAGTTGTAGATCAACGGACTGCATTTGAGGGCAAGGGTGGTGCTGGCTAGAATTGGAGGCATTTGTCGACATCAACGATCCGCCTGGGATACATATGACCCCCGTAAGTGTTGAAGACTTCACAGGATGCATATGCAGGAATGCGACCGGTCGATAGAGGCACAGGACATGACACAATACCTGCCTACTGAGCGATGAGACCCCACACAGCAAACGACCATATTGAGAAATCCACAAGCGACAAGCGCGCTCGTGAGGACATAATCAAAAAAGTTTAAAGCATTCATACGGGGGCCAAAGACCAGGCTACTCTGTAAAGAGAAAGGAAATTGATCGGTTCATTTCATATTGGTATGATTCATTTTCAATTTTTAGGACTGGCACACCCAGTCCAACGGGGAAAAGATCCCACGGATGCCCATAGAAACACACCGACAATAAAGGAATCCCTCCATACCCCCGAAAACGACGAGATAAATGATTTAGCCCTTCTTCTTGGACACACCGACGGTGCGTCCACGGCGGCCAGTGGTCTTGGTGTGCTGGCCACGGACACGGAGGCCCCAGTAGTGGCGAAGACCGCGGTGGGAGCGGATCTTCTTGAGACGCTCGAGATCCTCACGGAGCTTGCTGTCCAAGCCGTTGGAAACGACCTGGTAGTCCTTGCCGTCGACGATGTCGCGCTGTCTGTTCAAGAACCAGGAGGGGATCTTGTACTGGGTAGGGGTCTGGAGAATGGTGACGATGCGCTCAAGCTCTTCGGTGGTGAGTTCACCAGCACTATAGAGAGGCTTGTCAGTATTTCCGCTCAGTTCTCATCGTTGCATTGGCGAGCGCTCTGCAATGTCTCGTCTCGGGTGTTCGGTCTTTTCCCCCTTTGAGGATCTCCACCGCACAAAATTTTTGAGTTCGGTCACCCACGTCGCATTAGACCGAGGAACCCCTTCAGACTTTTCCGTATAGTCCACCGTCGACTGAGAGCATTGCAGAGGTTGCCAGGTTGTTGGAATGTGTCGAACGTACCGCTTGCTGAGGTCGACATCGGCCTTCTTGCAGACCAAGTTGGAGTAACGGCGACCGACACCCTTGATCTGGGTCAGCGCGTACATGATCTTCTGCTTGCCGTCAACATTGGTGTTGAGCAGACGCAGAATGAACTGGAAGTTGCTCTTCTCGCCTGAGACGAGCGCTGTAATCGAAAAGTCGACAAGTTAGCCTTGCATTTCCCGGACCTATTTCAACGAGAGTGGTGTTTTGTGCTTCTTGAGGGCGTAGAGTATTCGAATTATCGTAGGGGAGGAGAACGTACACATGATGGGCGATGGCGCGTTGTCGACAGAGGGATGGAGAGAAGGAAGTCTCGAGCGACTTTGCTGCCGTTGTGGGATCGGGTAATTGGGACACTAGCCAACTTGGGATTAGTGTGGGCGAGGGCTCGCTTGATTAGAGCTAGTCTAAATGGGGCTAAACGCGTCACGTGCTGATTCTTTTACATCTAGTCACCTGACACCATCGCAGTACGAGGTAATCTGGTGGTAATATCACCCCAAATGATCGTGAAATATTACCGGTATCTTACGCACTTTCATAGAGCCTTCCGGCTGGCATTTTCTCTTTCAAAGTCAACACTCGACAATGTCCTTTGTGTCCATAGAGTCTTTCGGTCTCGAGATATCGGGCTGAGTTCAGTCAAGTGTCTTGAACAACTCTTCAGATCGCCTTACAAGTCTTGTTTGACACCAATCATCTATGATTTGAGCGTTTGGCTACCAGAATCTTGGATAAGACAGACTTATTAGTTACAATGAGTTTTTCTTTGTGGACTCAAATCTCTTTGTATGTACTGTCAGACGAATGCGTCGAGAAATTGAAGATGTCCCCTTGTACTCGATGTTAGCGGCTTCGCTCACCTACTCTTTGTGTAGCCCCGCCTCAATTTTGATACCAGATGGTGTTCCACAATCACAGGCTTGCACCCTTCGCAGGTACAGCACTCCAAGTTGGCAAGGTCAAGTAGCAACTAAAAGAAATAACAGATTGCCTTTGTTTTGTTGCTCGTGCTCTGTTGTTTCTAACTCGAAGGGCCCAAGGACATGATAATCCCGTGGTCGTCCTCCGGACTCGTTCTCTTTGTCGATATCTCGAAGTTTGTGTGGTCGCGCTTTCTTTCTTAAGATATTTGGTCTTGATATAAGAGGATTGTGCCTCAAGCTTTAAAGTAGCTACACTCCTCCGTCTATACAATACTTCAATCAGAATTTGGTTTCTTCAACCTCAATAACCTCAACTTCAACAACTCGCTTGGCCCTAAGCATTCATTTCATCATTCCTGGATATCCACACTCCCCGTCTGCGAGTCAACTTCAAATAATTTCATGCACCGAGCTAAAGCTCAAATTACGGGAAATGCCGATGAAAATGATTTGTCACGTTCCCAGGGGCTGGCAAGAACGTGCAGACCAAATGGAAGCACCAGAAGTTGCCAAGCCATGGTTTGACCTGACCGAGCTTCCTGATCCTCCCGATCATACGACATTTTGGTCGACTAGAAAGCGAGATGTATACAATGGTTTCAAAAAGCCGATCATAGATGCATTGGAGAGGCATTTTCTCTGGGGCATCAAAGCCCACATATACACAGGCAAGCCTACGAAGGGTGAGAAGATAGATGCTCTGTGGAAATGTTTCTATTACATGTCAGAAGACCATCTGCCTAAAAGTTGGAAGGAGGCGTTGAACTTGAATCGGGATGCTGGACCTCGACTGCTGAAATGGAAAGAGCTGAATCCTGCGCCGAAGCCGATTAGCAAATTTTATCCGAGCTTACCTCCGCAGTCGTTCAACAAGGCCGGATATGAGAATTTGTTCATGCCTGCAGGTGCGCCGCCCGATGTGCCATGGACTTATATGCTGCAATTCCAACTTTCCTCCATCAAGCCTGAAATCTTGCCCTGGTATTCAGTTCCTGGCCAAAGATCAGTGCGAGAAATTCAAGGTCAGCCTCAGAAAGCCGCCCCGAGAAGAGTCGCAACTAAGAATTTCACACTTAGGAACGCTGTGCCAAGCGAATCAACACTATCCTCTTCTCCCAACAGTATTTCGCCAAATAACAAAGCCACTAGGTCCTCGTCTCGAATAAGTTTTTCTGATCGGATCCTGTTTGATCAGGACCTATCTGGGCTAGTCGATTATGAGGAAGGTTCTGGGCTAAGTCCTTCTTTAGGCGAATTTACTAGCTCTGGGAGGGGCTCTGGGGACAGCTTGGGAAGCAGCTTCGGGGGCAGTCCTTACAATATTCCCGCATGTTACGACGCCAAACCTATTCGAGAAATCATTGAGAAAGCCATCATGAAATATACATATCGCTGGCTTGATCGTCATCCCGGTGCACCATTCAAAGGCCCAATTCCACACAGGATAGCCGAGAAGGCCGAGGATCTCGAGATTGTCCAGTCTGGAGCCTATCGATCTGTTCAAGCTGCCAAGGTTAACGTGTATCTTGAACTGGATGCAGATGGCTTCGTGGTGCCGGTCCGTGGCAGGGGCCCAGTATGGGAGGGTACGTCTTGTGCCATAGACTGCGTGATTGTCCTAGGCAGCTTGCTCGATGCGGGGTGCACCGTTGCAGACCGAGGTGACAGCGATGGTGCCCATTTCACCGATCTTGAAAACGCCTTTGTCGAGGTGACTAATATGAACTGGGAGGCCTTCAGCGATGAAACCTCGAAAGAACTCCGTAACGCCTATTATCGTATACTGTGCGACAAGGTCCCAAGTATCACCATGGGCAATCTCTGTCACCCGTGGATACCGTGGTCCGAGTGTACCAAGAACTTCACTCAGTTCAGATTTGATTATACCACGATAGACAAGGCTTGCCATTGTAGGGGCGAGGGGACTACAGAGACGCCAGGAAACGGGCGTGTGCTGGACCCTGCTCCTCTACCTGCGGATCGCGAGGGTGTGACAATGAGCCAGCTATGGAGTCGAGCTTTCCCAATATACCATCCGTTCATTTGCTCAGATTGTGGCTCTGGGCCTGAAAATGACGGTCCATGGCTTTATAGAAAAATTACCAATCTCCCCCTTCGTCTAGTCGTTCAAACAGAACCAGGCACCAAGATCTGGCAACACACTCAAGATCAGGTTTTCGACTATTTGAATGCGGATGGAGAACCATGTCGAGCAGCCTACCGCTGGCTTGGAGGAATTTACGGAGCAGGTGAACATGGACGCGTCTTCTGGGGCGAAGGTAAGCGTTTTGAAGCCCCCACCAAGGACTACGCCATGTACGATGGCGCGCTGGCATCGGGAATGATCATTTCCTTGCCTGCATCTGGTGAGGAAGAGAATATACCGCTCGAGTGGGTGCACGATCCAAATTGCCCACCAATCTTGGTATATGAGCGTGTAATGAATCCCGAGACACCCGCTATTTGTGCAGCCATCAATGCCCTCAATAATGTAGGTCAGATGATTGAAAAAGGCCAGATGTTCAAGGATGTTCACGTACCTTGGACCCCTGATTCTGGACCTCCTCTTTTCAATTACAAAAAGCGACAGTTGCCCACGTTCGGTGATTGTTTCCTCGACTCAAAACGTCCCGATCCATTTGACACCCTTCCGAAAGATATTTGGGATATCAAGATACCCGACTGGTTGTCTCTTGCGAAGATAGATCCGAACAGGAATCTTGTGTCGAAATATGGTCTCACGGCACTAAGATCTGCCTCGCAAGTTCCGATCGATCTGCTCGGCACTTCGCTACCACGGGATCCTGAAGACGTTTCACCCTTCGACTCGCCTCATGTTGGTCCGCAAAGTCTCGCTGCACAGGTGGAGTTATGGCCTCCGGGCTCTTTGGACATCACTGGTGCTCTAGACTTCCCTGACCTCTCATCACGATCGGATTTCAGCTCCGGCAGCGGCTCTGCCCTAGGTGATGGCCATCTCTATACTCTGAGAGAGTACTTTGATTCACAGATAGTCAATGGTCAGGGCCCCAGGGGAGGGCAACGTGCTCACAACCTAGGAGGGGATGGCACGGCTTCACCAGAGGGTCCGGATATCACCGAGGAAGAGATACACGAGCTCTTCCAGGATTTTACACATGTTTCTGACTGCAGCTCGGAAATTTCCAGTCCTCTCCCACTCGACAACCCTTACCCTAAAAAACGAAAACGAGACATACGAGAAACGGTTCTCATTGAAAATGCCGAGAATGTGACGACGATGACGAAGGGGAAACTGACGACAGAATTGGGAGAGTCAGAGGAATCTACGACGGATGCCACGTGCAAGAAGCGTCGTGTTGAGACGCTGGATGGGCGCTGGTTACCGCGAAATGCGAGGGCCATAAGATTCGAATGATCGAGGGCTATGATCATGGTAGGCCGCTATGTACTCGATACTGGTTCAACACGATGATTCGGGTCCAGTAGAGCGATGTTTGGCATTTTCACACCTATATTTGATACAACTTTTGGCGGGTCGCTTTCTCAGATTTCTTGATTCTGTAACGGAGGGGCCTCGGAGCTATGATGTTGACTAGGATGATAATACAATGCAAATTAGTAACAAGAAGTGTATTTTATTAACGGGAGACATGGTCGATACTAGTTGATGGAAGTTTGTGCCAATCAGGGACGCGATATTGCACACCGAGTGACTCGGGTTTGTATAACACGCGGGTGTCGCCGAGTCCGTGCGGAGTCTGCCCCCGCAATACCCCCGGACTCTTTTCCCTTCATTTTTCTCCTGACTTCCCCTCTGTTTCTCATAACTCTTCATCATTGGGGGTATTTGGGCTGTACAGAGCCCGTATCCTTCTGAGACAGTTTTCATATTCAAGCCCGCAGACTAATCACACCAGAAACTGATAAAAGGAGGGTTTTCTACGCTCTGAAGGGCCCCGGTTCTTTTGAGGTATTTTCGCTCATGTTCTATGATCTATTTACATCTCTAAGGCTGGTCAGATGTTCACAGCCCCGGTCTATCAACACAAATGGGAATTGCTCATCCAAGACAACACATAACCAAACAGCCAACAAAAAGGAAAGGGTGATGTGTATCTACAGGCGAGCACGAGGCTCGCCCTTCGACTTTGACGGGCCGGTAGCCACGTTACTCTTCTTGGGAGCAGACAAATAGCCACCCAGCTTGTTGTCACTGTTGGTGATGGTGCCGTGAGCGTCACGCTGAATGCCCAGCTCAATCAGCTTGGCGAAGACCTTCGAGAAGTGGTCGAAGAACAGGTCCTTGTCCTTGGCGTACTTCTCTACCCAGGGTGCAAATGCAGGATCTGTCTTGAGTGCCATGTCGGTCGGCAACATCATCAAAGGCTCCTCGTCCTCATCCGCATCCGGGTCCTCATACACAAACTGTGTCATACCCGTCGCTAGCTTGCGCGGCTTCCAGTCAAGCTCGAGCAACAGCTTGAAGAACGAGTTCGAGAACCGAGTTGGGTTCGTCACCCACGGTCCTTCAAATCCGCTACGGTCGCCGTGGCATCGGCCAAGATTGTGTCCACCGGTCAGCGCCACGATCTCTTGATCATTGAAACCCATGCGGTTGAAGATGAATCGCAGGTGGTCGGCGCCCTGGGCACCGTCCGGCAATCGACCGCGTGGCGGCAGCTTGGAGTCGTCCACGAAATCTGTGCGTCCGCCCTTCCAGGGAATATCCGGTCCACCCATCTCCTTGATCGCAACTACACCTGCCAAAGTCCACAGGTCCGAGTACGTGATCCACGGATGCTTTTCCTTAATGGGCTCCAAGAACGCCCGTCCGTGCTGTAGACCAGCGTTGGCCGGGTCGCCACCCTCTGCTTCGTATCGCATACCGGCGCCGTTTGAACCACCAGTGTCAGATTCAACATCATACGTGCCGGAGGAGTGCCTGCAAATAAGAACCTGTCAGCGTCTCATGCTTTCAAACGATCGGTTGCCGCGGTCGCCCGGGAACGGAGCCTCTAAGCCGACCGGCTCGGCCAGAACTTGGCTCCCCGCATTTGAATAAATCACGAAAGAACGGGATCAACTCACCATGCCAGTCGTACGAACACAGGGCCCAGACTGCCATCATCATAGTCGGGTTTCTTCAAGGAGGCGGCGATGTCCTTACGGACCGCCTCATAGTCTCGGGTATTGCTCATGCTCTCGGCCGATAACGTTTGTGCAAAGATTTGTTCGCGGCAAAGATTTTCGAGTCAGGAACTCAAACCTATATCAAACGACAAACGGAAAACTTTTTCTAGGGAGTGAAGAGAAGATGCTGAGAAAAAGGAAAAGGGTCAAGTCTTCCACATGAAGATCAAGAGAAAGTGGACCCGCGGGTCGCGAATCAGCCAACGCGAATTCGCCGGTCAACATGCCGAGGTCTCTTCGGTCGAGCGCAGCCCCATCTAATAGTACCCTGCATGGTTCATTCGTGCACATGATGTTGCGATGGCGAGAATTTCCGATATTCGGCTCCTGTTTATAACGTCCAGACAGGTCGATTCTCGTGAAGTTTGGGACTTTGGGTATTTGGGGATCTGGCCTGGAGTCTCTACGATAAGGGCATGAAGTCAGTTTCCTCCGCATATGCCGTCGGTGACAGACAGGAATGCCTCGGAACTTTGGTACATAGCCGCGTTACGCCCGTGAGAGTCGCCACGCAACAACTACGTTCTTTTATCGGCCTATCTATTTCGCCATATCGACCCAAGTGCTAGTCAAAAGTTTTTTGGAAATGAAATGACCCCTTTGCAATTTGGACATGGGGCTAAATGGTTGCACATCATTCCAGTGTCAAACACTGCAACAAAGCGGGCTGCAACCGATCGGAAACATTAAAATCACTTCTGTTTGACAATCTCTTCTTCATGTCCTCCCTCAGTATCGATCGATAGCTCCTGACGATTGAAAATTCGGAGTTCCTCTGGAGAAAGATGGCCCTCAAGCTTGTCCGTCTTTGCCTTGATCTTCTGATCCTCATTGTCCTGATTTCCTCTGCTCAAACGCAAAAAGTCTAGCTCCCGCAGCAAAATTGCCATCTTCTTTCGTGAATCCTGCAGCCTTTCTTTCAGCTTCCGAACCTGGCTCATTTGCTTCCTCGCCAGTTCATCCACATTTCGATAAAATTGCCGAAGGTCTTTGCGGACGCGGTGTCTCTCTTTCCTCAAGCGCCGCACCTTTCGTACCAACATCCTCTGGTGCGTAAGATCTGTCTGTTGGATTAGATTGATTAAAATGTCGAATGACCGCGTATGCTGGATGTCTATGTTTCCTGCGTTGATGTGCTCACGTAGACACAAGATTAATGCCCGAATGTCGGTCGAAATTGAGTCCACCAGCTCTGTCTTTTGTAGTTTCGACATGTTCTCTAGCCCTTGAAGTCGCATTGCACAGGAACCGGGGGGAGGAACTTCCGGGAGAAGACTATTGGGAGTTGTCGTTCCTGGTAGTTGGAAGCATTGTTGGATCTGGTCTGACATGTCGGTGTTGGAAAATACGGGATTGTTGATGGGATACCGAAGGGTGTTTTGGTCGTAGAGGCAAGCAAAAGATAATATAGTAATGAGATGGAAGGATAATCATATGAAATTGGGTTGAGAGAACCCCAAGGTTAGAGGTTAGAGGTCTTATAGTGACAATTCGATGTCCACCGCGCATCACTCTTTTACGCAAACATGAAACAAGATCTCAGTATTTTTTGATATGTTTCATGGCAGACGGAGTAGGTTTGAATGATGACTCAGGTAAATCTTTCGTTCAGGCTGTCTGCTTGAGATATACTAGTACCCATTCCACAAACACCGGAGGGGATTTCTATCGATCACGAGGTCTCGTAGACCCATTGCGAAAGACATTCAGGGTGCTGATTGCAAAGCTTGGATCATTGAGATTCAAAAGTCAGGGCTCGTCCATTTATCTTCTTACGTGTTCATTGACACACGCTTGTTCACAGTGCTGCTACGATCGCATCCCCAATCTCCTTCGTACCCATCTTACCTCCTAGATCGGGGGTTCTATGGCCTGAGTCAAGAACCTTGCGCACTGCATTCTCTATGCGTCTGGCCTCAGCCTCCATGTTCAGCGAGTAACGAAACATCAGAGCGACACAAAGGATCATGGCTACAGGATTGGCAATGTTCTGACCGGCAATTCTGAAGAATTTGTCAGGGTTATGATGGAGAAAAGGGGGAAATTTACATGTTTCTTCTCAACTCACGTTGGTGCTGAGCCATGAGTGGGCTCGTACAGACCGTATGGTCGTGTCTGTAGCTTTTTGTCACCAGGAAGACCATTCAAGCTAGCACTTGGCAGGACACCCAGGGTCCCAACAATGGAGCCTGCCTGATCAGAGAGCATGTCACCAAAGGTATTGTCTGCCAGGATAACCCCGTTCAAAGAACGGGGGTTGGTCGCCATGATCAGCGATGCCGAGTCGGCAAGCTGGTGAACCAGTTTCAGTTGTGGATATTCAGTGGTCATGATCCTTTGTACCACCCGGCGCCAAAGGCGAGATGAGGCCAACACATTCGCCTTGTCTCAGGAGATTACGGGCCACGGTGGATCGTGTCGTAGGGCAACTTCGGCGGCTAGACGGGTCACACGCTGAATTTCGGCCTCTGAGTAGCCCCATTCATCCATTGCTGATATTATCATTAGTTCAACATGGATATTGATAATCCACTATGAATGTTCAAGCTCACCGTATGTTACATCTTCTACTTTCCGTCCAAAGTAAGCTCCACCGCAATTCTCCTCACCACAATAAAGTCGACACCTTCAATAATCTCTGGTCGGAATGGACTAAACTCCTTCGCGATGGAGGTGCTTGGAGAGTTAACTGAGCATGGACGAAGATTTGCATAAATGTCCATTGCCTTTCGCAACTGCAGTAGTCCACCTTCAGGGCCGTCTAGACCATGCCGAGCATTGTCCCATTTGGGTCCTCCAACTGCTGCGAAAAGGACGGCGTCTGAGCTCAATGCGGCTTGCTTGACTTCTTCCACGATCGAACTTCCTGTCGCATCAATGCTGCAGCCCCCAATCAATTCATGACGTAACTCAAACTTGTGTTGCGAAGTCTCAAAGGCCTTGAGCACCTTGATGGCCTCAGCCATGACCTCGGGGCCAATGCCATCACCTGGGAGTACGAGGATGCTGTGAGTTAGGGCCATATCTGTCTGGATCACGACACAGTATCACAACCCAATGATAGATACGGAGACCTGGTTGCACCTTCCTGTTCATGTACGCCTATAAAGACTATGTCGGCCTGTCGGTCTTTCCACCGACGAGTGCGGGGTTCAGCCATCTCGGACAATGGCCGATGACAAGGCATCCGATACACGGAGGTCAACGATATCTCTGTATGGGTCTCTCCATTGTATGGTCAGAGTAGGATGTGAAATCGTGTTTGTCTAATGGTAATTACTTCGCCTTGTAGGTACAAAGCCCTCCTGAGGCGGAGACATGCAGGACGAAGAACGGAATAGTATCCAGCCAAGGTGAGATATGACTACTGACCCCTGTGCATTTTCAGATTTTATATATTATGCAATATTTATTCCATAGACACATTTACACAAACACTGTAGTCCGAAGTGTTGACATTGCGAAAACCTGAGGCAGCAAATTCGATAGGGCAGAAGCCCTTCACGTGATTTGGCCGAGAAGCTATCTCTTTATCGCGATAAGGCGTGACAACGAAACTAAATGCTTCAATCCCGCCTGGGATCATCTCTCTTCAGAATGTGCAATCAATGTAGGATGCAGGAGGGACTTTTTATCGATGTAGAAAAACCTTTACTATTACGATCAATAAAAGCAAAATCGTTGTATTACAAATCCGTGCTAGAAAAGTCGAGAAGATGGCCGAGGCTTTCCGCCCAAAGGCCCCCTCGTTTGCACCATTTGCATCCAATTTTTGTCCCCGCAAAAAAGTTCACGAGAAACTGCCCCTCTAACAAGCCAGCGATCGCCCAGTCTACACTATGTCGCGTGTCGAAGAGCTACCGGACGACTTCGATGAGTCGCTTAACCTCAATGAGGCACCTCCGGAGGTGACCCAAAACGTGCCGCAGCCGGGTTTCGATGCCTTCGCTGCGTCGAACGAAGCGCCTTTCCCAATCAACGAGGAGAAGTTGATGGAAATGATGCAAGACCCCAATCACCCCGATATGCCGCCAGCTATGGCCTCGGTCAAGTCGCATTCTAAGGAGGAACTCTTGGCCATGATGAACAAAACGCCACTGTTCATGACCGACATTGAGAACGCCGGTGATGAGAGTACGTCTGATCTGTCACTGTGGTTGATTAACTTCGATTAGCTAACCTTCATTCTCATCTATAGATGGCGAGAATGTTCTTCTAGATGCGCTTCAGGCTATGCAAAACGAGGGTACTCGTGGCGAGGTTGCGCAAGGTTTCAAGGATCAAGGCAACGAAGCCGTCCAGGAATTGCGCTGGATCGACGCGAAAGAGTTTTATACAAAGGCCATTGCAGTGATCTACGCAAAAGAGGATAAGTGGGAGAAGCCCGAGGATGTCGAAGAGGAGAAGAAGCTTTTGCGGAAGATGGAGGAGTTGTCGCACATCAACCGAGCGTTGTGTAACCTCGAGCTTGGTACGCTTCTTGTCTTACTCTTTATCTTATGTATGTTGCTAATTACCTGCGGACAGGCAACTACCGAGCCTGCACCCTTGACTGTGCTACCACGCTCAAGCTTAACCCCAAGAACGTCAAGGCCTTCTATCGCTCCTCTATGGCTTTATTAAAGCTGGATAAGGTCGACGAAGCCGAAGACGCTGCCTCAAGAGGATTGCTCATTGACTCAGAGAACAAGTCCCTCCAAACATCCGCCAAGAAAATTGCAGAGCGCAAGGCAGCCGTCGCGCGTATGGCCGCCAAACGCAAGGCCGAGGAAGACCTTGCACGCAAACAAAACCTAGTCCTTAGTACCGCTCTACGGGCCCGTCAAATCAGAACTCGCAAGACCGATCAGCCTCCGGAGATGGAAGATGCCAAGATCAAGCTTGTTCCTGATCCGCTTTCCCCGGAAAGTTCTGTGGAATTCCCTGCTGTTTTCCTCTATCCCATGGATGCGCAATCCGACTTCGTCAAGGGCTTTTCAGAACTGCACACCATTACGGACCACCTCGAATACATCTTCCCTTTGCCTTGGGATACTAAGAATGAGTACTCGATCAACAACGTTGAGTGTTTCATGCAGACTGTCTCGGGCGGTTTGATCAAGGCCGGCAAGAAGTTGCCCCTCCTGCAGATTCTTACTGGTGGGAAGGTTGAAGTGGTCGATGAGCTTGTCCGGATCTTCATTGTGCCCAACTCCAAGACCAACGCATTTATCGCAGAAATGAAGGCTCGCAAGACTGGCTGATCATGTGCCCTCGAAGTAGCCAAGCAAGCATTATTTTACCCGACCCAGAAAGAGCACGATATCCCAAGCATAGGAGCGCTCCGATTCCACAGAGGAACGCTGCAAACAGCACCAGTTTTGAAAAGGCACCATGCTGAATTTGTATTTCCCTCAGTGATCAGTATATTCACGATGAGATACCGACTCGAAGCGGCTTGACGTTGGGAAAACAAGATACCCAGGTTGTATTGCTTATAGACCAATTTGATCATTATGTATGAGCTCCACGCTGAGAGACTTGACTGAGCTATGCTCTGTATGAAAGTATAGATCCCACACACAAGCTTTCCAAGAAATGCAGTGAGAAGGCATACAGCTTGACGGAGAAGATGACCCAAGGAAATCTATTTCTCCTGGGCCCTCTGAATCTCTTACCAGGCACTGTAATTCTAAGGAGGTAATCTAGACATGTTTCAACTACTTCCTTATATGTCTTTCGAGTATCTCTCTTCAAATACAACAAGGAAAATCTAACGTGCCCCCCTTTCCGGAATAATGAAATTATCTCCTCTATTCACACTGTACGGTACAAAGGGTCAACACGTTCCCTTCACGTTAGGAGAAGTTGTAGGAAGAGGAACCAATTGGAAATAAAATCTAACAGCCACGTCATGAATTTAGCCTGTAGTTCCATCCTTTGAGTTGTGACGAATGCGGGGATAAGCATCTGCAGGGCTCAGGTCATCAAATTTTGCCGGGCGACCAAGACGGAGGTTCCTCCGGAATGAACCTTGCAGAATATCCAGGGTCGCCAACTCACAGCATTGATGTTCAACAATAAGTGATGGGCTTTTGAGTTGTCATTATCATCGATATGAAAATAAATCACGGACTTCAGTGAGGGTAAGATGATAAAGCACAAGGATATAGTACAGAAATAATTTTGAAACAGTGCTTCCCAGCCTTGAACCACCCTGAAACACTCGGGCTTGACACCAATGTCCTTAGCTCATAAGTCCTCCGGCGCGTCGCTAAAACACACCTCTTTATGATAAAATGGTATTCGCTCTTGAATTTGCCTTAATAACGATTCGGAAGCTAACTTTCAGCCTAAATTGTCTTGTTTATTCAACATGGGTCCCTTGTTCCTGTGAGCAGCGGAAATAGCAAGGCCGAAACCAGAAGGCTCCATGTGGCGCCTGATGCAGACTAGACCAAGTCCCTTATTATCTTCGGAATAGCCGCGACCCCTATGCCACGGCCAGGAGCTCCGAGTGCTGCGAGTGGGTATATCACATAGCGCCGGTGTGTAAAATTTCTTAGCGTATGCCCTTGAATGTTATATAAGGTGCAAAGCTGTCCGGCTTGGAAGCTGAATATTATTCCTTCAACAAGCTACGATACATCCAGTCAGCTTCAGAGGCCAAGGACCTCAGGCAGCTTCAATATGGTTCACTTCCCTACTGCAGCATTGGCACTGGTGGCCAGTGTTCTGCCACACTTGTACATGCCACCCCTGATATCGTTGTGAACCATCTTTTAACATCCGTTCCTAACAGGTCACATGCCTCGGGACTTAACACAGCTGCTGTTGCAGCTGGCAAAGTGTATTTCGGATCAGCTACCGACAACCCCGAGCTTACAGATACTGCCTACGTCAAGCAGCTGAGCAATACCGACGACTTTGGGCAAATCACGCCCGGGAACTCTCAAAAGGTATTCTATGTACTATCTTACGGGATTGAACCCTATTCACAACATACTATAGTGGGATGCAACTGAACCATCACAAAACGTCTTCACGTTTACTCAAGGAGACACGATTGCCAACCTCGCTGAAGCCAACGGCCAGAAGCTCAGATGTCACAACCTGGTCTGGCATAGTCAGCTACCAAGCTGGGGTGAGCTTGTCTGTTTTTCTGTTTTTCCAATCCTCCTTACTTATTAAAACCTCGCAGTCACTAGCGGAACGTGGACAAATGCAACTCTGATTGCAGTCATGAAGAATCATATCACCAATTTGGTCACACATTACAAAGGCCAATGTTACGCATGGGATGTTGTTAACGAAGGTACGTTCTCAATAGATAGTCTATAATCCATAGGCTTGAACATTTTCTAACAATCAGCGGACTAGCTCTCAACGATGACGGTACATACCGCGAGAGTGTGTGGTATGAGACCATTGGCGAGGCCTACATCCCCATCGCATTCGCCGCAGCCGCAGCCATAGATCCCAATGTCAAACTCTACTACAACGACTACAATATTGAGTACTCTGGGCCGAAATCGGCGGCTGCTCAAAAGATTGTCAAATTGGTCCAGTCGTACGGTGTCAAGATCGACGGCGTCGGTCTGCAATCCCACTTCATCGTCGGTAGCACCCCTAGCAAGAGCGCTCAGGCTGCCAATATGGCGGCTTTCACTGCCTTGGGTGTCGATGTGGCTATCACCGAGTTGGATATTCGTATGACTCTTCCCTCAACGAGTGCTCTCCTCTCCCAGCAGTCGACAGACTACGCCAACACTGTCGGTGCATGCATGGAGACAAATCGTTGTGTCGGTATCACTATCTGGGACTGGACCGATAAATACTCTTGGGTCCCGAGTACCTTCCCCGGACAAGGTGCTGCATGCCCTTGGGATGAGAATTTTGTGAAGAAGCCTGCCTATACTGGCATTTTGACTGCTGAGGGGAGTGGAGGGTCTACGACTAGTACTCAGACCACTGCCGCGGCCACCACTATGACTACGACGACCTTGAAGACCACTACGAGCTCAACTACTACAACTTCCAGCTCCAGTGGCTCGACGGGTGTTGCCCAGCATTGGGGCCAGTGTGGTGGTCTGAACTGGACTGGGCCAACAACTTGTGCTAGTGGGTACACTTGCACATATTCCAATGCCTATTACTCTCAGTGTTTGTGAATGTGCTTTGGGCTGTTTTTGAATTGAACAGAACAACTATCCAGGGGCGTGGTCACACCCGAGCTTATCAGAGGGAAACTCAACCGGAGTCTTTTCCCATATGATCACACCAATATGATGCTCGCATTCACTAATGGCCATCATGCAGCCATGGACTGTGTTGCCTTTTTCTTTTTCCTTTTTATTCAACTATTTCGAGTTCAATACAATCTTGATTCAATTAACATAATGGGGAATAGGGACAAGAAAGGCTCAAAGGTTGGAGGTTTCTATTTCTCGTGAGGCGTGATCAATAAGGAAACTCGTGTTCAAAACGTTAAGAAGAGCATAAGTGCTAAAACGCTCAATTATCAAAATAATAGGGAAACCCATAAATTTCCATATTCTCGGCGAATTGCTCTGTTCCTTGCCCAGTATTGGGGACTCCAGGCTGTTGTAGACCTTCGATGTCATTAAAAGTCTCCGGTACGAAGGGTTGGGATCCCACAAAAACAGGGGAATAGAATGGGATCGAAGCTGGACTGGTGCTTGAAGCTGGACCTGACTCGACAATTGGACGCTTTCTTTTCAGGTCTTGTGGAGATGGCGACGCCGTGTGTTCGAAGTTGGAATGTATGGGAAGTTCTTGCTGAATATACTGCGAGGAGTTGGGAACGGCTGGGTGAAGGTTCGGTGACAATTTCGTTGGTATTTCGGTCCCGGATGAAAGTAGAGGTTGTGGGATGTTGCTTCTTCGTAATTGACCGCTGCGTACACTTGGGATCTCTTGGCTCGATTGTTGACTAGTGTCTTCTTCTATCGGTGAAGCTCTTCGGCTGCGCTCACCCTGGCTGGCAGCGAGATCCACCGCATCAGGGAGGTTGGCTCGTAAGATTGACACGGTAGTTTTCATATCTGCGATGAATGAGTCCCCGGGCTCCAGTAACGTTGACGGTGTCAGCAAGTACCGGTCGCTCCATCCTGGAAGTTTTCCTCCGCTTCTCTCACATCATATAGTTCATCTAAAAGCTGCAATCGCTCGGGTGGGGAGATTTGACGGCGAATAGGCTGCTCTGCTTCTTTGAGTCTTCGGGCGGTGACTCCGTTGCTGGCGCGCAACTCGCAGAGGATGTGAACTAGGAGCCTAATACGTTCTATGCGATGTGTTAGTGATCTTACCCTGAGCCGGAACCTGGGAGAAGGATGGGAGGGGGCGCTCAATACCAGCTTTGGGAAGATGGTCTGGCTCACGGTGGCTCACTCCAGCCGGCCACCATGGCGGTTTGGTCGCATCAGGCTCGAGTTGTTGGGTTCTGCCAGCAACGATTTTCCGTCCATTGTAGGGATAGTTGACCTGTTTGCGAGGTTCCACGAGCTTGACGTAGGCTTTGGCGATGACTCGGCAATTCGTCTGTTGTAGATTTTGGAATACCTTCTCGTAGTAACTGCGCAAGAAATCTGTTTCCTTAATGGAGATGGTAGCTTTCTGATTGCTGAGGCTCAACTCTTCGTTCCAGGGCTTCTTTCGAGGCTGTTGGGCTTGCGTGGGCCAAGGTTCCTGTTGACCAGGCCACAACGTCGGTTGAATTGAAGGCCCGGGAGGCATCAGCACTCTACCGCGTCCTTCCACCCCTCGGACTTCAGTGCTGTGCGGTACATGGCCAATTTGAGACTGGAGAGAAGACTGCTCAATTGTTGGTCTTGGGTGAGGCGCGATTGGTGCGCCCGTTTCAACTACTCCTGGTTAGAAACATCCATCACACCTGTACCCAAAAATGTGACATACACTGAGAATGTGACGGGCCAGGATCTCTGGACCTCGCCACGGCGCGGAGAAACTCATTGGTGACTCGTGGAGATAGAATGGTTTCACGGCTATTGGCGATAGAGCGCGAGGCTTCGTGGCGCAAATTGCCCTCTCGGTCGATATAGATGAGGGCAAAGTGCGGGTAGGATAAGTCGCCCCGCTGGTTTGGCCTCGACATGGTTGTTGACACCTGTCACTGGGGTTAGTTCTCCGTCAAAATTGCGACGTTTGTGCGATTCATGACAGTACCATGCAGCCAAGCCTCATCGACTGAGGCTTCAAATCAAATTTGCAAGGGTAATGCAATGGACTGAACGGCTCCCAGTAGTCAACAGGAGGAGAAATGGACGTCTTACAGCCAGGGAGCATATCTGACGATTGAATAGCACGGAAAATCATTGGTGCTCGGGAAATGAAGATAATGGCTAACCGTTTTGGTCCCACCAGAACTCCTGGGATCCAGAAATTTATATAAAAAACGGCTCAGCCACCAGCCCTCCTGTGGCGCACCTAGGGGGCTACCGAAAGTGTGGAGTTCCAGCTCCAGACAGGAGGGAGAGGGTTGCGATGATGGGAGAGACGGGATTTGCAACAGAATACAGTGATGAACACGGTCGTTGGGCCGCTAAAGCCCACACGCATTACATGGCGTGTTTACAGGATGTAATTTCCTTACCGTTAGCTGCAAGTATCATAGTCACGGATCGAAGGTCCCGCGGAACAAGCCGAGTTGGAGGGCCAGATCCCAAGTGTCGTCGAAGGCACCCCACACACCGCGTGTTGTCTTTCGGGATGAACAAGGGGATCTTGCCTTGGCACATGCCACGACGATAGAGATGGAGCCTCTGTTACCATGGGTTTATCGGGGGACTAGCCCAATGGAGAGCCCTGGACAATGGGGGGCTTGTCTTAAGTCTGCCGAGCCATGCCATCTCATTGGAAGCGCCATCTGCTCTATCGATCAGCTAGATCCTAGCTCGAGACAATCTACTCAAATCAGAATGTTTCCATGGTTCTCACGCAAGGCTAGGTCGAGCGGTACGAACGGTTTCCGGTTATACCGGGTCTGGAATGCAGATCAGTGCCCGGCCGTTTGTGACAGAAGTACGAATTCTTTGCCTCATGTGCCCTGTCCGATCTCTCTGACGGTGTTGATTGCTGTTTTCGGCGGCCTGCATAGGCATGAAGACCGAGTCAGGCACCTAGGGGAGATCACATCCCCATATTGACACTGCGAACCATCTTTAATTTTAGGCTGTCAACCTTTCGCTGGTAGCTGTCAAGGTACTGATCCCGCATACGGTGGGCCCTGTATGCCTAGCCTAGAGCAATGCCGGTGTGGCTTTTTCACTGCACATTTACGTTGATCGCCTCCAGAGTGTTGGAGGGCTGTGCGGCTGACGTTGTTGCGACGGTCCACATCCATGCAACAAAGTCTAGATCTCTCAGAACGATACTCGTGTCCATCCATTTGGTTCAAGCCGTTCGTAAGGTGATGGGCAGGACGTTAGTTGTGCTCCCCCTTTGACGCCGTCACACTGGTTCTCGCCTTAGGGGTGGTTTGGGGGAGGCTTGGTATTGTGTCTCATGCCGATCACAACCGTCGTGCAGTAAGACCTCTCATGCCAATTTGCAAAGCAATCTGATCAAATGCTCGATTGAGCATTGGAGAGCTGGGTCCCATACGGAACTTCACCTGCATATCCAGACCTTTCACCGCTGGAATCTCCCTCGTATCCTTGGAGGGTTTCCGCCTTTTGCCTGCACGTCGGTTAATCTCTACAATTCTTCGTATGATTAAGTTTTAAGTTTAGGCGTATCGGCTAAAGGATCCAGTAGTAATTTCTCTTCTATTGCTGATTTTTGACTCTGTGGGAAGAGTGTCTTATTCTGCGCTTGCCAACCATGGACTTGGGACAATCCGTCGATTCCTATTTGTAATTTACCATTGCATTGGGACTGACAGCCTAGTGTGGAGATGTATCTCTCTGCGCCGTATCTTTGGATAGATTGTATCCATCAATGGAAGTTTTTCCGCGTGGTTAGTGGCTTGAACACGATATGGTAGATACATTGCGAGACGACGCCGAACTCTGGCGGCCTCGTCATCCAAGGACTCCCTGCGAAGGGTATGATACCTGCATTTTGATGTTTTCATGGCATTAGAGCCTTGACACAGTTACCATGAATCTAGGCGCCACCATGTGGCTGAGCCGGTCCTCTGTCGATCATCGTATTTTCCGAATAGTCGATCCTTGCCTCGGACGGTGGATGAGAGACTGTCCCCGCCAGGAGAGCTGAAAGTCAATGCGACAAAGATACAGGGCAGAGAGCCACATTTTCTCCGGGCTAGTGAATAACCAGAACTACAGTTTGCCACCCGGTCATGACGAACGGCCTGGGCTTTCCTCACGCTGTTTCCCTTCTTTTGGCCGGCCGGCCTCAACTCGGCTCCCCCAAAAGAAAAGCAAAAGGAAGGGAAAGATCCTGGCCCCATCAAAGATAATTGAACATGATCGGCGCCCAGTCGTATGTTTGTTTAGGTCTGCTTTTCCCAAGGTTCGAAGTGTGATCATCGAATGGGGGGTGTCAGGTAGATTGTGCACCCTCAGCTCTCCCTGACCCACAGGCTCAATCCCGAAGTCGGCTCCCTGCCCGCGGGAGTGTATAGCTGGCATCTAGAATTGGATCGGTGGGTCTCTAGAATTGGCGCCAAGGCGCTAAACCCTTTTTGTAATCCAATTCTAGAGATCAGGTAACAAAGAAGGTTTAGCGCAGTACGGTAACCAAGCCCTTACCTTCTCCTCGTATGTAAGCTTTAGACCACGCACTTATTATAATAATATAGCCTAAAACTCCTAACCGTTCGATATGTCTAGATATTCCTTATTTAGTAAATGTTTAGTGTACCTACCCCTTTAAATCTAGAAATATTCTAAATATCTAGGAAATATCTTTAGTAAAGCTTAGTATATCTCCCTTATACCTTAAATATCCCTTATATATCTACTAAATATCTACTAGATATCTAGTAGATATTTAAGGTATAAGGTAAATAATAGAGTAAGAATATATATTATAAAAAATCGGAGGTACTACGTAGATATATATAAAAGGTTATAGAAGATACTAGATATCTGCTAGATATCTAGCAGGTATCTACTAGATATTCTGGGAATATCTTAAAATATAAGGGAAATTCACGAAGGCTAACAGGGGGCAATAAGGGAATAAAGGGTAGAAAAAGGTATGACCAAAAGTAACGTATATGCCAAGGTATTAAAGTGGATACCGCCAGTCTAAGATACCATAACTAATCAGGAAGGCGGTCGGCCAATTCTAGAACTCAGCTTTTCCAATTCTCGAGCTCAGCTGCATCCTGCCCGCGGAAAAGCTGTCACTAGCCTGCCGATCTTGATGAAAACCGTTAACCTCGGAGAAATTCGACACCACCAGCAGTCAAATCGGGGACCGATCGAGGAATCGAGTTCTTGCCAAGGGGACAGAAACCGGGCGTTGGGCCATTCTCTGAATCCTTTTCACGACCGGAGACTTTCTGCTATCTCGGGCCGTCAGCATTTCGGTCGCATATTGAAGATCATCTCTTGATCTCCCTTACTCGTATTTGATTTTTCGATTCGGAGTTCCGGATACGGTTCCGGAGAACACTGATCAGACTTCTCCGGGCTCCGTGCTGCAAGACATTATGTGGGCCGCTCGATCGGGGGTTCAGTATTAGGTTGACAAACTATCCAACCAGGGATGGGCTGTGTACAGCAGACGTTCGTGCTTCGCAATTTTCCCTTTGTCCGGGGCAATAGCTTATCTTCGTAAGGCTCTAAATAGAGTTTGGATGCATCGTCCACTGTCAGCTCCAGTGTCAGACGCCCCTCCATGAACAATAGGTACATGGAACTTTTGAAACCGGATCCCCAACGGTGAATGTGTTCACTGCAAGGCCGTGCAGTTGTCTTTTTTTTTTTCCGTATTTTGCTGTCATTTTCTAAGCTGACAGGACTCATCTTCGTGCCTCTTGCTGCACATGATCTGCAGTATACATTCAAACGTCTGGAAGCGTAGCCAGGGTAGTATACAGTTGCCAATTGCATTGCATGAGACGAGAACGAGCGAAAACGAGCGAAAACGAGCGAAAACGAGCGAAAACGAGCGCATGACGATAGAAGGTCCCCGACATGCCATATTGGACTTCATTGTATCTGCTCCAGTTCAACCAACTCATCGAGCTGAGCCGCACACTCAGCGCTTTACCCAAGAAAAAAAAAAGGAAGCTCCGAAGTCTCGCCGTGGCTGGCTGAACGAACAATTAGCTCGTCCCAGAAAAACCCGAAATTCCTACTCGTGCGTTTAAGGCAGGGATCTCCCACTTGCATTTCCTGGAAACTGGGAAAATTGGATCCATCTCAAACGGGCTTGTGGCGGCACAGCGATTCTTGACGGCCCACAGAGTACTTAAGCGAGCTGCAGGACGCCCGTTCCAGATGTCCAGAACCGTGGGCCAAGATGATGGACAATAAACGGAACATAGCTCCGGAGCTGTTTACGGGTACGCGCATTGGGGTGGGGTGTCTTCGAGCCCCGTCACATGCCTCTATTTGTGGTTCGCCCTAGAGATTGCAGATTCCCTCGATCTGAAGCCTCCGATTGGCATAATTGGTATAATTGGTACAATTGGTACAATTGGTACAGTCTTGGGGCGGGGTAATATCGATCATCCAGGGGTCAATGTCATTATCTGATATCATCTTTTGGTCAGAAACACCGCTGGGGTTGCCAAGACTTTTTGACTCATCACTTTATTATTACGGTTGATGAGTGGAGCTGTTGCTCACCGGCAAAGCATTGAAGATACCTTGTTCCTACCGCCAGTTCACAATCGCAATCGCGTGTCCCGTCGATGCACAATGGTGCTTTAGAGCTCATGTTCACTCGCGGATATCTTTTCTGTTGTTGTTTTAAAAAGCAACAGCAAATGGAATGACCAGGCATTAATTGCACCGTTGCCAGTCTGAAATACATGGAAACTAGCCTCGGAAGCTCAAGGGGGGTCATTTGGCTTCTATTGGACCGCAATGTCTCATCAGGGGTAATTGACTGTAGATCCAACCTAGGGCAATGTCTGGCATCCAAATCTCTCAGCCATGGGTAGAATGAACGGCATCTTTACGCCACATCTGAGATCCACACTGAGGCGCAGTTTTGGCGCTGAGAGAATGTGAGATGAGGCACATGAGCGGCGAGGGATTCCTGAAAATCTAGTGATCAGCACTCCGCACCGATATATGATAACGAGTATGTCTATAGAAGACAAACGTTTCAAGGCCTCAGGCCCTCACACTCCACGTGCACGTGCACGCACATGGCCCACTTAGGACTAGTCTAAAGGTCACATGCAAAATTTCATCCTGTAAGCCCTTACACAATACAGCGGATCACTTCCTCAGTGTCATCGAATGTCACGTATATTACCAGGGTGAGACGCCCTCCGTTTTCAGGTCCCGTGACTCGCTCCGGCTCCGTCATTTTCCCCGTCACTCTCCATTGCTTTGGCTTCAAAGGTGTCAAAGGGTTTCGCATCTAACGAACATACACAATCTTTTGACTGCAAGTCCAACCGGAGTCAGATAATCAGTCACGACCAACGGGTCCATGACCCCACTCCCAACCCAAAGGGTTCCGCTGCATTAGCCTGTCCGCCCACGGCTGATCACTCTCGATCTGGACCACACGCACCAAAATCTGTCGTTGCTCCGACTCCAGCTGTGTCAAAAAGATAGCCGATCGAGTGTCAGCATCCCCTGCCTTTCTCTGAAATTGGGGCCAATCATTGTGCCTGATTTTCGAGATCCCTTCCCTCAATCCAGACCTCCTCTGCCGCCTCATTTCCGCGATCCCGTCTATCCCTGGATTCTCGTGAAGGTCCTCTCACCCTTCGCGCCCTCGTCCGTGCGTAATCTAGGTGCCCTCCAGCTGCTTCACTAGAGTCAAAGAAGCGCGATAGGGCCAGCCAAAAAAGAAAAAGAGAGAGAGAACGAGATTATAGCGGGCCAACTCTGACGCCTCGGCCCCTTTTAAACGCCAATAGTCCGGCACTCCGACGGGCACGCCTTACCACACGATGGATCCCAATGCTGGCTTTCCTGCTGGCTTCCCCATGCCGACCCAAAGTCCCCAGAACCAAATGGCGTTCTATCCGAACTCGGTCCCCCAGTACCCCCAGTCCAAGACACCACAACAAACTGGACAACAGCAACATTCCTTCGGCGCCATGCCTCTGCAGCCAGGCGGTCCCAGTGGAGCTATGATGCCCCAAGGCTTTCCTCAACAGTCAACTGGTAAGCGTTCTCCCCCTTTGTCCCCCCTCCCTTTTCTTGGAATAGCCCAGCACACCTGTCACCTTCCGGTGGGGTCAACCTGCTACCCTCAAAACCTCGCGCGCTCAGAAACAGGAAATCTGGGCCGAACTGGTACTGTGGGTGCACGTCAGAGGCTTAAGACGGGTTTGATGTATTTCCTGGCGCCCCCATGGGTCGTACTTGCTTCTTTCTAGCGGGAACTCTACACCTCTAATTGTCATCGTCAATGGCGCCAGCTTTTGCTTCGACATTGGTCTTGGCAATATTGGTCGCTGGGATTTGTCCGCCCTGGTTATTTGACGTGGGATCTGACCGCTAATGTGACAGCAGCACCAATGGATGCTTTCTCGGCGTCGTTCAATCAGCCTGGCATCCCCGCATCGATGCCTCAGTACACGCAACCTGGTACCGCTCCCAGCCAACCCTCCGCTGTCCAACAGACCTTCAACCAAAATATGGCTACTATAAATGCCAACATGCTTGCCAACCAACCGAAGCCTCCGCAGATGAACTCCCAGATGAACTCTCAAATTAATTCACCTCAAACCACCCAGCCCGGGACCCCTGTTCAGGCCCACGCCCACGCTCAAGCTCAAGCCCAAGCTCAAGCCCAAGCCCAAGCCCAAGCTCAAGTCCAAGCTCAAGCCCAAGCTCAAGCCCAAGCTCAAGCCCAAGCCCAAGCTCAAGCCCAAGCTCAAGCTCAGGTTCAAGCTCAGGTTCAAGCTCAAGCCCAAGCCCAAGCAGCAGCACGTGAAAAGGCCCGGGTGACGATCCTTCTCGAGATCAACTCGACGCTGTTGCAGGAGGTCGTGAATCTACAAGCGGCGGGGAAGGCAGGCACTGCGCCTACCGCGGACGCAAATACAGAGCAGGGTGGTGCCCCCAAGCCCACTCCCGCAGAAGCCGAGCCAGGAATATATTGAATGTATGCGACGACTGCAAGCCAACCTGGCATATCTTGCAACGATCGCGGAGCGAGCGAAGAAGCCGGGTGCTGGTGCTCCTCAAGCACCAGCGATCTTAACCGCCCCTGCGAGTGTACCCGCCGTGAACGACTTATATAATAAGCTGAACGAAATGTTCCCGCGCCCCAGTCAAGCTGGCACACCTCAGAATCTCAGCCCGGGGATGTCACATGGCAACGGTGGACCCAGTCCTTCGCCCGTGTCAGAGTCGGTAGTCTGAAGGTCGAGGCTTGCTTCCGAATCTCTTCCCTGAGATAAAGGACGACTAAATCCCCTGTCAGAACACCTCCGTTCCCGATCCGCTGGTCAGGCGGGCGATCCGGACTCATGTGAGTTCCCTGTGTTGCAGAAGCCCATGACGGCGCCTCCCGCACAGCTCCCCACTCTCCCGTCCTGTTTGTGTCACTGCATCAGCACTTGCCTTGGTATATTTGGGCCAGGTTGCCACCACCAAGGTATCTCGTGCAGGAACTAGGCCGCTAGGGGACAATTTGAAGGGAACCCAGAATGAGGACCCTCGAGGGAGCATGACCCCTCAACCAGAGCTTGTATTTCTACGTATTCCCCA
Source organism: Penicillium maclennaniae (assembly GCF_028827695.1). Taxonomy (NCBI): domain Eukaryota; kingdom Fungi; phylum Ascomycota; class Eurotiomycetes; order Eurotiales; family Aspergillaceae; genus Penicillium; species Penicillium maclennaniae. The sequence continues at coordinate 3,312,147 of NW_026623220.1, forward strand.
CAAGCAAATGCACTTTATCTCTATTCGACTTACAGTTTAATTACGGATAGCTGTATGAAATAGCGAGATAAAGAACTAGCTCGCAAGCAAGCTATAGCTAGATACAGTCGTAGACGTAGTTGATGTTGATATAAAAAAGCAGACGAAGATCGGCAGCGCGTGGCCACGCCAAATGATCGCATCGTGTGAACACCCACCGCCCAATCAGCGCTTCTCCCTCACTCCGCCTCTTCCAAACATTCAAAGATTCAATTTGCGACGCGAATGTCTTTGTGGGTGTGTAGAAGAAGCCTCAAGCTATCTACCGCGCATTGGCCTGTTGCTCCTTCTTTGCTGTCTTCTCCGCCTTCCCTACGCTCCTCCCGCCAAATCTCTTCCCACGCTCCTCCGTTATCCCTCCGAGCTCGCCTTTCCTCACGATTGTCCATATCGACTGCTCGAATAATGGATGCAAGCGGTGATATCGGCGCCAAGCGCAAGCGCAGTGCCGTCGCCGGTGCTGCGGAGCGGCCCCTCAAGCACCTGAAGCCTGAGGGCACGGCGCTAACTCCCGGAGACTCAACCCCGGCCAATGGAACGGTATATGACATCGAAGAGGACGATGAGACCGATCGCATCATGGCCGTTGGCCCTGTGCAAGCAGACTCACCCGAGTGGCAGGCCACAATTGAATCGGTGGTCAAGAGCGTCGTGTCTATCCACTTCTGCCAGACCTGCTCTTTTGACACCGAGCTCTCCATGAGCAGTCAGGCGACTGGTTTCGTCGTTGATGCTGAGCGCGGATACATCTTGACGAATCGACATGTAGTGGGCGCTGGTCCATTCTGGGGATACGTCATCTTTGACAACCACGAGGAGGTAAGTCATTCCAACAGATTGTCTGGAGCCTTGACCGGCGATTAATGAATATCTTCAATTGCTAGTGTGACGTCCGTCCAGTCTATCGAGACCCCGTTCACGATTTCGGCATCCTTCAATTCGATCCCAAGGCCATTCGGTACATGACCCTCACGGCGCTTAAGCTTCAGCCGGACGCAGCTCGGGTCGGCGCTGAGATCCGCGTAGTCGGCAACGATGCAGGGAGAAGCTGAGCATTTTGTCCGGTGTAATCAGTCGATTGGACCGAAATGCGCCAGAGTATGGCGAGGGATACAGTGACTTCAACACAAATTACATCCAGGCTGCGGCTGCTGCCAGTGGTGGTAGTTCCGGAAGTCCTGTTGTCAACATTGACGGCCACGCCGTCGCGTTGCAAGCTGGTGGTCGAGCTGATGGTGCCGCAACCGACTATTTCTTGCCATTAGATCGCCCCTTCGCGCCTTAGAATGTATCCGTCAAAGCAAGCCCGTCACTCGAGGCACTATTCAGACTCAGTGGATTCTCAAGCCTTTTGATGAGTGCCGTCGTCTAGGTTTGACTCCTGAATGGGAGGCGATTGTGCGTAAGCAGCGCCTTCCGAGACCAACATGCTTGCAGCTGAAATCATCCTCCCCGAGGGGCCTGCAGATGGCAAAATCCTTGAGGGAGATGTGTTGCTGCAAGTGAATGGAGAGCTTTTGACTCAATTTATTCGTCTGGACGATATCCTGGACTCAAGTGTGGGCAAGACGGTCAATCTACTGGTACAAAGAGGAGGAGAAAATGTTGAAGTGGAATGTGAGGTTGGCGACCTTCACGCCATCTCCCCCGATCGATTTGTGACTGTGGCTGGAGGTACTTTCCATGACCTTTCATACCAGCAATCTCGCCTCTATGCCATCGCCACTCGCGGTGTGTATGTTTGTGAAGCGGCTGGTTCCTTCAAACTGGAGAACACGCTATCGGGGTGGATCATTGACTCGGTTGACAAGCGTCCAACTCGGAACTTGAATGAGTTTGTCGAGGTTATGAAGACCATTCCGGACCGCGCGCGGGTTGTCATCTCATATCGTCATATTAGAGACCTCCACACCAAGGGGACGAGCATCATATACGTCGACCGTCACTGGCACCCGAAGATGCGTCTCGCTGTTCGTAATGATACATCCGGTATCTGGGACTTCTCAGATCTCGCTGACCCGATTCCGGCCGAGCCGCCTGTTCCCCGCAAGGCGGACTTCATCCAGTTGGATGGTGTGAGCCAGCCTGCTGCTGCAGAGATTGTCCGCAGCTTCGTGCGAGTCTCTTGTACCATGCCGTTGAAGCTCGATGGATATCCTCAGGCTAAGAAGACTGGCTTCGGTCTGGTCATCGATGCCGAGAAGGGTCTGGTCGTGGTGTCGCGAGCGATTGTCCCCTACGATCTATGCGACATCAACATCACAGTTGCCGATTCGGTCATCGTTAGCGCCAAGGTTGTCTTCCTGCATCCGCTTCAAAACTATACTATCATTCAATATGATCCCAAGCTAGTGGATGCGCCTGTCCAGAGCGCCCGACTCAGCACCGATTATATCAAGCAGGGACAAGACACCATCTTTGTCGGCTTCAACCAGAACTTCCGCATCGTTGTGGCCAAGACAGCCGTCACCGATATTACCACTGTCTCGATCCCCGCCAACGCTTCCGCTCCCCGCTACCGTGCCATCAACCTTGATGCCATCACCGTTGATACTGGACTGAGTGGACAATGCACCAACGGTGTTCTAATTGGGGAAGATGGCGTGGTGCAGGCATTGTGGCTTAATTATCTCGGCGAACGCACACCTAGCTCTCACAAGGATGTCGAGTACCACCTTGGTTTCGCCACGCCGTCATTGCTTCCCGTCACTTCCAAAATTCAACAGGGTGTGACTCCAAAGCTGCGCATCTTGAACATGGAGAGCTATGTCGTGCAAATGAGCCAGGCACGCATTATGGGTGTCTCTGAGGAGTGGATCCAGAAAGTCGCGCAAGCTAATCCCTCGCGACACCAACTCTTCATGGTGCGCAAAGTTGACTGCACGCCGGTGACTTTTACTACCACTGAGGGTATCGACAGCTTCCAGGAAGCCGATATTATTCTGACTTTGGATGATCAGCTCATCACGCGCGTCTCGGAGCTCGACATGATGTATGAGAAGGAATTCCTGGATGCCTTGATCGTCCGAAACGGTCAGGAGATGCGTATCCGAGTCCCCACTGTTCCCACTGAAGACCTTGAGACTGACCGTGCTGTCGTTTTCTGCGGTGCTGTCCTGCAGAAGCCCCATCACGCTGTACGGCAACAAATTTCCAAGCTTCACAGTGAGATTTACGTGAGCGCTAGAGTAAGTAGCACCCTCTACCTATCGCAGATTGACGTATTTGACTGACGGTGTATTCAGAGCCGTGGTTCTCCTGCGTACCACTATGGTCTCGCCCCGACCAACTTCATCACTGCTGTAAATGGTGTCCCGACGCCCAATCTGGATAGCTTTGTTGAGCAAGTTGCTGGGATTCCGGACAACACATACTTCCGTCTTCGTGCCGTTACCTTTGACAACGTTCCATGGGTAGTGACCATGAAGAAAAACGATCACTACGTGAGTCAATCCCCTTACGGTATTTTATGTTAAGCTCTAATCAGTCCATTTGTAGTTCCCCATGTCTGAGTATCTTAAAGATCCTTCTGTCCCTGCAGGCTGGCGCACCATCTCCCACGACAAGTCAGCCGATAAGCTCGGCATCTCTTCCGACGCTGCGAATCTGAACCCTGACGCCATGGATGAGGGTGCTGGGGGGGGCGCCAGTGATATGGAGCCCGACATGGAGTAGGTTTGACTATACATGTCTTTTCGGGAGCTTGTCTTGTACAATATTCGGGTCGGTGGCGCGGCTAGGTTGGGCTCCTCAGGGTGGAATTCTTCTAATTCGATCGCTGGATCTGCTTTCTTCCAGGGTCATTACGGTCCCAGATCGGGCCAGGTATAAAAAAAAAAAGAATCTCATACCGCACAATCTACCCATACTGAAGCGGCTGCAGCGATGCACCTATGTAAGAAATATTGCTCGTGTCCCCCTGGCGATTTCGACTTCTATAATGCACTGGGCATGTCGATGATATCAATGGCTATCAAGGTGGGTTTTTTGCTTCCCTGCTACATGTACAAACTAGCCAGCGCTTCTTTTGCACTGGGACGCACGGATATATGTTTGGTGATCCCTGGATCGCTCGGGATTGCCCAGCCGATTCAGCATACGCGTAAGCAGATATATTGGGTCAAAGAATGGTCAAAGAATTAGAGTATTGACAGAAAAAAAAAGAAAGGAAAAACAGAAGAAAGGCCTTGGATTTCTCCCACACTTGGGCAAGGTGGAAGGGGGCAAAAAAGAAATTACTTTGCATCATCCGTGAATCGAACACGGGCCTCGTCGATGGCAACGACGAATTCTACCACTAGACCAATGATGCTGGTTCATGTCAATGTGAGCCCACTGTGTCACTATGAAGTCATTTCCAACCTGTTGCGCCAAAATACGCGATCCACTTGATTTGAGGATGTCGTGGAGGAACAAGCCAACTGCAGATACCGCTTCGAGTGCCCTGAAACAATTCAGAGAAAAAGACCAACAAATTAATTTTCCGAGCAGCCTGATTAACTGCCATATGCATGGATGAATGTATGCGACTGCGTCTAAGATCGGAGCATAGACTACTCGTCAAGTAAAAAGATACATAAACGCCGATGAATCAACCCTCCCCAACACCTAAACACCATCTCTGCAAGTTGACTATTCCATGAACGTCTCTACTGTTCAATATGATATCTCGACCGCCTGCGGAGCGCTTCAATATACTGTATACGGTCCCGCCGTCTCACCTATCGAAAGGACCATCCGCCATTGAGGCGCAATCGTTGCCGCTCTGCAACATCTCTTCGGATCTCTTCCTGGGTAAGTCCATCCGGTCCATTCCAGTTGGCACTACTAGTGCGATCACGGTATTTCTTGATCTTCTTGTCCGCCTTGAAAGTTTCCTCCAAGGAGAAGGGAGCGATGGGACCGAAAATCGAGTCGACTTCCATGCCGTCCTGCACGCGTAGGATTTCATCCAGAGCTTTAGGCTGCGCCCACCCCGGAACGGGGAACATCTCAGAGTCAGAGTCGTCCTCATCCTCGCTGTCTGTAGCAATCTCAGGTAGGTGGATGTTTTCACCCTTAGGGTATTTCGGTGATGGCTTGGCCACAGGCGGGGCCCGCTGGGCAGAGCTAGGCGCAGCCTTTTGCGCCGGCGGTGGTGCGTGATTTGGCTCGGCGAATGGAATCTTACCGGATGCGAACTTAGAGAGATCTCCCGGCCGCTGAGGCTGGCCATACTTTGGTGGCTGACCCATACCAGAAAGGCCAAACATGGAGGGGGGCTTTGAAGAGTTCTAAGTTAGCACATGGTCCACGGAGATTCATGATAAGATACGGCGACATACCTTACGAGCACCAGACTGGCGGATCGGCGGATGCATTGAAGGCCGCACTGACTGCATAGGGTTGTGTTCATCTTCGGTCTTGCGACGCTTGACCTCACCAGAAGCCTGTACGTTACTGGGCTTGACGACAGCCGCACGATGATGACCTGCGTCTTCATCGTGGTTTCTCTTGGGCGGCTTGGCTGGGTTAGGAGCAGGCGGGTTGATTGGTCGATACTGTTGGGTTGAGCCCAAGCGAGATGCAGGCCTCGTCGCTCCAAGATCATTCCGTTGAGACTGCGAAGGCGCTCTTTCGTGCTGCAATATCGGCTCCTGCTCATATTAGCCAAATTGTCAAAAGGTCGCCGCAGACCCTACATACCTCATTGGTGGGCTGCTGGCTCCCCTGCCTTTCGTGCTTCCGGGCATTCTCCAGTCGTCGCTTCTCAATTGCTTGCATCTGGGCAGCCTTCTTGGGGTCTTCTTGAGCTGATCGCTCCCGTCGCTCTCGCTCAGCTTCGGCACGGCTCTCGGCACGACTCTCGGCGCGACTACGCATCTCTTGCCGACGGACCTCTTCTTGTTGCTGAGCAGCACGCTTGCGTTCCTGATCTCGCTTCTGCTCCTCCTTTCGACGTTCATCTTGCTCCCTCTTTCGCTCACTTGCAAGCTGCGCCTTACGCTGCGCCTGCGTTTGACTTGACGCGGTGCTTTTGAAGCTACCCACAGAGGAAGACGTTTGAAGAGTCTGGTTGCTAACCTTCTTCACATTCGTCTTGGACATAGGAACAGGAGCGGGAGCACCTGTCTCCTGAATATTGGAGACCGAGGACGAGGGCATTGGCATACGGGAAAGTGTGCTCCCCACACGAATTGAGACCGGCTGGGGCTCGGGTTTTGGACCGGCTCTCGGGTCGGTTTGGGACGTCGATCGTTTTGCTTGAGCTGGGGAATCGAAAATTTAGACGTTTCCTGAGCCGAATCAGGCCTACGAGGCTGTTGTCGCTGGGGCTGGGCCGACTTCTGGGACGAGCGCTCCTCGGGCTCGACGGAGGACTTGTCTTGGACCGTCCTCAGTTGCTGAGCCCGCAGCTTTTCTTGCTCCCGAGCTTTCTCCTGCCGGGCTTCTTCTTGCTGGCGCTCCTCACGCTCCTCGCGTTCTTTTTGCAGGCGCTTCTCTTCCTTCTCGGTAGAGCTCCGTGTCCGTCGGGTCTCTTGTCGTGGTGGACTAGAGATCTGTCGTGATTGGGGTTCCTCATCATCATGCTTACCAACGACCGCAGCGCTCACAGGTCGAGTCCTCAGCTGCTCGGGGCTTGAGGTGTCCCCCTCGTCCTGGGCTGCCAGTGCTGGTGAACAAGCCCTTGGCAGACTTCATGATCGATTGAAGTCTCATCTTTGATGCACTCAGCGGCCCGTCAAAGCGTCTAGGAGATCCAGTTGGTGTTGTTGAGCCGCCAAAAGCAATATGAGATGTGGAAACACTTTGCTGGTGACCGTGTGGACGAGGGGAAGAGAAAATTGAAGTTGCGGTCTTTGGACGCTCTGGCTGGGCAGAATGCTGTGGTTTTCCTGACAGAGCACCGACCTTCTCAGCAGATGGGACTCGATCCAAATCAAACAGTCTCTCCATAACGTCTGTGGTCTTGCTCCTTGTAAGGGTCGGTTCGCTGGGCGAAGCCAAAGGCTTGATCCAGTCCTCCTCGTCACCTGCTGTCGGTGCCGCTGCCACAGGCTCTGCTGGCTTCTGCCGGTATTCTGGCCTGTTCTCTGCCTTGGAGGTCTGCAAGTCTGGATAGGCCACCTGGCCGGCAGACTGGCCGTTGGCCAAACCAGCCACAGATGGGATTGACTTTCCAGTTCGAGAGGCATGCTGTTTACCGAGCATGCTGATTCTTTCATGAAGACTTTGGGTAGACTTCTTGTTGTGAAGCTTGCTGGCCTGGTCAATTTCTGTGTCTTCTCTATGTTCCTTTGCATCGTCGACATCCATAGAGCCGGAGTCAGCCACAGTGTCATCGGATGTGGCTTGAGCTGTCCGGTGGCCTCCAGTTTGGCGGCCGAAGTAGCTGAGGCGATTACCATTGCTAAGCTTGGGAAGGTCAATGTGACTAGTACGAGAGAGTCTCGAGCCTCCCATGGTCTTCGTAAGAGGTTCCCGGGCAGGGAGAGAGGCGAAACTCAAACTGCTCTTGCGCACTGGGAGCCTTTCGGGAGTAGAACCGTCCGAAGGAGATCCGATATCGTCAATATCGTCAATGTCGTCCAGGATGTCTTCCTTTACTGGCTCTTCCATCTCCATGTCATCGTTCTTGGGTTGCTGAGCATTGGGAGGCTCAATAGTTGGGAACTTCTCCGGTAAAGGATTGGCATTTGAAGTCTGCTCGTCAACCTTCTGCGTCTTGTTGTTCTGCTGTTCTGCCATGATCTCTTGTTGCTTTGGATTTGACTGCGCCCTGACTGTAAGGTCATTCATATCGGACTCAGCGTGTTCGGGCTTGGCCTCCTTGGAACGGATAGCACGCTCTTCCCGCGCGGTCGAGTCCGTAATGATCGGCTCGATAGTCTCGCCGCGAGCTCGAACATTCTCCTGCGCAGAGTGGAAGGAATCGTCTGCCGTTTGCTCTCTGATGGAGTGATCGGCGTGGGTATTCGTTTCCATGGGCTCGCCCGCCTCCGAAGGTTGTGTGGAGACTTGTGTGTCTGGCTGAGTGTCTGGCAAAACCATTTCGTCGTCATCCTCCATGCCATGATAGCCTGAGTCTGTATTATACTTCGTGAAAGAATTCAAGTTTTGACTGAGATCTGGATATTGAGGTTGTAGCATCTTCTCTGCTTCATTCATGCGAAGGGGGGCTAATGTTGTGACTGGGCCTGGAGCTGCGGAGATGGGTTTTGAGACCACGCGGTGGATGAAAGGGCTGGGACTGATCGCCTTGTTTTCCGTTTGTTTGTGAGCAGATGAGAAAATCTCGCTCAGCGGCTGCGGACATCGATTAGATTAACCACAAATTAATGACCGAACATCGCAACTCACCACCCGGTTCTCTTCCACATTTCGCTTTCGAGCTGTGCGAGGGGTCTTGCCCCTCATCTTCCCGGGGGTTTTGAAGACATCGGTGAAGTTCCTGCGATGAGGGTCAGCGTTGAGATCAATTCCCGCCCAAGTGAAGGGTCGCGACTTACGCTTGGCCCTTTGAGAAGATCTCCGCCATGTGTTCGTTCAACCATTCCATTTCATGCCGAACGGGGTATTCGACTTCTTCTATTTCCTGTTCAAGCATCTCCGCCATGTTCTCCTTCTCCGCCGCGATCCATGCGGCAGAGCCGACGGGCTTTTGTGCCCGCGCACCGGCTGCGGCCATGATGTAAACAACGCGCCGAGTGTCGTCGGAGAATCGGGGCCGGTGGGCGCGAGAGGTGTTGATGTTGTGGGACGGATCAAAATACTACAGCTGATAGAGCATCGGGCGTCAAATGGGTGTGACGTGTCGAGGCTCCGGTTCTGGCGTCGAGAATGAAGGTTGGTGGAGGATCAAAACACACATCCCAACTAGGAAACGCGTATCCCAAGGTCACGTGCAACTATGCCAAGATTCTCGATTTTGTCCTGCGTTTCAGTGATTTTCTTTAATTGCTGACTTGATTATCCTCTCACAGTCGATATCTATCTCATTGTCTACATGACTACCAATGACCTCTCTGTGACAGTCAGAGTAGCGAATCGCGCGACTGCCTCCTCGGCGGGGGTGTCCATGGAAATATTGATTCTTTGCAGTGTATCTTCCGGAAGACAATCGTACCCTGAGACTAGGAGGCAATTGTCGAGCCCAGTTCACAGTCAGATCCGGGTTCCTCTGTGGGCGATCACCGATAGAGTCCTGGGAAGGTCGCCAGTTCACCGTCGCAACATAATAATCAAGCTGACCTGGTCGTACTTCGTCTCGGACCCAACGCCTGCCGCCCAAGATGGAGCTCCCAGTCCATCGTGAGATGGAAATATCAGATGGTTGAGCCAGGAGATTGATACCATCAGTACGTCTGAAGTGCCATTTCTTTGCGGCCTCGATCGCAATGTAGTCCACCTCGTCTTTGCGGCGCTCGATGCTTTCAATGTCTATCTTGAAGCTTGTCACACTCTTCGGCAGCACCATCCATCGACACCATTTGCCAGAGACATGGAGGGCTCTATTAGTTTCCCATTCCCAGGTATCGGTGTATCGTAAAGTGATGGTGACAGATTTGGGGTGGAAATGGCGCAGGCCCGGGTTGAAAAGTCCCAGAAAGTCCCGAGAGTTTTCGAGCATAAAAAGCTGAGCAAATATTCGTATCTGACCGCCTTGAACCTCGCCATGTCGATGATAGATCAAATCAAGACATTCCTGCATGTTCTTGACAGACATGATTCGGCGGGGAGACCGTTCTGCTTGGGCCATATAGAATGTATGCTCGGACCAGATGAATGGCATGAACCACGCCTCCATGTAGACTCGCTTACAAGTTCGAAGCAACTGTGTCCAGCTAAAGTGACGAGTCTCGTACCCGGGTCGGATGCAATACTCATCCTGGTCGATGGGCTGAGTAGTGTCAGGGGCACTGGCCAGGGCGTAGGCGAATATCTCGGAGCGAATCTCCGGAGGAAGGATCGAGAAGAGAGGACTCTGACTCTGATCTGCATAGTCTGTAAAGATAATGGACGAAAGAGTCGGTTCCATCTTGGCGTTGGGTGCTCTCTTCTTCCGACCGAGATGTCGTTTCAGGGTCTGTGTTGTCTGTGTTGTCTGGAGTTTGAGGCTGAAAGCGGGGAATCCCCTCATCGAGCCACTTCGAGGACCAACCCACTGTTTGGTGAGTGATGTTTAGATGGTCTGCTAATCAAGAATCTCTGTGCCTAGAAGAACATAAGCCCTACAATATACAATTGTATCCTCGCCTAAGCCTCTCATGTGGATTTGTTGGTGAAAAAAAAATATATTGCGTCATGGAGAATTGTACGACATCTACAAGATCGAGGGGCGTGCAATTAGCTTGCTCTTATAGCTCTCCTTTCCGAAATAATCACACTACATAACAATTCCCAATCAACAAGATGAGATAGCCAATGTGGACTTCGATTTGGTTTTGGCCATTACCAAGATATCTTGGCAGGTAATTCAGAAGTCGGTGCCTATTGCCCCATTGCAGACCACTTTTACCGGATAAGGCTAGGTAAAGCCGAAACAGAGGCATAAAGACACAATATAATGGGTATCTGATGGCAAAAACAGGGTAGAAGATAACAATGGGGTACGATTTGTAGATTTATCAAGAGGCGAAGCGTATCTTCTAGGAGTTTCCCTAGGCACCGATGAACGCGTGAAAATGCACTGCGCGTGGGCCGGGCTGGCCGCGAGTTACCGGAGAGCTAGGGTCTTCTTACTTTCTGCCGAAATCTAGACTGGACAAGAACTCGGGATGGAACACAAGAGGGGAAATCCGGGAATCATGGGAAATATAGAAGACCGGGGATATAGTCATTCGAGCTGATAATCAGGGAAGGACGAGGTATACGAACTTGAATCGTAACTGATGATGTCAAAGGTGTTCGGGAACCCTTGGGCGCACATGACAATCCACACCAAAACAATTCCAATCTCTTATCGCGCTCCTTTTTCCATTTCTCCTCTTCATTTCTCTTCACCTTCCGCCGCCTTCCATTCAGTCGTCTCTTTCGTGTGATCCTTGACTTCTTCAGACCCAAAAATGGCCGACTCTGGTGACGTGAGCTACCCGAACACCGGTAGTAAGGTACTACAACTCCTGACTCCTGCTCCACGGGATACTAACAAGGTCGACAGTTCTTGTCCTTTCCCGCTTTTCAAATCCTGTCCATCTACTCTCACAATGACACTCGACTGACCCTGGAATTGCCCTTGTTCAGGCATTAGCGATGTGGTGACAAAGGGTAAACAGACCCTTCGCGGGTGTACGGAGGCGTTTCTTGAACCATGCCATCTAATTCGCGTTTGCTAGGCCCCGTTATTGATACCGTTAAATCTGAAGCGTCCAAGACCAGCAATGAGCTTCGCGACTTGAAGAACTCGCGGGTGATCCCTTCCACCACTACCGACAATGGCCAGCCATTGACCCGTATGTGCTTTCTGCCAGTCCGAGCTTGGGCGATGCGAAAAGCAGATAGCTGATTGAAATGCAGACTACCACTCTTTGCTGTATAGCCTTCTGAGTGTGAGTTGGCCTGAGTATTTTTGGCGAGTGTGAACTTTTTTGCTGACCCCTCCGATGTACAGTGGGAGCAACCCCGTGCGACCGCCGTTTCCTACGCTAGCGTTGTCGGCTTCATCTTTGCCGCTCGCTACCTGCCTCTCCTTCGCTGGGCTTTCAAATTTTTGTACATGTCGTTGGGATGTGAGTTGGTCGCGTGACTCGTGGTTTCCGGAGTGGCCAACTGACTTTGTCCGGTAGTGACCGCCGCTGTTGAAATTGCCGGCCATGTTGTTCTCAAGCAGGGCATCGCCAGCTCTTTCCGCCCCCGCCGCTACTACACCATCCCCAAGGAGACCCACGAGGCTGTTTTTGAGGACATCTCGCAGCTTCTGGACTTCTTCCTGATCGAGTTCCAGCGCATCCTCTTCGCTGAGAATGTCGCCCACACTGTCGGCGTATGTATTGAATGCTGCCTATCTGAATAACACTATGAGATTCTAACGCGTCTCAGGCTTTCTTCGCTGCCTTCACCGGCTACTGGCTCATCCGCTTCGTCCCGCTGTGGGGGTTGGCCGTGATCGCCGTGACCACCACCTATTTTGCTCCCCTTGTGTACATTAGCAACCGTGATATCATTGACGAGCAGATCGCCAATCTTCAGTCCATCATCACCTCGCAAACCAACCAGCTGAAGGATCTTGCTGGTGAGCGTACCTCCCACGCCACTGATGTCATGAAGCAGTACGTCGGCGAGTACAGCTCCAAGGCCCAGGAGTACATCGGCCGCCGGTCCGCCTCCCCCGAGATGAGCAAGGCTGCTCCCACCCCCGTGAAGACTGAGCCCGTTTCGGAGCCCGCTATCAAGACCGAGGACTTCCCAGAAGCCCCCAAAATCGAGCCCGTTGTCCAGTCTATTGAGTCGACCGAGCCCGCGGCACATCAGGCAGAGCGGGAGCCTCTCCTGGCCATCTAAACGCACACGTCTCAAAATGCCCCAAATTCCCGAACTGGACGGCTGTTAATAATAGTCCCCGATTTGGGAAAGATGGGAACATGCCTTGCGCTGTTGACACTCAACAATGCTTGACGGCACGCGACCAAGGTGTCAGGGCCCTTTACTAGCTCTACAAATCATTTGGGATGTATGTCAGGCCCCGGCACCGCTTGTATCGATGTCGAAAACTACCCATGTGGAACGCTCGGACGATGAAAGGATTTTCATGACTCCGGTCTTTTTCTGTTCATTCACCTCTTACTTTCTTACCCTGTATCTGTCTATTCCGTCTTCTTGACCCCCTTTGTTTATTTCGATTCGGGTCGATATTGTTCTAATTCCTATGAATGTGAAGCTTGCCCACCTCATAGACCCCCATATGAACTTGTCCTACAATGTGCCGGTCCTCGAGCCTGTAGGAACAAAAGTAATATCGAACACTCGAATAGATCAGTTCGCTTGTGTCCGAGAATTAAGATTTGTGCAAGACGCGCAAGAGCCTCGACTCGACCAACTTGGGCAACTGCTGGACATGGGACCTGCAAGTGGCCTCATATTTTTCCCGCATGAGTAACGCGCCCCCGCGCCGTACGAGGCGACCGTTGGGTTTCATCCCGGTCCACCAGTTTCCCAACTCTCCGCATCGTGATTCAGCCCGGCCTGAGATTCGCGTCTGTTACCTCTACACTCCTCCGCCCTGAGCTTGAAGACTGGTCCTGTTATGATGAGTTCAGTAAGGACATGTGTTCAACTTGAAGCCAAGGCATTCTTAAGATAGTTTGGTTGTTGCATAACCCATATTGAATTAGATGTAGAGCCCGCGTAGGATGAAGGCGCTTGGGTTAGTATCGCCATACGCACGTGTAGGAACGAAGTCCCTCAGATTCCAACCAGGCTTGCATGGATTGAAGTCAAGACCTTGTAGCTTCGACAGGGTTTCATTACGAGTGTGTGTTTTTGGTCAGGGGACTTCGAGTCTCAATGAGTTGTGCGCGGATGATGTCTCAACTACCACTAGCTTCATGCGATGTCTATTGGAGCTGTATTCGTGACCAACACCGAGCTATCGATGGTAAGGGCCATAAAGCTCAGACTGGATGAGCCAAAAAGTGACACCGTTGAGGGAGGCTGTCGAGGGTGCTTTTGGAGTGTCGTTGGGGACGAAGACCCTGACGAGGCTCGAGCCCTCACAGCAGCATCCCAATTGAGATCTCTAGCCTTTCGCTTTCTAGAAGGCGAGTAGAACAGGAGAGCAGATTCAAAGTACTGAACACGCATGCCCAGGCATACCGCTCTTTGGGGCCTAAAAGAGCAGCCACCCATTGCCAGCCTGTCTAAGACATTCGAATGCTGTCGTTTTCTTTGGCATCTCGGTCTCAGTCTCGTATCGTTAGGCTGTGGACCGAAGTAAACATAGGTTCCTAGGGCCAAATAGCCCTGGTAATGAATCGTTCAAGGGAGATGCTGCCTAGATCTCCAGTTAATTGGCAATGAGTCTTTTGGATGGTATCTGCACCGTTCATGCTGTGCTCTAGGCTGTCGCTATCCTCAGAACTAATTGGCGAGAGCCCCTGAAACTATCGTGTATACAGGGTAGATCGTGCAAATAGATACAATGAAAGTTCAAGAATGGACTGGAGTCAAAGGCAGAGAAGCTGGGAAAGACCCGAGCCCTAACAGGAACGGATGAGCCACCGCCAACGTGTCTGACTTGTGCAGCGAAGCATGCATGGAAGCTTCCTGACTCTGAAACTAACCATGATATTTATTTTGTGATGCAGCCTGGGTATCTTAAAGAGCGGTCTCGTGCTTTGAAGTCATAAGAAAGTGGGAGGTGATGCAAAAATGCCTCCGTTTGGAAGATATTGTGTGAAAATCTGGGCCCCTGGAACAAGCCACATCTGGGGGACAACATGATAGTCTGTGTTCAGCACTACGGGAGTCCATCAATTGCATTACAACTTCACATAGACGGAGGAGGAAGGACTCGTTAGCAGAACATGCAGACTCCCGCTATACAAGGCATCGATATTCTGCGGCCATCCGAGGTCTCAGACCTCTTTGATGCCCATTTCGCTGGAACCAGCAGAAGCAAGATCTATCATTGGACGTCAACTAATGCTCCAGATCCTCCGGTTGCGCCAGTATTTTCTGCTTCGATCTCTCACCCGAAGGCCAAACTCTCGTGGGATACTTGGTTCGATATAGCTTCTCTTCGACCCGAAACAACGCATGTACGATCCTTGACCATAGAAAACAAAAGGAGTCAAGAGAATATTGAAGAACTATATTGCTACACGTATATCACACCGCCAACAGCCTGTTTGCATGCATAGATGCTCTAAGAGATGGCGGTGGCCAGAAACATCGGTGCGCTACCATAGCAACACATAAAAAAAACCATCACCTTGTTCTTTGAACTTCCAAGTTTTGAGTACCCACAGCAGCGGTGAAACCGATGAGACCTCGAAGCTTACAGTCATAACATCATCTAGGGGGGGATCAAGAAAACTAGTGCAAGCAACACAGCATAACCAGCCCAGAGTCGAAGCCAAGAGCGTGGAAGAGACAACCAGACCCACGGGGACTCGTCCGACTTCAACAGCCTCGTGATAGAACTAACCGTTGAGGTGATTCCAGAAGCCATGCGTTCCGTGTATTTCCATGTAGTGAAGATGCGAAGCCTAGACACACCGCTAGCCCCTCGACTTCAAACACTGTACTCAGCCTGAGGGACAAACCTGAGGACAAAGGCCCGTAGCGTGATATCAAACTGACTTGTCTCTGATTTTGGAACTTTCCTTTCTCCACCAGCTTCTGGAAAACGTCTTTTCTTCCACACGTCCTCTCTCTCGCCGCTGGATTTTCTTCATCAAACTTTTGCCCTTCCTCGAGGCCATTCTCGCTCACTGCCTCTCCGACCTCATGGCATCAATCAAGGATCTGTTGAATCCAGATCCAGATTCACCAGATTCACCAGATTCACTAGATTTACGAGCAGTAGTGTTACCTAACCCGCCCGCTCTGGGCCCTGGGTTTCCCAATACATGCCTCCCAGAGCCCTCGAGGCAATACCATTCGGAGCTCCAAGAGCCACGCCTCACCGAGTTCTCTAACACCCCGTTCGCAGCATTCAGGCGGTTGAAAACTGCTTTACCAACGAATACTGCCTCAACCCCTCCGACGAAGGTCAAGATGCCGAGAGACAGCCCGACATTTCGACTCGCAGCTACTGTGGGGGGAGGTCCGCTACCCACCTTGCGAAGAGCGAGATGAGGACCTAGCCAGAATACATGAGGAGTTCCAAATGAAGCCCATGGGCGGGATCGCCAAATACCCTCGTCATATCCCATACCAGAGTGACAAAAAGTCGTTTCAAGAGAAGACAGGTCGTGATAGCTTCCATGGTATACTCCTTGTCGCTCCTCTACTGCCAGGAACTGGCGCTGATATCCTCCAGTCTTCCATTACACGTTCAAGAGACCGGGCTGTGATATTGTGTGGACTGTAATGTGGGATTACAATGTTGGACTTGTGCGCACTACGCATCTCTTTAAGTGCTTGGGCTACGCAAAGGTATTTTATTCATGTGTGAAGAATGATTCTAGAGTAGGAGGACCTAACACAAAGCTTGCAGACTGTACCTGGCAAGGCACTGAGAAACAACAGGGGCCTGGAAGATATCTGTCACAGCATCACCGGCGGAGCAATTTTGGCTCAAGGTAAACTAAATCCCGACCCCCGAAGCACTCCAAGGTATCCTGACCCTGTCTTCTAGGCTACTGGTGGCCGTACGATGTGGCCAAGGCCATGGCTGCCCAATTTTGCTGGAAGATTCGCTACGTCCTGACGCCCATATTTGGCACTGATTTCCCTTCCATGTGCATACCGGAAGGTCAGCCTGGTCATGGCATTATGAGGATCGGTGCAAACATCGTGGCGAAAGCCACTGAGACTGCCAATTTCTACCGCAGCCTTGAAGTCCAGAAGACCCATGCTACTTCGAGCCAGGGTTCTCAACAGTTCAGGCTGAATGAACACCAGCGAACAGGTCGCCAGCGCTCTGTCGTCTGTGGTGACCAAGACCGACAGCGTCACAGGCCCAAGTTCGCTCGACACAGCTACGAGGACAGCATTAGCAGTGCCCGAGACTCGTCCTCGGAGCCGTACTGTTACTCTCCTCAAAGTCCTACGAGCTCGTGGACACCGGTGAATGTCCCGCCTCGCAGCTCATATGTTCCTCCCCAGGGAGGCAGTATCTCCCCGAGTCAGTTCTTTTATCCCCTCGGTACCCGTCGGAATCAGGACACATCGAGTGAATGGAGTGGATCTGAAAACGGCGGTATCACTAGATTCAACTTCCCCTCGCTCGCCAAAGGAGACACCGAAATGGACCACATGGATTCCGGCCCGGCCGATATTGAGACAGAAGGGTCCTGCACCGACTCTGGTTTTCCCGACGATGAGTCTGACGATGACGACGATGCCTATGCTCCTGTCTCTCGAGATTCAACGGGCGATGAGACTATGAGTGCGAGAAAGAATCCTCCTCGGTCTGTTCGGACTCGGAGAAATGATCCTTCGCCATCCGCACGCCATTTTGCGTATGAGTTCAAGGCAGCTCATGCCCTGCTCCATTTGCATATGCAGCAGACCCAAGACGAGCAAGATTCCATTGAAGCTGTCTCGAATGCTCGCAAGAGACGTTGCGCTTCTCTGTGAGGAGACACTGGTCTTTCACAGGTTAAATAGCAGCTTGGAGGTTCTGTGTCTAGAATCAGCTGTGGCATTGCTATCTTTCGAGGTTTTGAAGCTATTCATGGGGCTTGGGCATAGACTGCTTGGCGTTGCGATGCATATGGGTGCAGGGAGGCACTGTATTTGATTTTGATCGTTATCTATCAAAAAAAATGAAGCTTTTACTTGTGGGAAACAATCTATATGCACCCAGCGTAATCTTGCCGATGATATTGTATCTTGGAAAGCTTCACCACTAAGGTGATTCACTTAGCTTTCCAAATTCAGCACAGAGCTCGGCCTTCAGGGTAAAAAGATTGGAGAAATTGGAAATTATTCAATAAAATTGAGATATGAAACGCTTAGACGAAATAGCATGACAACCCCTGGTCTGCAAATCTGGCCGGCACTGCCTGAACACCAAGAAAGCATATACTAATTGAAAAAGGCACCATCTAAGAAAATAAAAAGCGCAAATGCCGCGGCGCTAGACAAATGAAGGATTGTCTTCCGCACTGCTATTTAACTTTGATCTAGTCGCTCTCATCCTCGTCCTCAAAATCATCGGCGGATTCTTCATCTTCACTTTCGTCTTCGATGACATAAGTCTTCTTTGCTTGCGTGGCTGTACGACGAGACGGACGGGCTGCAGCGGCTCGTCGAGGCGCGGGCACGGGCTCATCGTCAGAAGCATCCTTCTTGCCTGCTGGGGAATCCAAAATGTCATTGGCCATAGCCTCAATATCATCCTCTGAGAAGTCATCAGCCGGCTTCTTCTTGACTGCCCTAGCTGGAGCAGACTTGGCAGCCGGGGCAGCAGCATCCTTCTTCGGCCGGCCGCGAGGCTTCGGAGCAGCCTTGGCCTTGGGCCCGGGCTTTGTCTTCGGAGCAGGCTTGACAGGAGAATCTTCATCTTCGTCTTCGTCTTCGTCCTCGTCCTCCTCGAGCCTTGAGGCGTCTTTTGGCTTGATTTGAAGCGAGCGGCGAGGAGACTTTGAAGGAACAAGTTTGCTGTAGTCGGTCTCATCAGGGTCAAAACCATGATTGCTCTTGGTGGCCGAACGAGGAGGCATCAAGCTGGCGCTACTTCCAGCACGAGATCGTGACGAGGAGATCATGGGTCGAGACTCCGAGTCACCGCCTCCGATGCCCTTGACCATCTGACTGACATCACCGAGGAGATCGTCTCCGTTGTCGCTGTCAGAGTCAGCGGCGGTGGCGTACTTGACGGGTTTGCGAGCGCGACCACCGGCAGCAGGCTTAGAGGCTTCCTTGGCAATTCCGAGGAAGTCGTCATCGGAATCATCATCATCGACGACAGGCTTGGCCTTGGGCTTAGGTCCTCGCTTCGCGGCCGGCTTCGCGGCCGGCTTGGCTTTGGGCTGATCAGCCTCAAACTCGTCGTCGATATCAAAGATATCTGGGGCGACTTTAGGTCCTCGTTTCTGTGTTAGGTTGGGCTTTGGCGGAGCGGACTCAGGCTCGTTGTCGATATCAAATGGATCAGGAGCGGGTTGGGCCGATTTGCGAGAGGGGGGTTCTGCAGGACCGTCGTCGAGATCCATTGAATCATCGAGCTCTTCTACCTTAGGAGCTGGCTTGGATGTACCACGGCTCTTCTTGGGCATTACTTCCAACTCGAAATCAAAATCATCATCCGACTCTGCAGCGCCATCAGTGGGTGACGCCTTTGCCTTTGGCTTCTCCGTCGGTCTGCTGAGGAAATTAGCCAGACTATTGGTCGGCTGCTCTTTCTTCTTGGTCGCGGCGGTTTTTTTCGCCTTCGGCGCGGCAAAGTCCTCGTCATCTGGGTCGTCGCCAGCGGCAGCCTTGCGCTTGCGTGCGGCGGCACCGCCGCGAGCTCCCGTGGAGGTCGCGAGCTTTGAGGAAACTCGACGGCCTAGGCCAGCAGCCTTGCGAAGACGACGCTCTTCATCCTCGAGCTGGAACCGCCACTCATTGATGAAGTCATCCAGATCCCGATTCCAGATGTCCTCCTTGGAGAGCTTGATCAAGGCATCAATCTCCATCTCACGATCGCCAATCTGGCGACGGAGTCTCTCGACACGCTCTTGCGTCAGCGACCACATGGGCATGCCAAGCAGGTAGTCATAGGAACTTGACAACGTCTCGGTCTCGCGGCTTTCATTTTCCTCGCCTTCCTCGACAACAGGTTCATCCTCACCCAGCTTGGAGGCTTCGACCACCTTGGCAATGGGCTTGAAGTTCTTCTCCTTCAATTCGGTGACAAGAACACTCTTTTTCTTCTTCGAGATGACCAGCGTGCCATCAATGATCATTTGAACAAAGCGGGCTTGGTTGCTCAGCCTCTCCAGTTCCTTCTGAAGCTCTGAAAGCTGGTGCTGCTTGCGGCGCTCGTAACACTTGAGACGGATAGTGTAGAATTCCTTCAAGATATCATCAACCGTCGCGTACTTGGTGATACGGCCCTCCGTATCGAAGGCGACCAGGTTGGTGGTCGCAATGGTCTTGGAAAGTTTGAACTTCTCTTCCAAACCATCTGACAATGCAGCCTTCATGTTCTTTTCGTCAAGTTGAATAACGAAGTGAACCTTGCTGTGGGTGTTGTAATCTCTGTAGTCCTTAATGAACGAGGGCACCTTCTCAGCCTTGATGATCTCCTCCAGCTTGTCTTTGAAGTCCTGAGTCCACGTGCGAATGGGTAACTCGGTGATTTCGACCTCCTTATCACCAGTCTCCTTAATTATACCACTGAACTTGTATCGATCACCGCCCAAGGCGACAACTTCTCCAGTGAATCCACGGAACCACGGTTGCATAGGCACAACTTCCTCACCCTTCATCAAACGCTTGATGTTGCTCACCACGTCCTCGGGGTTGTAGTTAGGAATGGAGGAACTCCATCCGGTTCCGATACCATCGGCACCGTTGATCAAGATCAAAGGAACCACGGGCATATAGGTTTCTGGTTCGATCTTCTTGCCATCATCCAGGTTGTAGGTCAGCAACGGCTCATCGGCGATGTGGAAGATTCTGCGCGCAAAGGGCGACAGGCGAGTGTAAATGTAACGAGCACTGGCACAATCACCACCACCCTGAAGTCGACTACCAAAGTTTCCACTGGGCTCGAGGCAATTGATGTTATTTGAACCAACGAAAGTCTGAGCGAGACCAACGATCGTTTGCTGAAGCGAAGTATCGCCGTGCTGGTACGCTGTCATTCCGGAAACGAGACCCGCCAGTTCCACAACCTTCATATCCTTCTTGAGGTTACGGCGGAAACAAGTGTACAAGACCTTGCGCTGACCGGGCTTCAGACCATCGATGACGGACGGAATAGAACGCTGGTTGTCTGCCATACTGAAAAGAATGAGCTCCTTGTTAATGAAATCGGTATAGGTGATCTTGGCTGTGGTGTGATCCAGGAAGGTACCAGGTTTGTACTGGCGCAACCATTCCTTTTGCTCGTCTGCTTTCTTCTTCGAGAATGCCAGCTCGATGAGTTCCTCTTCTTTGTCTTGCATCGTGTGGAACTCTTTCAAGTGGCGATCAAGGTCGCGGAAGTAAACCTGGGCATCTTCCGTAGAACTGGTTCCCAGACCCTTGTAATACTTGTGCTCCCACCCACGTTCATCCTTGTGCTCCTCCTTCCACGCCTCGTACTCCGGCATGGTGAAAAATGACTTGGATTTGGACGGATTCTTGGGATCGCCTTTCCAGACCTTGATGATAGGGGTGATGAATTCTATGAGGAATTCCGGAATCTTCAGCAAGCTAGGAAATTGGGCCTGAAGGAAGTTGATGAGTAGACCCTTGATATGACTACCGTCGTGATCCTGATCAGTCATGATCATGATGTGACCGTATCGCAGGCCCTTGGTCTCTGTATACTCCTTCTTGTGTTGCAGACCAATGAAGTTCTTGATGTTCTGGATTTCTTGATTCTTCGATATCTGATCGAATGACGCATCGCGAACATTGAGCAGCTTTCCACGGAGTGGGAAAACACCGAAGAGATCAGGTCCTACAACCGCACGTCCAGCCATAGCCAGACCCTTGGCAGAGTCACCTTCCGTTAGAATCAAAGTACAATGATGGCCATCTCGAGTGCCAGCCTTGTTGGCCTCCACGAGCTTAGGGTTGTTCATGCGAGAACGACGACCGACATCGCCCTTCTTCAAGATTTGATCGGCCTTCTGTTCAGCAAAGTGCAGAATGTTGGACATCACCTCCGTCTTAAGAACCTTCTTGTAGAAATCTTCCTCAAGAACACATTTGCTGCCGAACTGGCTTGCCTTGGTGGTCAACTGCTCTTTGGTCTGCGAGGTGAAAGCCGGATTCACAATAGAAGCATTGACGAAAATAAAGATGTGGTTTCTTATTTGAGCGGTCTTCAAGGTGGCGCCACTCTTGTTCTTCTTCTTGACCTGATCAGCCAGGCGGTTACAGATCTGATCGGCAATATAGTTGACGTGGGTACCACCAGAGGTCGTGGCAATGGAGTTTACGAAAGACACTTGCTGGAAGGCGCCATCGGAAACTGCAAAACCAATCTCCCAGCGAGGATCAGGGCTGCAGGTAATGATCTCGTCTTTGGCCGGAGGCCCGTCATCACCGCGCTCTTTGCGGATAGCCTTGGTGTACATCTCCATGTACTTTCGGAAGTTACGAATCGGCACGCGGGTACCGTTGAGCTTCACAGCGACGCCAGATGTACCCGCCAAATCGTAAACACGGCGCTTCACGAGAGCCTCGAAGTCATCGTCAATGCCTTCCATGCCAAACTTGGAGAAATCGGGCTTGAATGTGACCTTGGTGTAGTCATCGCCCTTCGTAGCATCCGTAATTTTGGCCTTTCCCATCTTCGTCATATTGTCGGTCCAGGTTTGCTTGTACTTCTTCTTCTGGCGCGCGTCCTGGGTTTCGATGGTGAATTCCGTTGAAAACACGTTACAGAGTTTGGCGCCAAAACCGTTACGACCACCTGTCACCTTTTGCTGAGTATCATCGTAGTTGGAAGATGTGAGAAGGTGGCCGAAAATCAGCTCTGGCACGAATATCTTCTCTTTCGAGTGGATCTCAACGGGAATACCCTTTCCATTGTTCCAGACGCTGATTTCACCTGTCTCGCGACTGATGGTCACCCGAATCTCGTTCATGTTCTTGTCATTGTGCTTGTTATCGGCGGCGTTGACGACAATCTCGTCGAAAATTTTGTAGAGACCGGGACGAAAGTAACTGGACGGAACTCCATTGATTCGGACTCAGAGTTGTAGACCCACATCTGCTGAGTGGTGGCTTCTACGGAGCCAATATAGGTATCGGGACGTTTGATGATGTGTTCCAATTGTGTAAGCTGCAGAAAGCTGTATTAGCCTGAACCTCCCCGAGCAGGTCAGTTCGATTGAGCAGCTCACCTTTTGGTACTTGTCAGATGCGTTGTCATTCTTCCCGGAGCCTCGGAAGCTCCTTCACCCACAAAGGACTCATTTTCAACGTCTCCGA
The DNA here is from genome assembly GCF_028827695.1 of Penicillium maclennaniae. Taxonomy (NCBI): domain Eukaryota; kingdom Fungi; phylum Ascomycota; class Eurotiomycetes; order Eurotiales; family Aspergillaceae; genus Penicillium; species Penicillium maclennaniae. The sequence continues at coordinate 3,334,911 of NW_026623220.1, forward strand.
GTGGCTTTGATCCCGCTCGTTTCGGGGCAGCAGCCTTCTTGGCCTTGGGAGGGGTATGGGAGAGCAAGGAATTGTCATCATCGGACATCTGTGCGTCTGACACCTCATCCTCACTGTCTGCCTTGGCCTTCTTTTTCGCCGGAGCTGACTTGGCCTTGGGCTTAAGCGTAGTCTGAGTCATCTTCTTGGTGGTGGCTTTCGGGGCAGTGGCCGCCTTCTTCGGAGCTGCCTTGGCCTTGGCTTTCTGGACAATGATACGATTAGCAAGGCCGTATTCAGGTGTTTTCATAGGATCAATTAATACCGGCGCAGGCTCAGGCTCAAAGTCAGAGCTCCCCCCATCGGAGATGTCGAAGATGTCGTCGTCCATCATGGAGTCGTCCATGATCGAGGATGGTGCCGGGTAAACCGGCGATAAAGACCGAGGAACCCGTCTTTAGGTCGAGTCAAAGCGAATGGCGATGTTTCAAAGTAACAAGAGAATAAAATCACGCGATAAAGCTGTCACAGCCAGGCATACTCAAACTGGCGAGGACGAAGTGAAGAGGGGAGGTGTTGTTTTTTTCCAGCGCAAAGTGAAACGCGACTGCCAGCGGGTCGCAGGGCGGTGAGAGTGGTGGCCACTCGGATCATCATTGATCCTCACCGCCCGAGCGGGCCATTTCCGTTCTAGGAAATTTGACAACAAACGTGCCGAACAAGGAAGGCGCGATAAGAGCTGTGCATCTGGCGTGAAGAGCACCACCGCGACGTTGCCACTGTTTACCTGAATGTGTCATCTGTTGATAAAAAATGAAGGTTTCTGATCACATTAAATTAGAAATCTAAACTAAGAGGATGTAATCAAAAACTAATCACTTGCCGAGAAGATTTGAACATCTGAGGAGCTACCCAGACAACAGTCATCTGGACGTTCTCCTCAGGTACCATTGAATTGAGAATACCCAATCATTCGTGAAGGCGACTACTGAAAGACTGTGAAATTATGTTGCGATGTCCATGGTTAAGAGATTGTTTTCCTCACTACACCATAGCAAAGTGACACTAAGTGGTAGCAAGGAGATGAAAGCTGGCATGTCCAACGGAAAACCTGAACACTCGAGAAAACGTACTCAGGCGCCGCATGTGTAACCAAATCACCAGCCTTATGGGATCTTCAGCTATCCGCAACTATTTGATGGGTCATCGTGGCGCACTCCAAAGAGCAATAGCACTCATGCTGTTATCCTTCACTACTCCACCCCAAAAAATTTCGATTTGCTATGACCCCAACCTCTCGGAGGTTAATTCCCGTCGGACCGCAAAGATCAGTGGAGAAAGGGGGGGCTGTCAATGGACAGGAGGGACGGTGGGGGATATTGCACAATTTGTACCAGCTTTTGCCACCCATTTTCGTAGACAACAGGTTGTACCAGCCACCGGGCGAGACCCCTCCTTGGCTTCTCCCTTTGCGCCGATGCAGAGGGTAACCCGCTTAAGGTGAAACAGAGCTGCTAGGGGCTGTCACTGGATTTCCGACAGGGTAACAGAGATGACCCAATGAGAACCGATATACATCAAGGTTATCGAAACAAAGTGGGAATAATTTACGCCCATCGTCCGCACGAAAATGTCTTACAGCCATGCATCCACTCTATTATTTCAAGCTGCACCTGCAGAGAGTTTTCGCATGGCGGAACGCTTCAAGTCGCTGAAGCACTGGAAATCAAATCGCGAACATTATGCAATGATTGTTAGGGCGAGAAAGGCTCGATTCGCAGATTGCTCGATGTATGGTCCACTGATCGTGGCGCATCCATGGAACCGCGGGGAGAGATGCGAGTAAACAGGAAGAGGGCCATGTCTTAAGGGGAAACAAGCCAAGGAAACCTCAATCAATAATTCCGACGAGAGTAGCGGAAGCCATCAGACAGTCGGTGTATGAGGGGAGATCGACGAGGGGCCGAGACTCGAGGGGGAAACTAAAGGGGCTAAAAGGGCTAAAATCGTGGTCTGAGGGTGGGTTCTCCTGACCTCCCTTTTTCTTTTCGACACGTCCTGTACATAGAAACCGTTTACGGTGCTGGATCACCTCCGGGCTTGGACTTTCGACTTCCTACTTCCTACTTCCTACTTCCTGCTGTCTGCTTCCTGCTTCCTGCTTGCGTCTGTTAGTCCCCGCACCACCGCGAAGTGACCACCCAAAGAGATGAAGCTGGTCTTGCATATCCTCTCCACCCTCGCGCTGCTCAAATTTGACCTTTAATTGAGCTTCCTCGGTCAACTGTCCTACTCATACTGAGCACCAATCTACCCCTATAGCCATGGAAACCTCTGAGCCTGTATCGCCCAGGATGCCTCATGCCCCGAACCACGACTCCATGGTCACCGTCTCGCTATCCGACATCCAATCCATTTCAGAGCACTCGCAGCCCGACTGGCGAAACCTTGAGATTCCTTCAACACCGGTCGACTCTACCCATGAAGCGGAAGGCGATCGCACCAAGACCGAGTCGTTCGGTCCAATGGCTCTCCGGGATGCGGCGAGGACAACCCCCACACCATTCGACGAGCCCCCAACACCAACCTTGACAGACGATAAGACCCGAGATAAGACCCTAGATGAAGAGATGGAAAACGAAGTGGACTGGGAAAACTTGGAAAAAAGCGAGGAGCAGGAACCTCGCGGGGAAGGCTCAGACGAGGTACGTGACTTGTGCAAATTCCCCCATCTCATACTATACAGAACGGACCCTGACTACCTTTGCTTCATCAGTCGACGGCCTTGCTTCTTGCTCGCTTGGAACAAGAGAACAATGCCCTGGCCACCAACCCAAAGTCTGGAATAGCCACCCCGCCCGGAACTACGAAACACCAGCGACAATCGCGTTCTCAGTCATTAATCCAAATCAAACGGTTGATCAATGACCCGGCCCGATCAGAACTCCGCTACTCCCAACTTCCTCCTCCACCGATGACAGAGCTCGAGTTCTGGGCTGCTCTGGTCGCGGATTATCCGCAGACGGCTCAGCGACTGCCCACCCTGACATCGAATAAAATCCAGAGCGGTGTTCCTCCCCTCTCAGAGGAGTGGTATGGCCTAGTCTCGCCGGCGCTCGTGATCCAACGCTGTTGGAGGAGTTTCAACGGCTTTCTGGCGAGAGCAGCCCATACGACGGTCTCATCGGGAAAGACATTGGTCGTAGCTTTCCCAACGTGGAAATGTTCCGCGATCCGAACGGCGAGGGTCAGCAGATGCTGGCTAGAGTCTTAAGGTGTTTTAGCTTATACGACGCCAAGATTGGTTACTGTCAAGGTCTTGGATTTGTTGTCGGCCCTTTGTTGATGCATATGTCGGATGCTGAAGCTTTCTGTGTGCTTGTTCGGTAAGAAATTCTGTCAGACCGACAGGAGGATTTAATACTAACAACAAAATAGTCTCATGGAACATTACAATCTCCGCACTTGCTACCTGCCGGACTTGTCGGGTCTTCACCTTCATGTTTATCAGTTTCAGAATCTTCTCGCACGACTCCGACCTACACTCTTTGCGCACCTGGAGGCACTGGGTGTTGAGCCGGTGTATGTTTCTCAATGGTTTTTGTCGTTCTTCGCTGTGGCATGCCCGTTGCCGATGCTTCTCCGAATTTACGATGTCATATTCCTTGAGGGAGCTTGTGAAACACTGATGCGCGTTGCCCTCTCGCTTATGCAGCGGAATGAGCAAAGACTCATGGCCTGTACAGAGTTTGAGGATGTCATGCAGTTGCTTCTGTCGCGAAGCATCTGGGATACGTACGCGTTCAACGCGGATGATCTGGTCAATGATTTCGTCTCATTGACTTCCTTGGTCACAAATGAGAGTCTACAGGCATTGGAGGCTAGCTATAACCAGTCCCAGGGCGTTCCTACCGGGGTCTCCTTACCATCCATGCAGGCTGCCGCTTCGCGTTTCCTTGGACGTCTCTGGGCCGGTTCTGGCTCTCACAACTCAGTGAGATCTTTGAACCCGAACACTAGCCCGTCCCGCCCTGTCAGCACGATCCGACGCTCAACTTCGAAACAAAGCATGACATCGACACTGAATTCGATCGAGACTGTCTCTGACGCTAGCACTGCCCCCACTGAGCTCTCGACTGCGACCATCAGCGTTGACGGCCACAAATCGCGCGTCAAATCTAACATGTCGGCACACAAAGATCGCGATCTTCATACGCAGATCGAGGATCTGTTGATGGCATTAAGCGATCTTCAACGCCAACAGGCAGACCTGAGTCGCGAACTACAACAGGAGCGTGAGGATCGCGAAGAAGATAATACTTTGGCGAAAGAGATGCTCAAGCACCTACAGGAGCAGACTCCCGACGAACGGGTCAGTGACTTGATCTCGCAAGCGCAGGCCCGATTTTCTTCCGAGGAGTCCAAGCACGCGTCGATTCCCCAGACCAAGCAACAGCTTCATGATGACATGACACGGTGGAAGCAAATGCACGAGGTGGAGGCGAGTCGATGCTTGGACTTGACACGGCGTATGGACGATTACGAGAAAGAAAACTCCTCTCTGAAAGATCAACTTCGCGAGGCGCGCAGTCGAATTCAAGATGGATATCACGATCGACAACGACTGGAGCGGAGAAACCAAGAGCTTCGGGCGAAGACCCCGACTTCGGAGTTCTCACCTGCAGAAGCCTCGGTCTCTCCGTCGAGTTCCAACGAAGCATCGTCGCCCACCAGTACGGGTCTTCGTGAATTCAAGCTGTCACGCACCAATTCGCAGAAGACGACCCCCTCGTTCAGCAAACGATCTAGTAGCTTGGGCCTTCAGACTGTGCTGTCCACGGAAAACAACAAGCCCGCTGCCGAGGAAACGCTGCTGCTCGAGCTAGTCAACGCGAAGACGGCCGAAGCAGTCGCCAAACAAGAATTAGAAGAAGTGAAGTGCAAGATGGAATCGTTGCGAAAAATGATCAGCGCGCCTCATGCACGCCCTGAAAACCGACATTCATATATTGGCCACTCATCTTCCCGAGGCAGCATCAGCAAAGTCTCAACGGAATCTGCGAAGTCTACGGGTTCTTCTCACACTGGAGGCAATGGAGGTTTCTTTAGCGGATGGGGACGACGGGCGGCGCCCAGCAACGAGGCTCCATCGTGAGATGCTACTATTTCTTGTAGCCCTACTGCTTTCATGCACCGTATGGTCTAGGGCGGATGTAATGTTATGTCCTTCTATCTATGTTTTCTGTTCAAGTACATATTAGATATCCCACATATTCGAGAGACTCGCATATACATTGTCAAGCGACTGTGTATTATCACATCTGATTTGCCCGCAGTCCATGATATAGAGAGCGTCTTTAGGAACTTTTTTATTTGCTCAGATGTACACGGCATCATTCCATCTTTGCCAAGTCCCTAGCTTTTAAAATCAAGTCTGTACGTCACCTCGAATGCATGATGCTAGATCCACACTCGCGACAATGACCTAAATTCTACTCTCATTCCCCTGACCCCAACAAGCTGAAATGCCGCCTCGGCCTGTTCAAAATCGGAGCGTTTCTTGATGGGCCGTTTGACATCGAGATATTCTCCCGACAACAAAGATCCCCGACAATGGGGTACCGGCCAACGGTACACAGAATGGAACCGCGACTGTGAGAGTCACTATACAAGCCGTGATGACGGGGAGAACATCCCGGTGATATAAGCAATAGAACTCGAGGACGGACGACTGAACCCCCGGAATTCAAGTTGTCCGCTTCAAATCGATCGGAGAAGCCCCGATGCGGGGAAAAAAGGCCAACCGCTGCCCCCCTAAGTACACGAGCATGATGTTTGGCCTCTCTCTCCGCATAGCATTCAATCAGGGATAAGACCTGATTCTGATATAAAATTCAGCTGTATACTCATCGTGAAATCATTCCACCAAGATGGTTCTCGCGCAGCCCCAGAATCAACATGTCAAAGGACTTTTTGACCTGACCGGCAAAGTCGCCGTCGTGACTGGTGGTGCTCGTGGGATCGGCCTCGAAGTGTCTCGCGGACTAGCTGAGGCTGGTGCTCATGTATGGGCTCCTTCCATCTTGGAAGGCTCCATCTTCTGACTTGGATGCAGGTAGCGTTGCTTTACAATTCATCCAAGACAGCTGAAGCCACCGCCGCGGATATCGCAGCCACGAACAACGTGCGCGCCGTTGCATACCAGGCCAATGTCGCCGACCAGTCTGAGATTGAGTCGGTGATTCAGCAGGTCGCTAGGGACTTTGGAAAGCTTGACATTCTTGTCGCCAACTCGGGCATCGTGAGTAGCGTCGCCGCCGAAGACTATACCCCCAGCCAGTGGAGCGAAATTATGAAGGTCAACCTTGACGGTGCATTCTACTCTGCTCAAGCGGCCGCTCGTATCTTCAAGCGGCAGGGTCATGGTAATGTGATATTCACGGCTTCTGTGAGCGCGACTTTGGTCAATGTCCCTCAAAAGCAAGCCGCCGTGAGTAGCTAGACCCCGGAGACGTGGTTAATTCAAGAATGTATTGAAATGCTAACGTCAAGGAGTATAATGCGTCCAAAGCCGGCGTAGTACAATTGGCCAAGTGTCTTTCTGTCGAATGGGTCGACTTTTGCCGGGTTAACTGTATCTCGCCTGGCTTCATCGCGACCGACATCCTTGACATCCACCCAGAGGAATGGCGCGCCAAGTGGTACGATATGATACCTGCGAAACGCATGGCCCAGACATACGAATTGAAAGGGGTAAATGTCGACCACCAGCGGCACACAGTAACTGGTCGGCTAATGGTCAGTTCATAGGCTTATGTCTTCTGTGCTTCCGATGCTTCGAGCTACATGACCGGAGCCGACATTATAATAGACGGGGGTTATACCCTCCCTTAAACAAGTGAAAGAAATTTGGTGTCATTTCATTCATGCAAGTAGATGGTCATTCACTTCCCCTGGCCTGGATTGGCAAGGCTCGTTAAACGCCCCGTGGGCTGATTCAGAAAATCGACTATAGTCGACTCTTGTTGATGCAGGGTCCAGTAAATGATAAGCCTTCTAGCAGACTTGGCAGATCTTACAAGACCGAGTCCGTCCCACCGAGCTGCGCCATGTCCAGAGTTGGCCACATCAAGGGATAGAGCTGTACCAGCTGCATTTGTGGAGACTCATCAGTTGGAAGGGTCCCGCAATTAATGGACTGGTTGAGACATGTGCCGCATTGGGTCTTGAGTACGGAAAGGCATCTGAGTGCGTTCGGATTTAGAAACTGCCATGGACTCGAGGATCCTCATGGCTTCTTGGATTTGTCCAACCCATTCAATCGCACGAAATTGCTGAGGATAATTTCGAAGACAAAGGACTGGATTAAGAACTGCTTGTGACAAGAAGTACAGGCCATACCAGCAGGCCATCAGAGTCCGCGGCTCACGTGCCCAAAATTGAGAAATTAGCTCCACAGTGTCATGACTTGATTCCAGACATCGCTGAACAGCAACCCTGACAGGGTTATCCAGAGTAGGGCGCTGCCCGGGTCGTGCCATGAGCTGACCGAGAAGGAAGGGCCGATACATGAATATGCGGAAGTTTCGATATCTCCAATGCAAAATGGAGTGACAGAGCCGGAATCTAGGTTCTTGACTGACGTTTTCTTGAAAGAATGAAGGCATAGAATTCAGCCAGCCTCCGATCAACCGATCATCTAAATCAATGAGCTCTGATGCAGGTGGGAAGGGTGACGAAATGATCTTGGAGTAGAGTTGACTTGTAGTCATGTGGAAAGTCGCTTGGGTTCGTAAGTGAGTGTAGACTGTCGTTTCATCAGCCGACTGCGGCAATGACTTTGCTCCTTGCGTGAAGTCCTGAGCAAATGTTAACCATGTTGTAATGGAGAGCATAGCCTGAGTGACTGACCGTATCGTGGACGTTCATGGGAAGCCCCACGTCAATACTCTCACTTGGAAGATCGAGCGGTCGGAAAAAATGTGACAATAGCACTGACATCGAAAATGTAGATGCAGTGCCAGATGCGTCGCCTCGTCTCAAGGTTGAAAAGACGATTTTCCTGACTTGCACTGTTTTTATAGAGTCCGATACCCATCGCAATGCGGCGTACAAGACCCACTAAGTTGTATCCGGAATTCGGCATGTTTATCTTCTCCATGAAATTCGAAAGAAGGGCTAGAGCCTGCACGAGAGATGGATTTCTCATTTCCAGCATGTCAATGGAAAGCCGCGCCTTAGCAGCTTCGAATAAACAGGGGTGAATATCCGTCTGTTCAGTGGCTGTTGCCCACGCACCAACCGCGGCGATTATGAAAAGAAGAGCTTGCCAATCATCCCTAGCTGGTCGAGGGATTACTTCCATGAATTGAGCTCGGAATGTTGCTTCGTGCACGATCGGGTATGATGGGTGGAAGAGAGAGAAATATGCATCGACAAAAGGCTCAAGCTGGCCCAAAGCCAAAGTCTTGAGAGCAAAGGGGACGGTTGCAGTCGGACGATTTGCCGCCCAAGTGTGCTGTTTCAACCTCGATATACAATCTGTTCCAGTTGTCTTGGTATCAGTAATGTGCGGTAAAGTAGTACCAGACGCGAATCCTGCCTCGATCTCAGTGTCATCATCAAGAAAGAACGACAAGATGCAAACCTAAGTGAAGGCCTTCAGAGGCACTAGGTAAGCTGGCCATGCTGTCGACGAATTTATCTCTGCCTCTTTCTCCAATGCTTTCCGCCCGCCAGAAATCCTTTTGTGAGACGGAAGTATCTAATGATGGGCCGGACGTTGCCTGTGGTGGTATCTCTGGGCCGAGCGAGCGACGATGCGGCTCGCAACGGACAAATTGAGATTGCTTTGGAGTCTCCGAGTAACCTCTTGTATTGTTCATGCTAGTCGAAGGATAATGCTGTGTTTGGTGTTTTGGGTTCGCGAGATGCACCTTTGTCTCTGTTCCTCGATGGTCCAGTGAAGAACCGCCCAGGGGCTGAGACTTGAGAATCTCAGCTAAAAGGAGATGCAGGCGATGAGTCTCCTACGGGAGCACCAAAGCTCATTGAGTGTGTTCCACATGATTGAGGAATAATCTGCTGCAGCAGCGCCTTGGTTCGAGCCAGCTCACTCTCCACCTCGTTGAGATGGTGCCGAATGAGTGGCGTTTTCACCTGTTCGTCATAGATGCATCTTCTACCACGCTTGTGACACAGTGCACAGGTGGGAATCAAGCGATCACACTGCAAGCATGTCAGTGTCAATCCAATTCGTCTTCCGTGAAGCTCACCCTGGTTCTCCTGCGGCGACATTCTCTGCAGGCTTGTGGAGCCATGGGGCGCGCACTCTCCTCGCGCGCCTCGTCAGTCAAGCTTCGTGAAGGCGATTCTGATGATACGAAGAGTTGTTGATCTTGCGTCTAGAAAGGTGATCTTAGAGCTTGTTCAATAGCGCGTGGGGACGTGGAATAGAGGCACTCACTTTGGAATTGGTATCCGGGAGAAGGATCGAGCGACACGGCATCTTTTGTACAGACACGAACAGTCGGCTCCGTGGAGTCTGCAAAGAAAGTCCGGTAGAAGTAGGAGTTGAATGAGAGAGACGACATCAAGACTGGACAGACGAATGCTCTTGAAACATCAAAGAGTGAAAGTGAGCATAGTCACAGAGTCCTCTGTTCAAACTTGGAGCACCTTCAAGGTGGGGTAGATCACACGAGCAGGACAATAATGCTTCAGAAGCTTGAAAGATTGAGAAGAGAATTCGGATGCAATGGATGATGAGTACGTGTTTTCTGCTAGAATCTTCGTTGTTACACACATGCAAATAGTGTCGCGCGTGGAAGGATTGACGCCTTTCCAGAATCACTGATAGCTGCCAACGCTTGGGGGGGAGATCTTCAACACGAGTTCCCCATTCACTCTCTTTCTCCCCTAGTTCCAACTCCAAGACACCACCTTCAAGAAAGAAGTCGTGGGTGAGCCAGTTGTTGGACCACGGCTTACCATTCAACTTTGCATTCTGGATATAGATGGACTTATAGCCGGGATCAAAGTTGATGTTTCTAATGGTAGAAATCGTGCCAGAGATGGGGTTGGTGATGCTCACTTCCTTGAAGTACGGAGGGGTGATGAGGTAGACGTTCTGTCCAGGAACAGGCCACAAACCCATCATGCTCAGTACCACGAACGAGCCCATCGCTCCACTGTCATCGTTGCCTGCAATACCGGCGGTGGTGGTGTTGAATTGAGAAGGAATATAGAAATGGCTGTATCTAGCCGAAAGAGCGGGACGTCCAGAGTAGTGGAACTGGAAAATGGTCAAAAAGGCCTGCTCATCCCCAACGTAGAGCAGGCCTGATTCGTGAAGGAACGTTAGTCGCTTGGTGAATTCCTCTGCGCCTCCCAATGTCTTAATCAAAGACCCCATGTCATGCGGGGCATAGCTGTGAGCATGTCAGCAATGGCCGATCTAAGGGGAGGAAACAAGCCGAACTGACAAAGTATAGAGCCAGGCGCTTCCTTCATAGGTCTCGTGGCCATTAGGGTTCAAATAACAGGAAGTGAAATTCAACAGTGGGCTGCAGAAGCTGGGGTCTTGAAAGCCCCAGGTGCCATTCATATAACGAGGCTGCAAAAAGCCGGTAAAACCAGTGTCGACGCCATTGATGCTCGATGTTTGATCGGCTTTGAACATGTGGATCCAATTACCAGAGCGCTCCAGATACTTTTCATAATCGGCTTTGTTGCCTCTCGCTTTCGCAATTTCGGCAATACAGAAATCATTGTACGCATATTCAACAGTCCTGGAAATAGACCGAGTGTGTGTGCCTGTCCCATATGGGTCGTAGTCGTCAGTCGGGATGAATCCAAGACCTTTCCAGCTATGCAGTCCGCCACGGCCTTCCACATTCCAGTTCTTAGGTTCGACCTCGGCGTCCTTGACAACAGCCTCGTACGCAGTGTCCCAGTCGATATCTGGGACCTTTTTCAGGAAGGCATCAGCCATCAGCACGTCTGCATTAGAGCCACCCTGGGTGTAGCCCTTGCAGAGAGACATTCGGCAATCCGGTAAGAAGCCTTCGTTTCGGTAGATATCGACAAGACTGCGCATCATCAAAGACTGCGAGAGGGGGTCTAGCAGGGTAAGAAGGGGATGGATGCTGCGGTATGAGTCCCAGATACTAAAAGCGTGTCGTCGTCAAACCAGAGATACCTCAAAGACTCGGCCATGACGTTGTTTACTTACCAGTAATAGCTGTCGTAATAAGGCTCGTCACTTTGCCAAAGAGGATTTTCACCCGTGTAATCTTGAGGACTGATCATAGCTCGGTAGGCGCCACTCCAGAAGACCTCCTGTAAATCTTTGGAAACACCCTCCGCATCAACTGATATGACATCGAGCTTCGTCCTCCAGGCAGACTTGGCTGCGGCAACAGTACCTTCAAAGTCAAAGTCTGGTTGTTCCCGCTCAGCATTGGCACACGCCTGGTTGGTATTTATGAAGCTCACACCGACGCGGGCTAGCATCTCGTTATTTTCCGGGCTCTTGAACTGAGCAAAAGTACCAGCGGACAGGGTAGCAGCCGAGTCGGTCCCGTCGGCCGTGAGCATCACGTTCTCGACTGTGTAATTGGCCCGATTTCTCGACCACACGCCGGTTTTCCGCAGATCGGCGCCCTTGAAGTCGATACAGAAGTGGAGATTGTACCTACCAATTCCAAAACTGGGACTGAATGTGCCGTTCCCCGTCAATCGTCCCGTATTGGGGTCCACGGAAGCATGACCAGATGAACGTGACTGGGGCAAATCCATCAAGTCCACTAGAATCACCGGGCTAAGCGACTCTGCCAGGCCGTCAAAGGTGAATCGATAAAGAGCAGAGCGATTCGTTGTGGTCATTTCAGCCTTGACGCCGTTGGTTAACGAGATACTAAAGTATCCGGGGTCGGCCACCACCGAATCTTTTTTCCATGCAACGGCTCGATCATTCTGCTGCCATTTGCATTTATTGATATCGTCGCTGGGACATGATGGTTGTGCGAAGATTGGGAAGTTTCCCAGCGAGGGAGACTAGAGTAGATGTTTAGGGTCCTATTCTTGCTTCAGGGTTTGGAGATCCATACACCACCGGTGCCGGAGTCATGCATATGGGAGAACCCGGTCACAACCGATGTGTCCCAGGCAAATCCGGCTTGGTTCTCGCCTTGTGTGTCGGCGACGGCTTTTGCCATACCAAAAGGCAGAGTTGCACCTGCGAATACGTGGCCTGGATCCCGTCAGTCATGTCGTTGAGGCTGCGCAAGTGGCAACTATAGCGCACCTCCATTTGCCGTTCCAATTAGAGGATCGACATAATCTAGGACATCGATCTTATCGGTGGAGGCCTCTCGTGCACCCAAAGCAACAGAGCTATGAAGGGCCGTCCCAATTGCCACGGCTTCCACGCAGCCTCGGAATACTCGTGGAAGCATCCTGAGATCGAACGAGCAGCCCGAGCTCCCATAATCTTCACGTCTGGATTCAGAATTGTCTCGCGGTCGCAGTGGTCGACGCGTAGGTAGGGTTGATGCTTCGTTGTTTACAATTGTGGGGGAGCATTCCAGAGCCTTAGTTGGGTCGAAATGCAACGCAGGCCAGAAGGTAGGGAATCATCTTCATTATTGTATGTTGATCTGGGTCACAGCGCTCCTGAACCTTGAGCGGGTGTGACATTTGGGCAGCTTGCAGAGGTACATGGCCAACGTGCGCTTTCGTAGGGGTCCCCCACGTCCGAGCTCATTTCAGAGGCAGCATTGACCGCAGTGATAGACATGGAGGGGGCCCGAAGAAGCAATTAGCCCAAAATGAAAGGCAATTCCATCAATAGTGCAACACCGGGTTCCTGACCAAGTGCCGATCTTTGGAAGCCAGAGCAGGATCGGCGAATGAATTCGAGCGGGGAAGTCTGAGACTCGTGGGGGGTTTGTGGAGGATTCAGACAAGTAGATGCCAGCGGGGTCATGGTCCATGTAACCTGATTACGCTACGTCGAGCACGCCAGACAAGGTTTGTCGTTGTCCCTCAAGCACCAGTCGGCCAGTTGCAAACTGGTCCGGCCATCGTGAGTTCGGGATGTTTGAGCCCGACAATGACACCATCTCTTCTCCTCATGCCTCTGGTAAACATACCCATTCGCGTATTCTCAAATCATCCATGTGAGATGCCCCGTGTGAGAGAAAGCTTGAGGAGAAACACAGAAGAAATCAACGTAATTATATGACTTCATATCATTTCCAATCCCCATCATTCGTGCGTTACACAAGGGCTCATCTAGGATTCCAGATTGCCCTCTGTAAAACCCCTGGGAGGGTCCATATTCAGACCCCGATTTAAATGAAGTCTGTAGCAATGCTGTCCCATGACTTTCCCGTGGTATCGGCCAACGGTCTGGGAAGCTCTGGATAGATGAATGGTCGGGCAAAACCTCCTTCTGACGGCATACGAGAATTGAGATATGCCCGAAGATGCATATTCTCCGTCTGAACCCGAGAGAATTCTTCTCGAAGATTCGCCATCTTCTCAAGAAGTGACCGGTGGGACTCAACTTCTCTTACCATGAGATTCAACTGATTGAGGTACTCGACTTGATGTACCGCATTGATGCGGTTGGCATCTGGCTGGTAGAGGTGGGCCAAGACCTGCGAATACATTTCAAAGACGGGCGGTAAATTGTCTGGGAGCTCAGTGTCATAGGTATCCTCTTTTGAAATGGAGCAATTCGTTGTGGCCAACCCAGGGGTTTCATATCCTGTTAACGGCGATCCTTGCACACTCACACTCTCTCTAGAGGGCGGCTCCGTTCTCTGAGATAAACTTTCAGGCGGTGCCTCTAGAGACTCCATCATTGTTGAAGATGATGGGGGCGTCAGATCCCACGCCTGCTCTTTGCAGGACGGGCAATGAAATATGCCGGGGACTGCGTTCGCAGCAGACAAGCACTGGGTGTGGTAGGCTCTACAGCATGTCCCGCACCCGATTAGATTTTCGGGCAAGCGACACTCGGAGCAAACGAAGTTATGTGGCTTCCCTGCATCTATGGAATGTGTCAACGCAAAACTCCTTATGAAAACAAGATAGACATACGAATCCAGTCATGGTAAATTCGACTCTGTTCGGAGTCCGGTAGGGCACTTCGTCGAGATAAGGACCGCCATGCTCGTGTGTGCACGCTGGGCTCGACATCATCTGACTCAATGGACGCTCTCACAAGCCTTAAACTACCATGATCACCGACCGGTACTTTGCTCCGAAGCATCCTCGGAGTATGAACTATCGGCTGAAGAATAAGCTGAAAAACTTCAAGAATGGATCTGCCGGGTGGTCCGGGATCCCGAATCTACTCCGAGAGTCTGCCGAGTTACATAATCTGTCTATCCGACGACGGGGAGCTTCCCTGAAGGTTCAGGTTGCTGTTTCCTTCATCTCTATAGCTTATCTTTCCCAAAATGTGGAGGCACTACTACCTTGTTGGGAATTCTCAGCACTAGGGGTAATTTCACATTGCATTTCACCTTAAATGAATCTCTACACTCGCGATCTTGGTCTGATCTCTCTCTCACACAATGCCCGGGGTGCCTTCCAATAAAGCGTGCGAGAGGTGTAAGAAAAGGCATCTGAAGGTTGGACTTTTCTATGCAAATACATTTTGGCTTTGGTTGACCATGATCAGTGTGATGAAACTCGCCCGCACTGCCAACGATGCACGGGGGCGGGGGTAGAGTGTCCGGGTTATGTCCAAACCCGCAAATTTATCGACCAGGGGGGCTTCTGTGAGACGTCGATATGCCCCGTATCAAGAGTTGCACTCAAAAGCTGGAACACCGGCGAATGCTGCCCAAATGGGCGAGGAACATGTACCTGACTCGACACAAAACGAGATGCAAGCCGAACCACCGCATGAGGCAATGCTGACATCAACGGATGACCTTGAAACGGCAGAAGAGCCAAGTGGATTGAATCCAATGCAAAACCAATTCTCCGTTCCCAAGCCGCCAGAGCCTTCTCATGCTCCGGAAAACCACAGAAATCCCAGTCACAGCCGTGGATTATCTAGAGGCACCTTGCAGAGTTCAGTGTCACCAAATGTTGCACTTGGACTCTCTCCAGATTTTGAAGGCTCTCAGAGGCCAAGTCCACGTGAACGAGCTGATTATGGAAGGCTGCTTTCTACGGAGAGTGTATCACAGCGGAGCGAAAAGGAAGAATTCCAAGATATCTTCTCAGAACTCATGACGGGGACCGAGCATGAGGTTGCTTTTCTTATCCGAAATTACGCTCAAGTTATTGCTCCCTGGTATGTCATTTTCCACGTGGCTTTTTTCCTCTGCTTTTCCTTTTTTTTTTTGCGGCAGGCTTATGGTCAATTCAGGTTGGATGTTTCTGACATGGGCAAATTCTTCGCGGTCCTGGTGCCAATCCGCGCCATCAATTGCAATGCACTGAAATATTCTATTGCGGCTTTATCAGCAAAACAACTCGGTCGGGTAAAAGGTGCCAAGTCCTCCGCCGGAGGTGGCATGTTCACCAGTCCTGCAACAACGGAGGTGTATCCAAATTCGGCCCAGGTCGACTGGTACCTCAAGGCAGCCAATTACTACTACTTGGCTGTTTCAGATCTCAACAGCTCGACCTCTGATGGGTATACCCTGGTGTCCAGCTCGGCTGTCTTAGATTCGCCGATCGAATTGGTTGGACGATGGCTGAACAAGCGAACCCCTCAAAGCGTGGGCCAAGCCTCGGTTAATGGCGCTTTTGTGAAAAAGGCTGAAGACATGCTTGCTAGCATTGCGCTATTGACCTTGTACAAACTTCTAGATGCTAAAGGCGAAGAATGGCACATGTACGATCTCTCGCATTCCAGTGGTAAATTTAACTGACATGAATATTCACAGGCATCTTTCTGGTATCCAACCTTTGTTTGACTCTTTCCTGCGGATTCATCAAAAGGGGTCGGTTCCGTTTCCTCATGGCATTCGAGCCTCTTTCTGGAATTTTGTGAGACAGGACTACCTCGGAAGCTATTTCGCTCGCTCCGAGACACATCTTGACCCTCAAAATCTTCCTTTGTGGCGGGCAGCGGGCATCAAATTCGATGATCAAGAGAAGTTACATGCATTGAACAGCGGGTCAACTAGTCTAATACTAGAAGATCAAGCTGCGAACGGTCTATCATGGCTTATTTCAAAAGTCGCCAATTTCCTCGCTAAGTCGAAGCAATCTCAAATGGCTCAATGGACTGGATCTCCACCAAACAACTTACCAGGGTCTCCAGGCTCGCCGTCTGGCTCTAGCGAGCACTCCTATCCTAACACGAATACCTGGCTCGACCTTTGTTTCGAGTTTCAAACGTGGTTCGAAGGTGTCCCGGAGACTTTCCGCCCATGCGTACGCATCGAACACCCCAGAGACCTTGCCAAGCCAGAGAGTGGCCAACTACCGTTCCCGGAGGTCTTCTTTAGCTTAGCGACCTGTGCTGTCACCATGCAGCATTATCATTTCGGAAGAATCGCGCTCCTACTTAATCGCCCACCAGACACTGTCAGCGCTCCAAGCACCGCCTT
Organism: Penicillium maclennaniae; assembly: GCF_028827695.1. Lineage (NCBI taxonomy): Eukaryota > Fungi > Ascomycota > Eurotiomycetes > Eurotiales > Aspergillaceae > Penicillium > Penicillium maclennaniae. The sequence continues at coordinate 3,351,476 of NW_026623220.1, forward strand.
TGACCGGTTACAAGGATATCGTGAAGTTACGAAGGAAGTGGAGTATCGCAGCCGTGAAGTATGTGGCATCGCTTTGGGACGTCCTCAGGGAGAGGTGCGTGTGTATATGGTGCCACTATTGTTTGCCGTCGGGCAATGTTTGGAAGGTGCCGATGAGCGCAAAATCATCGTGGACCTGTTGCGGGGTGTGGAGGCGGATCTGGGCTGGGCCACTGAATTTGCAGTCCAGAGTCTCCAATCATCTTGGAGTCGATGAGCTCGGCTAGCGCGTCGACCGTAAAACACCAATGGAAGAGCGTAAAGCCTCCGTGATTATAGCCACGTTTTGTTTGGAGGCGCTTCCTATGATCTTCAAGTGAACCTCACCATAGAATTGACACCTCAGGTGGTAATGATCTAGTGCTAATACCAACTCTTAATCGAACCTTTTTTTTTTTTCTTTCTCAAAATATCCTTCTGGCCTTTCGGTCAGACGCAACAGCGCGAAATCCCTTTGGACTAGCTTCCATGGTCACCTGCAGCACGTTTGGCAGACTACGAACGATTGTCCAACCAAAGCAAATCTCGAGGACCATTTGGAGGATCTCTAACAGCTTTCGGCAAATGCCATATAGGCTATTTCCCGGTATGAAACATGAAACAGCCTTAATCTTTCGCCTCGGCCGAGTCAGGTCATCCCAAAGCGCTTAGTATGACGACACCACTGGGCAAGAAGTAGGAATCTATCGCCCCATAATGAGTGCGGCGATAAGCCGCGGGGAATTGCCGAAGTAGCCTTGTGGCAATGGTAAGCGACAGGCTTGAAGTTAGAAAGTCTGACAAGCAAATGGGGCCGCAAGCCGTGCGGGGGAATAATCCGGGGCGAAGAGTGGAACCCGGGGTAGCTCATGCTTTTGGACAGGAGTATGGGCATGCACATGGCTATCAGGACCCATAATGGCTCCCTTGATCCTTTTCCAAAAGATACTTGACCTATGGGAGCACTCGTGTTCATAGAAAACTTCTGATGCGCCACACCTTGGGGCTATCCAGTCTTGACTTTATACGTTGCACGGTATTTTTGAGCTATCGGCAAATCTCCAGCCGGCTGAATTCCGCACCAAGGCTAAGCTTGATTCTTCTTAAAGCTGATCAGGGAACCCCCCCTCTGAAATCGCTTCTGAATTACGCGCAAGTCTTACTCCATTGATTGATTCTTGACATCTGCGCGAGTCACCCATTATGGAGATGAACTATGATGCCAGCGTACGTCTTTGCCCGTTGTGTTGATGGTACCAGCTAACAGAGATCTTTCTCTAGGCTCTTCACCAGTATGCACAATGTTGTTCCAATGACTTAATGTCTACTAACGAGGACCAGGCTCGAGGAGGAGCTGGGGACGACGATCTATCCCGGCACGGAGATCATGGCCGATGTAGGCGTCCACCACTTCATCCACTCTTCAGTCAAGTCCGACCGCGTGCTGGTGCCCCAGCCATCTAATGACAAACATGATCCACTGGCAAGTTTCCCTTTAAGCTGCTCACTGTGCGACTTCTAATGACTCCATGTTATTTAGAACTGGAGCCGCTTTTGGAAGATGAGTGCCATGGCGATTTCAACGGCGACCTCGTTCAGTCAAGGCATAGGACCCCTGGCTCTAGCGCCCATGTTTCCCCAATTAATGGAGGCCTTCAACTCCGACTTGGCCGGTGTGGTGCAGTTCACTGGTGTCTGTATTTTGGTGCTGGGCTTCAGCAATTTCTTCTGGTAAGATGAACGTTGAAGTTGGGATGTCGTAGGTCTAACCAGATTGGTATATAGGATCCCCATTCAGACCTCGTATGGCCGTCGCCCAGTTCTGATCTTCTCGACCTTGATTTGCCTCGTCAGTAATATTTGGCGTGCCCTTGCAACTTCATACGGCAGCTACATGGGCGCCTGTATTCTCAATGGGTTCGGTGCAGGCCCGGCTGAGGTTCGTTTGAAAATCATCCGTCCGAAGTCTTTCTCTAATATTTTTTCATATTGATACAGACCTCTCAACCCGAGATCATCGCGGACATTATGTTCCTTCATGAGCGTGGTGCTTACAACACCCTCTACTTTACGGCTTACTTTGGATCGCTCATGGTAAGAATACCCCACGTCGGAAAAACCATCTTCTAAAATCTACTAGGTCGGTCCTATCATTGCTGGTCCCATGGCAGAGCACGTTGGCTGGCGCAGCTTTTTCTGGCTGAATGTCGGCGTCCTGGGAGTCGTCCTGCTTTTCCAGATCTTCCTTTTTCCGGAAACCAAATGGCGCCGTGTTCATCCCGATGATGTCGCGAATGAAGCCAATAGCACGTCCACAACAGAGATTATGGCTGAAAAGCCTGTCGAGATCACCCAGCAGGAAAACATCAACGTGGAAACTGCCGCACAGCAAGACCCATATCTGCACCACGGCATGCCATCGAAGCAACAGTTCAAGCTGTGGCAACTGGATGGGAACAACCTCAAAACTGTCCTGCTCAGCTTTTGGATTCCTTGGAAGTTGTTGAGCTTCCCTATCGTTGAGCTGGCAGCCTTTGTGGTGTCCTGGTCAGCCAGTTGCTTCTTGACGCTAAATTTGACCCAGAGTCAGGCCTTCGCGGAGCCTCCCTACAACTTCAACAGTCAAACAATCGGGTTCTTTAACTTTGCTATTCTTATTGGAGCCTTCATCGGCTTGGCCACCAATGGTCTTCTCTCAGATTGGATATCGATGAAGTCCACTATTAAGAACAAGGGCATTCGAGAGCCCGAAATGAGACTGCCGGCCATGGCGATCTACGTGGTGATTATGATCATAGGAAACTTCGTCGTCGCCTTTGGCTACCAGTACAAATGGGACTGGAAGGTAAGTTCACGTGTTCCTCGTACGAGCTTTTCATAATCTAATGTCTCGTAGGTGATTGTCATCATTGGCTACACAGCCGCTGGAATCCAAGTTGCTGCTCTTCCAGCCATCGCCAGCACTTACGCCGTCGACAGCTACAAGCCCGTCGCCGGCTCGATATTCGTGTCTATTACCGTCAACAAGAATGTCTGGGGGTACGGCTTTAGCAAGTTCATCACTCCGTGGGTCATGGAGAGCGGCTTTGTCAAACCCATCATGGTCAACATGTGTCTGACAACGTTGTGGTGTCTCTGTGCCATCCCATTCTACTTCTATGGCAAGAGATTCCGAGGTTGGACGGCAAAGTCTTCGGTGCACAAAATGTAGACACTTGATTGGCGCAATACGTTGAGGACGGATCAAAATTGAATCAACACCAATCCATTGAATGCTTTCAGAATAAACGAGCTAGCGCTGTCGCTTGAATGTGGCCGGTATCATCGTAAAGAAGTGCAAGACAAATCGTGTTCAAATGCTCAAAAGTCGTCGTCATCGGGGTCGTAGAGATCAAGATCCAAAGTTGCCTTCGGTTTCGGTTTCGGCGCTGGGGCTGGGGCATGGCCAGATGGCCGAGGTGGTGGTGCACCGGCGAAGGATCCAGCTTGCGCCGCAGCCTGAGCTGCCTCGTCCTGCCTTGAGTCCACCGCAGGTGGCGGAGCGGGTGCTTCTGCGACTCCGAGGCCCTCTGCCTCCCGTATCAGTCGCTCAACCTCCTTCTCTGGATCTGTTCCAGCTGCAAGCTGAACTTGACCCATCAAGCCCATGCGTATCCGCTCCTCCATCGGATATGGCAACATGTAGACCTCGCGCGTGACATTCGCGGACTCGTCTAGCCACTGTGTCGCGCTCTTGGTCACGGATGAGACTGGTTCGGTACTTTTCTCCGCGGTCGGCTCGCCATTGGTACCTGTCATTGTGGCATCCTTGTCTGTAATTTGTGGTCGCATTCCCTGGCCTTTGTTTCCGGCACCACTGGCTGCATCGGCAGCGGCTTCATTATTGTATTTGCTGATGCGACGTGCAAAATCCAAGAGAAGGCGGTAATCAATCTCCTTGCGAGAAGCCAGCTTCTTCGCCCGGGTCTCGTTCTCTTCTTCGTAGTCTTCGTCGCTGTCGCTTTCGTCATCGCCGCAGGCAGTCCGGATCTCTTTATCAAATTCCTCAATATCTCGAACTATTCCCTTCACTCGGTCCTCCAGTTGTTCGGCTTCTGCTCGGAGGAGTAGAATTTTTGCGTAGTTCTCTTGATGCCGTCGAAGTGTGTCGATGGAGGTGGTTAACCTGCTGTCGGCTTCCAGTAGGGCTGTAGCTGCAGCCGGCGCTCCTGCTGCAGCGGGAGCCGTGGTCAGAGTTACAAGAAGCGCATTGAGTTTAATCTCGACGTCAGAGAGGGAGGTCTGCACGAGGGCGTTCATTTTGGAGGAAGCTTGAAGGCGCGATTGCTTCAAGGTTGGGATGAGAACACAACCAGAAAATAGTAGGATTCTGCTTGCCGATGCTTGGAGGATCTTATGTTGAGTACTGTACTGTTGGTCAGTTACCAAAGGGATTGGCACCTCCGAAATCGCAGCGCAAACAGCTTGGAGCAAAGGGAAGCTCGAAGCTGAAATGCGGAGCCTCCCACTTCGGTCAATTACCGATCACGTGCTCGCATACAAGATTCACATTCGAAAACTGCGATCGAATTCGAGTTCTGAGCTGGACCAGTAGAAGAGATTAAGTGACTCGTGTATCCTAGGTTACAGTCGACAATACTTGGTTATTTCACAACTGCTAGTGGCTCAACGGCTCTTCGGCAGTGGGGGTCCAATGTTGCTTCCACTTATCAGCACCTCGGCAATTGCAATTGAACGTCTTTTGTCTATTGATTCTGTACGTACATGCAAAGCGCAACGGCTTATACAACTTATGACTCGCGCTTCGAACCCTTGACTGTCAACCTGCCATGGAAATCCAGCCAGATATCGTTCTCCAGCGTCCCCTCTCACGCTGTGAGCGGGGTCCAGGCCTGATCCTCGTCCGACCTTCGTGCTACGCAGATTGCCAACGACAAAATCACAGTCTTGACCCAGAACCGCTCCTGAAATGGGCAGAAGAAAGCTTTGCAATAGTTCAAACCACGTTCGATGCAGAGACTAGCGATGCTGCTAAAGTGCAAGACATGATCAAGGCGGCCAAGGATAGACTCCATAATCTGAGAGGAATGTGCAGTGAAGGATAGATACGGTTTAATAAGCAAGTTCATCATGAGGCTCCTAATACTGAGACATATGCTAATGATTCTCTAGTTTACGGTTCCAGGACTGACTATGCCCCTGGTTTCGCTGCAATTTTAGCAGACACGATCAAGAATGACTCAAGTCTGGCGGCAGCAGTCAGCTTTGACTACTGGGAAACCGGTGGAGAAAAGCCAGTCCTCTTCCATGCGCACAACGAACTAGAGGTTCCTTCCCAGGGATCGATGCAGACACATCGTTATGCCGACGTTGCTTCCTCGGGCTTTATAGTTCCGGGACATCATGCATTCAAAATATCGACCGCGGGTGTGTCGCATACTCGCAGTCTGGCCTTCTTGAAGAAGCATCTTGGTGGGCCATATTTTGACCTCGAGGCTATATGGGATGAACACACCTACTATGAGTTTGGCGATCGGTCGGTCGAGAAGACCATGGCCACGATGGTCCAGGAACCATACGTCAACCACGTTCCCACAGTAAGACACATGTTAAGAAAATTATGCTGCATTTGAAAAATACTGATGAAACTCAGCTGACGGGAGGCATTGGACGAACGCATCTGAGTCACTTCTATCTCAATCATTTCATCCACAGCAACCCCGATGATACAGCACTCGAGCTGATTAGCCGTACGGTGGGCACCGATCGGATCGTGGACGAATTCATCTTTTCTCTGACGCATACTCGGCAAATGGATTGGCTGTAAGTGATCACGATCAACGGCTACCTCTGCCTCTCACTCAAATCTCACGCTTGCCAAGACTGCCAGGAATTCCTGCGACTGGTAAACCCCTTCGCATCCCTTTTACTTCTGTGGTCAATATCCGGGGTGACCGACTATACCACGAGCATATCGCCTGGGACCAGGCCACCGCGTTGGTGCAATTAGGGCTGATGCCCGAATATTTACCATTTCCGTACCCTTTGCCTAATGGTAAGACGCCAGCTCTTGGCAAAAGATTTGAATACCGCGTGCCGGCAGCTGGGGCCGAGTCTGCCGAAAAACTGGAGAATGAGCACTCAGTTCTGTCGAATCAAATGTTCGAATACAAGATTCGTGAGGTCGATGACAAGTAAGGTCGCAGGGAACTCGGTACCTGAGGTACAGTAACTCTTGGGTGGTGGGAAATCTCCACCCACCGCGGGCCACGCAACCATGGATAATATTCTCTCCTACATCAGGGGGAGCGAGCTCTCAAATTTCTATAGTATTTAGTTTGATCATTCATGGGAACAACTTATCCTGCATGTGTAACTGCGCGATCTCCCCAATTGCGGCCCCGCAGCGCCCCCAACGCGGCACAGTGTATTAGGCCGAGCTGACCACTCTCACCGCCAGAACCTGTTCTTCGTGGAGAGCTCGGATCTCGCCGGAGCTGTTGGTTGACATCACCACAGCCTGGTGCCTAGGTAAACAATAAGACAGGGCGACCGCACTCGTTTCCTCATTCGATATGGATCCACGATCAATGCCGATCTCTAGCCCGCTTGAGCCAGGCTCGCTGCACTTTAACCCCACTGGGCCCATCATGTTGCGTAGATCGAGTATGGACTTCCTAGAAAGTTGGTAAAATCCGCACCAAGTCCGGCCCCAACCGGAAGAAGATGGTGCTTTGGGCATCATTCATCATTCATGCTATGGGGCCACGCAGGAGGCTAACGTCGAACGGCAGGATTCGAAAGTGACGAGTCCATGCGCTTGTGCCTCTATATAGACCCCGAGGTACCTGAAGGGACCTGCACAGGCCCGTTCTCAACCTCCTGCATCTAGTGTCAACATGGTGCTCGCCCTCGTACTGGCCCTTGTATCGGTCTGCTATGCAGCTCAATTGCCCATAGTTGATCTTGGTTACGAGCGGCACCGAGCCATCTCATTCAACGTATGTCACTGGCCCCTATATGCTTAGTGTGTAACTGACGGGAGAAATCTGCAGCACACTCATGGCTTGTATAACTTTAGTAACATTCGTTATGCCGCACCGCCTCTGGGCGACTTGCGCTTCAGGGCCCCCATGTTGCCTGAGCAGAATCGGACACAGGTGCAAGATGGTTCGGTAGGCCGACTTTGTCCGCAAGGCCTTCCTCTCTGGGAAGAGGATATCGAGCCTGCATTCCTGCTGAGTTTGGTGGAAGGCACCAGCTTCAACCTCTCGACCAACGTTTCTTCGTATCCGTATATCCCCCAGAAGATGGACCCTCGGACCACCGAAGATTGCCTGTTCCTGGACGTGATTGTTCCCAAAAAGATCTTTGATCGAGCTCAGAACAAGACTTTCGTTCCGAGCAAGACCTTGGCACCAGTTCTGGTATGGATCTATGGCGGTGGTTATACCGAAGGAGACAAAAGCATGTATAATCCCTCGGGCTTGATCCAGGAAAGTACCGAAGGCGATGGAATCTTGTTCGTTGCGATGAATTACCGCGTGAGTTTTGGCCCCCCTGCTGAGAAGCGTTGCCCCAGTCTAGATTGATCTGACACCTCCTTAGTTGGGAGCCTTTGGCTGGCTTGCCGGTGAATCTCTCACGAGCAACGGCACCGCGAATGCAGCGCTACACGATCAGCGCTTTGCTCTGGACTGGGTATACAAGAACATTCACTTGTTCGGCGGTGATCCGAAAAGAGTCACAATTATGGGTGAGTCGGCCGGCGGTGGTTCCATCATGCACCAGATCACAGCATATGGCGGAAATGCCGGCCCGTCTCCGTTCCAGCAGGCGATCGTACAGAGCCCAGGATGGGTTCCTGTCCCCAACAAGACGCAGCCGGAGCAGACCCTGCAGCAATTTTTGGGGATCCTCAATGTCAGCACGATAGAAGAGGCGCGCCAAATGTCGAGTGAGAAGTTGATTGCTGCCAATGCCTACCAAATCGCCACGAAGGCAGACTGGGGCGAATTCGTCTATGGGCCCGTTGTGGATGGTACTTTCGTGCCAGCTTTGCCCGGTCAACTTCTTTTGGAAGGCAATTTCGACCGCAATCTCAATATCATGGTGGGCCACAATGCAGATGAAGGACTCGTTTTCACTTCTCCGGATGCGCGCAACAGCAGTTGGGTGGCCACGTTCCTGGAACAGTATTACCCCAATATCCGGCCCAATGTTACCGAGTATGTCACCAATGTGCTGTATCCGGCCAAGTACGATGGATCTTACGGCTACACCACTCCACTCGAGCGCGCCGCTTTCCTCATCTCGGAGCTTATCTTTGTTTGTAATACAGACTATATTGTGAGAGCCCTTCGCCCCGACTTCCCTCAAGGATCCATTGAGCCCAACTGACTGTGTTTGACTTTTTCCAGAATCGAGCCTACCACGGCCACACATATGCCTATGAGTTTAGCATCCCTCCTGCGGTACATGGCCAGGATGTGCTGTACTCTTTCTACAACAATGGCTCCAGTGCACTCAGCTCTTCACTCGAAGGATTGTCCGTCACCAATGTTACGGTCGCCGAGATCATGCAAGAGTACTTCACCAGCTTTGTGGTAACCGGCACTCCAAGATCGGCTCTAGGCCCAACATTCCCTTCGCACGGTCAGCGGGGCCAACTGATGAACTTTGGCAACACCACCGTTCAGCCGATGCGTGACACGAGCAACAACCCGCGCTGTCGCTTCTGGCAGACGGCGCCTTACGCGTCATGAGCATGATAGATAGCGCTTTGTTTTGATTTAATTCCGTATACTTTCGTACCTGAGGAGATGGGAAGGTTGGGGGGGGTTCACTTGAATCTCCTTTCCAGACGAATGCAATGATTATATTTCAATCGTGTAATCTATTCATCGAACGCCAAGGTAGAGAAATGTAAATCGGAACGACCGACCATGTCCGGTATCTAGCTCTCGAAGTTCAGAGAAGCCAACCAGTGGTCCATAATTTGGTGGGTCGAACCACGGTCGTGATCAATTCATTGACCGGACCGAATTTTTCCACAGACAATTTAGGTTAGGAAAGGTGCGATACCTCGGGCCAACGGTTTAACAAAAGAAAATCGATAGATTACCGGCCCTTGTCTTTGAGCGGAAGGCCAGAGTTCCACATGGTCGAAAGAAACTGCTCCGGGGGTCTCATCACCCCACCAGAAACCTTGCATCTATAGTTTGCTGCAAGAGATTTCATGATATCGCGACATCCCATGGATTTTTTATGTCCGCTGATCAAAAGGGCCCAGACGGGCGGGGTTTCTCTTGGCAGCATTACAGCATTGCCTTGGGGGTCGAATTTGTGTAATTCTGTCAGCCGTGCAATACGAGCCGGCCCGAACAGTGGGTGAAATGACATTATTCTACAGTCCCAGGCTCGCAGTGGGCATGTCTTCGGATGCTTGGTCATTCTGCGCTTCTTCTGAGCACCTGCGTGGGCCGGGGTAGAGGAGGGAGGAGGGGGGGGGGGAATGGGTTTGCAGAATTTGCTTGTCGAGGGGAGGCGGAGGGGGGCGGGCAGGGTATTATTCTCAGGTGGCGTGAGAAAGGAATTGGCAATAATATGCATGTGCATGAGACATGGACCCTGAATCGTAGATAGTGCAGGCGATTTGCAGTGGACCCATCTTGGCAACGCCGGGCAAACCCATCTTTGTCAGGAGTCGGTTAGCACCGTCTCAACATGGAAGCATAGCAATGAGTATTGATCGATTCGGGATTAGAACCGGAAGACATGGAGAAGCCGGCAACCCGTTCTAATTTCAGTGTGTTTTGGTTCCTGTCACACAGACAAAGGCGATTGAGGCTCGGGGGGGGAAAGGGTGATCGGCAGAGTTCATGTCACAAAAAGGAAAAAAGATAGAGAAAATAAAATAAAATAAAATAAAATAAATTTATGTTTTGAAACGAGAAACCCCTCGAACTGGGCAAAAAGGGCAAAAGGACAAGAACAGAAGCTAAGCGTCTCGGCCCCCGGGGCCAAACTAGCTCCCTAGCTCCCAAGCTACTGTTCCCGGGGTCAAGCGACAAATGGGGCCAACACCAATTAGGCCTGCAGGAGGCCGCAGGTGCAGAGCCCAAGAGGAGGGCCACTAACGGCTTTCAGACGCCCGGCCAAAGTGTGTCTCCATCCGATATTAATAGCGCGAGCCCTGCGCACTTAGCCAATCGTGAGGAACGGTGTCTCGGGAACAAAAGCTTGCCCGGCCCTAAACATCGTGCCATTAGCCATGATGGTTATGGTTATGGGATCCTTCGGACAGGGCTTCGATTACAGGACCGTACCGACCGTACCGACGCCCGTATTATGAACAGTGGCAGGCACCCACGTTCCGGCCTCGTAGGGCCTTATATTCAAAGGCATGCGACATTTGCTCCGTTGAATTATACCACCTGGGGAAATCCTGCGTTGACTTGCTTGCCAGATTCGACACTGGGCGCCTGAGTCTTCCGATTCTGTGACTTCGACCCGACGTGTCCTGGCTGGACTTGCTCTCTCTCTCTCTCTCTCTCTCTCTTTCAGTTATCTACTCGTGAACTCAACCGGGTCGCGCTCTTCATTTCTGACTGTTCCCTTTCTTCGTCCTTTCCTTCTCCCGTCATATCTTCAACGTCCTTCGCCATGCGTCTCAACCCGTGGGCAACGGTCTGCCTGGCCGCGTCGATCGCATCTTCAATCCCCCTCGCGACGTCTCATGAGATCCACCTGCCCTGATTTGCCGTCTCTGGGCTGGGAGAACGACGTGAATTCATATTTGGTAGGCAAACCCGATCAATTTGATAGAGATTCCTCTATGCTAACCGGATTACAGTCCCTCAAATGGGCGGTGATCAACGGCTCGCTCTATGCCAACGAGGATCGCGTCTTCCCGCCTTCAATGTCGATGCAGCTCCATGCGCCTCAGCGGGAAGGCCCAGCGAAGACCCTCGTGATGGGCGATGAAATCGAGCTCTCATATGCCCTGGAAGCCCGACCTCTCTCCACCGAGGAAAATGGCTCCACCTCGACCATCGTGAGGGTTCGCGTGGACTTGTTCGATTTCAAAGGCGAATCGGTGACTACCGACGCTGTCATCGTCGATCTTCTTTCTCGCCCCGATGGCTCAAACTCCATCACTCGAATCCGCATGGAACCGACCAAGAAGCACAATGCAGGTCGCTTCCACCATGACCGACCGTGGCGCATGAATGTCTGGCCAACCATCTTCAGCGGAAAGGACAAGCAGGGCTCGTCCCCAGAGGAAAAGACGCAGCCAACCACCAGCATTGCCAGCGACAACGGTACCCCGTCTCGACCTCAGTCTGCCAATGCAGCTACCAGCAGCGCTGCCCAGTCGCGGTATGGATTCATCTTCTCGCCCTACTGGTCACCCACCACCTACACTAGTCGCCCCTACCACCACTCGCATGGCGGCCACCGTGACCACAAGTTTATGCGCTTAATGCGCCCTGTGATTCTGCCTGCCGTCCTTGGGGCTATCGCTGGCCTGATCGCCTGTCTGGTTGGTTTCGTGTTGGGTCACCTTTTCATGACCCTTTCAGTATATCTCGGTCTTCGCAAGAGGCCGGGCCGCCAGACCAGGACAAGATTCATCGACGATGAAATTGACGCGGAAAAGGCGCAACTTCTGCCTCAGATTCATGTGACAGAGGTTGATCCAATGGACGCATAAAAGAACAGTGGCATATCTTTTACGGCGCAGGTTGGGGCTTTTGTTTTATTATCACAGCGTTCTCATGCATGACAAGCATCATTTTATTCTTATCACAACATTTCTTTCCTTTCTATGTATACTTATGCAGTGAATATGATTCCCCAATGAGGCTCTCATGTACAAATTTACACACTTTTCCCGACTTATCCTGTGTTGCCGATTATGTAGTATAGTTCTATACTTTCTCACATCGAAGGCCGGCTGGCCCAATGGCAAGGCGCTTGACTACGAATCAAGAGATTGCAGGTTCGACCCCTGCGTCGGTCAATTTTTTGGACATTTGCTCAGTAATGTGGAGTTGATTTTTTTTTTCTTTGGTCCGATGGGACGGGATCCACCCGGAGTCGCCGGTCTAAGCCGAGTCAAGATGTCTCACCGACGTCTTGGTGTTCATGCTTATTTTACATCAATGCGACCCTAAGTCGGGCTGTCTTGTGCTTGTGTGCCATATTTTACGAGCAGTTCAGCTAGCCGTCGGAATTCTGGAAATTCCATGGTCCGCTTTTCAACCTCAGGGTTGCGCTAGGTACATGCTTTCGACAGGGTGGCTTCCCGATATATATAATCCCTACAATTGAAGAGTCTCTCTTAAATTCTAACCTTGACAAAAAACCATTGCATAATGAGGAGGAGAAGCTCATTTGCACAACACAATGCGTGACCACTTCATTAAAAATCTGGAAACACGTTGGGTGTCGGTGGTGTTTCCCGAACTTCGGGTTATGTGACTAATAGTCACAGCTCAGCATAGGGCCGTTTAGGCACCCATTGCTGTACGACACGTTAAGGTTGATCGAGCACAAAACACACGCGCTAGGGGGTTCCCCATGTCCAGGATTGGCCGTTCGTGACAGCCAGGGCTGATTTGATCTGCCAGCCTAATCCCACCCCGGTCGTTCAAGAAGATCCACATCGGGATGTCCTAGTGGGTAACTTAATCTTGGTGCCTGTTTCGCCCGTCGCGTATGATACAACTTTTCTCAGGAGTTGTGCCGTGTTAGGGTATCATGTCCGAGGCCCGCGGATATTGCACCCCCCCCCCAAAACCACCCCAAACGGACGCAGAAATTGGGTATGGTTCGACTCTGAAACCACATCGCAGTGGCTGGGCTTGAAAACAGCGGAAAACAGACTAATTATACCGATGATACCATGTATCAAAGTTAGGCAACCTTGACAAACGCTGCAATTCCATCCACGGGTTTCCACGGGTGTTGATGGATATATACAGAGGCCCACAGTTAGGCTCGACTAAACATAATACCTTCGATTCAAAGCTCCGTCGACCGTGGGAACATTATCTATGACTAGTATTTGGTGAATCACGACTATTTTGGTCCAAATCTCAGAGTAATGCACGAGAGCAACCATCATTGGCAGATTGAAGTTGTGGCGCTAGCATTTGGTTCAGGAATGCGGCCAGCACAGGACACATCCTGAGTGTTTCGTTCATTGATACTTGATTTGACAGGGTGAACAATTTATTTGTGGGTAGTGTCTGTTCACTTGTAAAGCTAAGCTTTCAAAACCTGCAGAAAGATGGAGTCGGTTCCCGATCACCATGTCTCCAGTTATGCGAAGGAGCACAGGACCGCCGAAAGTGCTTAGTACTTGAATAGCTGAGAGCTAGACCCGCTGCAGCGATGGAAGAAAGATCGCAGCCATTCGTGCCCGGTGCGTTGCTCCGGTGGCGAACCAACGGCCCGGATCAATTCGTGCACGCCGCTGTAGGTGCAGAGCAAGGCATGTTTGAGATAAGCCGGGCATCCAGCGGCTGATGTTCCGGTAAGGGCTATCGGTGCTCTCGACAGTAGGAAGAAAGAAAAGGCGCCGCGCAGTCTCTCCAGCTGAGTAAAGTTCCCATGCTCACTGCTGCATCACATAACCTGATGCCGAAAAAAAGTCTTTGCCAAGGGCTTCGTCATGCGATCGGCGAGCTGCCCAGGTCACCTTGACTAGGAAGGCCATTCTCAAGCCTTGCCTGCAGCTATCTTTGCCTGAAAAGAAGATGTTCGCAGCTGTATAACCCCACGGCTGTGTTGCAGCACGTGTATGCGGGTTAAGGGATAAGAATTGACGGGTCACTCGCTCCGTGCATCAATCGCATGCGGAGGGAAAAGTGAGTGCCGTTCCTCTCCACGCTTCAACAGCAAAGAGACATTAAGTGATCTTTGGTCATCCCGACGGATGTAATTTCGTCGTGCAGAGTGCCGTGGAGAAGGGGTCGGCCACTGTCATCACATTGAGAGCATGTGTATGGTTTCTTCTTGGAAGAGAGCAGATAGATCGCCGGCGAGGAATGAGGCATTGAAAATAGGACCAAATCAGCCACAGGAAAGTCCAAAGCTAAAGCATGCAAGATAGTCGTGATAGATGAATTCTGCTAGGCGTTCGAACAGTTACCGCAATCAAATATCTTTTTTTTTTTTGTTTGCAGACCCCCTTGCGCTCGACAAACCAAGACACAACACAACTTGGTGCAAGAGACCGAACAGGTCACTGCTCATGCAAGCGAGGGCCACTCTCCGATATATTCGACAGGCAGTCCCCGCTACACCGGGACTGATGTGGATTTGGCCGTCACTTGGAGGCAATGTAAGCTTTCTGACGCGTGGTTTTCGGGCCCTTTTTGACATGCAGAAGCAGATGGCCTTCGCAGATTGCCGCGAATCAATTCTCACGAAGACGTCCGAGACCCACGCCGATACATTTTCCAAACGGAATGCGGTCACATGGTCCGTGAGAGCCATGAGTCCTCCAAAACATTGCAATGAGTTGGTCAGCTCGTTCCAGACCAAGTGGGAGACGTGCCCAGGAGCGTCAAACACATGAGACTCAAGCGGAACCTTCAAGGCGAGGCAGAGATTATGGATCAGGGCAGTCAATCATGTAAACTAGGCCAACCAAGTCAACCAGGTAATTAAAGTAAACAAGATCATTACATCAGGTCAGTAGGGTTGGGAGAAGCCTATTCTCATCGCAGATGCGCATTGAACACTGAGTCTACGTATGTACAGTACACCGTGACCCGGTTCCCCACCTCAGATCCAATAACCGGGAAAAACAAAAGAATCGAGCAATAAGAAGTGAAATATGGAAAGCCCAACATTCTACTGTAGATCAGAATTGCGACATCATAAATGAGCCGTGTCGCAGCGAGGTCATAGTGGGTCAGCACTAGAGAGAGTTGGGAAGGAGAAGCCCCTCCGACCCTGTCCTGACCGGCTTCATGACCTTGTGGCGACACCAGCCACACTGGCGGTGACGACAGGATTCAATAGTGCGATCGGCCGCTCGATCTGTCCAGCAGCTATTCGGCTTTGTTCCACTTTGCCCCCGGGGCGGCGATCACCCTGCGCCACCCCATTGTTTTGATTTCTTTGCAATTGCACGTCCATCATAATTCCATTCAACCTAGAATGTCATATTGTGGCCAGGGGCCATCGTTCGTAGTCTCATCAGCGGTGGCATAATAACTTGAAGCCCGGACGATGCAAGGCCATATTCTCACCGGCAATGAAAAATTGAATAGTCCATGAATAGTCCCATCTGAAGTTCCAGTCGCCCAGGGAAACCCCCCCCAAAGCCCAGCCCCGAGCGCCTCTGATTTTCTCAATTTCAGAAGGTTTGGGGCCCCTGCGAGGACCGGAGCCTATGAGATCGACGCCTAAAAGGAGTGGAGCCCTGAGGCGTGCATCTCTAACCTGTTCATCCTGTATTTGAGCTCCAGATCTGACTTGTCCTAGCTAGGCCAATTGAGAACCGCTCGGCAAGGTTCTGCACCTCGATGACTTCATGATGCTTCCAGGCACGGTGGATGTTGACTCCTCCCCAGCCACGTTGGGCACTTGACGCAGGACCACAACCCGAAAAAGCAAACAGCACGGCCACACGGTGGGTTCTGCTTGATCATGCTCGGCCGATTGGCTTGGGATGCCATCCACGGCCACTTCCTGTGCCCTTTCAGCTGGGTGAACACGCGAAATGATGCTCATAGACTAGTGTGCTTTCATGGTGCCCACTTGCCCAGCTCCAATGGGTACGTGCAGCTTGTTTGGTTCCTAGCCAGATCCCTTCCTGATATAAAAGACCCTGTGCCGAGCCAATGTTTCTCCTCCTTTTTCTTTCCAATTAGTCCCTAATACCCAATCTATTCTCGTTGAAGAACTCTTCCATTTTTTTTTCCTTCTTATTTTCTTTGATCATATTCTCCATCTTCACGATGAAGTCCTTCTCCCCCGTTGCGATGGCCCTTCTGGCTGCGGTCGGTGCGATTGCTGCCGCCGATGTATCGGCCACTGAGTGCGCCGTATGTTATCTTCTTTATTTACACTGTACGAGTACTGAAAGTTTGGCCGCTAATATTCGACTGTCATAGACGATGTGTATCTCCAACATGAACGCCAAGGCCTCTGAGCTTGGCTGCACCTCCGGTGACGTGGATTGCCTGTGCAAGAACCAGGACTACGCGTACGGTATCCGTGACTGCACCAAAGAGGCCTGCCCTAATGACAATGCCGAGACGGTTGTGAGCATGGTTCTGGCAAAGTGCCCTAGTGCGTGCCTCCATCAGACCTATAATAACTTAATGCTAACAAACCATTTGCAGGCTCCACTAGCTCTGGATCGAGCTCCATGACCTCGACTGCTTCAGGCAGCGATGCGACCACTACCAGTGGCTCTGGCGCTGGTGTTGGTGCCGGCTCGACCACCGGTGCGACCACCATCACCACCACTGACAGCGATGGCTCGACCACCATGATCACTACCACCACTACCGGCCCTGTGTCCGGCGCGACTACCATCACAACCACTGATAGCGATGGCTCGACCACCATGATCACCACCACTACCACTGGCTCTGGTGCGGCTGCTACTGGCAGCGACGTCTCGACCACTATCACCACCACTGATGGCAATGGCTCGACTACTATGATCACCACCACTACCGGCACCTCCACTGGCTCTGACTCCACTGCTACCGAGACCTCCAGCTCTGGCAGCGACAACGCCGCCGGCTCTAGCACCTCGACCGGCTCCGACTCCGGCTCCAGCTCTGCTCCCTCCTCCAGCAAGGGGGCCGCTCACCCCATGGCCACTGTCGGCAGCGGTGCTTTCGGTGCCCTCGGTCTCGCCGCTCTGCTGGTCCTGTAAATTGGACCATTGACGTTGTAATTTGGAGATAAAGACTATGGTCTATGATCTATGGAACTCAAGTAGCTTAATGTCGATTTAATGAAGTCATGCTCCACTCGGGCACGTGCCCGAAGCCCTACGCATGTGATTGCGGACCCAATGTTGATTGTTCCTCCTTCCTCGTACGTGTAATGAAGCTCTTTGTACGCGAGCGTCATCTACTGTAATTGAGACTGGGGGTCACTTGTATCACTTGGACCTCTCGAGCTAGTCCCGAGGTGGACATCCTTTGTTCCGCCGGAAAAGTGGGAGGAGCTTTCCCGTCGCCCGGCTCGGCCAGCTCCGATTAGAAACAGTCCAAAAAAAAAACAGAAAGAACCAGACAGACCTGTAGTCCATAAGCTATATGGTATGGAAAATGGACACCTAGTGTAACGGAGATGGATAGCTTTAACAGCGGTGGATCTTAGCGGGAAGCTGGTTTCTCCGCACCCGAGCCGAGGCACAAGTTGTCCGGGGAAACGTAGCCCTCCGTTCGGCTTCGGTCCGCATACTCTTGGCCGATCTGTGTGACGGAATTTCTAAATCTTTTGACTTCTGACTTCTGACAACTCTTCAACCCTCTCCTAGTACCCTTTATTCTCTCTGGACATCTCCTCTCTCCCTCCGAAGACCTTGCAATTCTCTCCCCCCCCAACACCTGACCGCCATGTCCACCTCCACTTCTCCCACGCAGGAGCTCAAGGATGAGCTCGAGGTCCTAGAGAAGAAGGCCATCAACCAGACCATTCAGCAGATTCGGTCCCTAGCGGCAGGTGCTGCTGGTGGCCTCTGCGCGGTCGTGGTCGGACATCCCTTCGACCTCGTCAAGGTGCGCCTGCAGACGGCCGAGAGGGGCGTTTACGCTGGCGCCATGGATGTTGTGCGCAAGACCGTGGCCCGTGAGGGACTCGCTCGGGTAGGAACCATAACATGATGCAATTCAGGACGACAATCAGGCTAATGGAGTATTCGCTAAGGGTCTGTACGCTGGTGTTTCTGCTCCGCTTGTGGGAGTCACTCCAATGTGTAAGTCGCCTGGAACCTCAATCGCAATTGTGTGAAATTTGAAATGAATTACAAGCTAACATGGCCGTTTCGGGCAGTTGCTGTCAGCTTCTGGGTACGTCTATAGGAGCGGGTCTTTGTGATCGAGTCGATCGGGTGATTCTAACGCCGCATAGGGCTACGACGTGGGCAAGACCTTGGTGAACAAGTTCAGCACCGTTCCCGTGGTGAACGGCACCCCGCAGTATTCTATTGCACAAATTTCCGCGGCCGGGTTCTTCTCGGCCATTCCCATGACCTTGATTACCGCGCCCTTTGAGCGTGTCAAGGTCCTCCTGCAGATCCAGGGCCAGAAGACTCTGGCCCCCGGGGAAAAGCCCAAATACTCAGGCGGTACTGATGTCGTGCGCCAGCTTTACAAGGAGGGTGGTATTCGCAGCGTGTTCCGCGGCAGCGCCATGACCTTGGCTCGTGACGGCCCTGGATCGGCTGCATACTTTGCCGCCTATGAGTACATCAAGCGGTCGCTGACCCCTAAGGATGCGGAGGGTAACGTCACTGGCGAGCTTTCCCTACCTGCTGTGCTGACGGCCGGTGGTGCTGCCGGTATTGCTATGTGGATCCCCGTTTTCCCCGTCGACACCATCAAGTCCCGCCTGCAGAGTGCCCCAGGCAAGCCCACTATCGGCGGCACCATCAGTGCGGTCTATGCCAGCGGTGGCTTCAAGGCCTTCTTCCCTGGCTTCGGACCGGCTCTGTGCCGTGCCGTGCCTGCCAACGCAGCGACCTTGTAAGTACCCATGGCTCTGTTTATGGATACATTTATGGACACACAACTGACCGTTCAACAGCCTGGGTGTTGAGCTTGCTCATAAGTTCATGAAGAAAATCTTCAACGACTAAGTCAACCGACTGAAATGGGGTCGTGTCGGTCTTCTGTAAATAATGTATTTCTTGTGTTTTTTGCAGCGTTGTTTCTGTCGTCCATCTACGGATGGAAGTCTGCGATGGGTTGTACCTTTAAGGAATACCCTGTGGGTTCCTGTTGATTTGGATATTTTCACCCTGGAACATCCTTCGGGGGATTTTGTATAGATCGGGCTTCTACAAAGTTGTCTATACATTGCATTCGACCTGCCCCCATGTTTTACAGCCATCAAAAGTTCATCACTGAGTAAAGGCTATAGGAAAGACCGAGTGGATCAATTATGGCCAATGGTGTCCACCGTTCGGAAGCGCTCGCTTGCAAATGTGGTGACTAGCGGCCCACTCGGGGGTCAGTTGAGGCTCAAAACTTCGAACGTCTATGGCCTGATGGACCACAAGGGTCGGAGCTAGATATAGCGCAAAAATACGCGAAGCTGGATTGGTCGTACATTGAGGGGCTACAAATACTCTTAGTGGCGGTTCCTCAGGTTATTTTGGGGGCTGATTCTGCTTACACAGCGCTGACAATTGAGATCTAGGGGACATTAGGGGGGTTCGGCTATGAACGGATGGGCGGGTACAGACTACAGACGACGAAATGGTGGGGAACACTGGGACAAACATTAAATATTCGTCAAATGAAGGGTTAGGCAACTCAAGGGTCCAGAGACCGACGAAAGCGGTAAAACGTAAACTTGGACCATTTGAGGCGGTGCTGCCTGTTTTGGTGATTTCCGTTTACTTTCCATAAAGAGCCGCCCCGTCCCGGCTGACTGCCTTCCCTTCTTCAACACTTTTATCAACTTATCGGTCTCTTAACCATGTCGACCCTCACTAGTCACGTTGTTCGTCGGGGCGTCGATGTCGCCTACACCAGCTTCAAGTCCCAGGACCCCGAGAAGAAGCAGCCCTCGGGCCTGCAGATCTTGGGCCTGTTCTTGACTGCTTTGGTGTTTGGCCTGGCCATGTTCTCCGTAAGTGCCCTGCTACCATCCTGCTTCGATAGATGACTAAATTTTCGAAGGTCGAGTACACCTATAACTGCGTCATTGCGACCCTCGCCGCCGTCGAAGACTCGAACCCGGACATCTACATCCGCGTCGACGGTGATGACATCAACAAGCCTCTCGACCCCAACGGTCAGGAGCCCGAGGCCGAGATGGCCAGTCACCCTGCGCCCATCACCAGCAAGCTGCGTCGCGCCGTTAAGCACCTCCGCGCCCGTGGCGGCTTCTGGTCGCGCTTCCGGGGACTGTCCATGTACATCGTCATCAGCATCGCCCACAGTATCCTGGTCGGCATCTTCCCCATTTCCATGCTCTCTTTCATGGGCCAGCTTATTGTGCAGCCACTGGTCAGCGTGTTGCTGTCTACCTGGCACATGGCGTGGGTGCACATCGTCATCTCGGAGCCTTCCCCTAAGCGCTTCTACCAGCGCATCCCCAGCTACCGTACTTTCGTGAAAATTGCCCCTGCTGCGGCTCTCGAGAGCGCCCTTGCCTGCGCTGCTCTCTACGTCCCTTTGGCCATCGCCAAGGCCGCGGGTTGGATCAACATGCAGCCTGATATGGACCACGCCACTTCAAACCTGTGCGGTTATCTGGCTGTCAGTGCTCTCCCTGCCTTTTTGTCTTTCCTTTTGTCCATTCCCGGTCGCGTAATCTTTGTTCGTGTCGCGGCCTCGATGCTGCCGGAGGAAGATGAGACCATCGTGCCCTTCGACCGCTCGTTCGGCGGCAAGGTTCAGCCTTCTATTGTGGGTGGCAGCGGCAAGATTGGCCTTCGCGATGCATGGACCACTTTCGACTGGGCTGGTCGTGTCCGCTTTGTCAAGGTCATTGCCAAGGCCTTTGCCATCGAAGTGGCACTCGTGGTGCTTGCCGTGGTGGCTTTGATCGCCCAGTTTGCCATGATGCCCTCCGATCCCGATTTCCCCAAGGAGACGCCTCCGCAGTAGAAAGATTTGGGCCTTGCAATATCTCGAATGCTGGAATGTTGGAACGGTGAAAACGTCTGATGCACTCTGGATCACTAGTCATGTACACCCAACTCTATGTACTCGTCGCATACCTCCGACTTTATACTACTACATTCTCGATACCTTAGCTTCCAATACGAGATCCGGTCTGGAATACCACAGTTAAGCTTAAATACGTTCACGTGTAGACTTCCTCGAAAAGGACTCGTATCAGTAACTTCGGGATCTATACGCCTTCACTCGCCGATGACCGCCCCCGCTCTTCACCGCCTTCATTTCTTTTTGTGCCTTCGAAGGTCCCCCTCACTTGCCTCTTCGATTTCCCACATTCTGGATCTGCATCCATACTCCTCTCGAAACCTACGCACCGGGCACCGCTTCAGTCCTATCGTCCTACACCATGGCGACGTCCCCGGCCGGTCGTATGCTGTCTCGCCAGCTGCAGCAGATGCAATCCGACAAGGACATTCCCGGAATCAGCTGTGGTCTAGTCGACAGCAACGTTTTCGAATGGGAGGTTATGCTCATGATCTCGGACGACGTGAAGTTGTATGGAGGTATGGCTTTCCGCTGGGAGGATGTACACTCCCGAAACACCTTGGAAGCGGGACATGCTCCAGCAGCAGATATTCTGTTCTCGCTATTTCCAGAGAGTTGCTGACACTCGGCTCACAGGTGGTTTCTTCCGCGCTCGCCTCACTTTCCCTATCGAGTACCCTCACATGCCGCCCAAGATGAAGTTCGAATCTCCTCTCTTCCATCCCAACAGTAAGTGATCACCCTATCGAGAGTTCTAGGAGTATCTCTATGGATTTGCGTGGATCTCCCAGAGATATGGCTCTATTCGAAGATAACATGCTTACTCATACCTTCTTCTACCAGTCTACCCCAATGGTGACGTCTGCATCTCTATCCTGCACCCTCCCGAGGAAGACAAGTACGGCTACGAGTCTGCCGCCGAGCGCTGGTCGCCCGTCCAGACCCCCGAGACCATCTTGCTCTCTGTCATTTCCATGCTCTCCAGCCCCAACGACGAGAGCCCGGCAAATGTGGAGGCTGCCCGCCTGTGGCGTGAAAACCCAGCCGAGTTCAAGAAGCGTGTGCGTCGGTGCGTGCGGGAGAGTTTAGGCGAGGAGTAAACGAGGATTCATGAAACTTTTCTTTGTTCGGTGCATCTGGCTGGTCATTTTTTTTTCTTTACTTTCGATTTGCCCGAGAACTATGATCTCGGGAGTTTTGCGTGCTCGTGGTGTTGCTCTCATTGCATGATAGAGCGAGGGATCTTCCATAAGTGGAATGATCTAGCATTCATGGCCACGCGTTGAGTTCACTCATTTCCCATTCATGGGGTTTATGATGCACGATCTGGGCTGCTGGAGTTTCGTGCCTACTGGGATCTACGGGCTTGCATTTTGGTATTTTCATTCCGAGCACGTTTGTTTCTACTTCGCTTTCCAGTCTAGGTATAAGCCTCTGCCGTTAGGAGAATACGGACGGTCAAGTGGACAGACTTGATACCTAGGAACCAATGATATTCAACGTTTCAAAATTTGATTGTATTCAGCAAGTCTTTGCCTAATGAGGTCGAAAGAGTTGTTGTCGCGAAGCTGATATGTTCAAAATTGGTGACACGCTATGCTGAGTTCTATCCAATGCAGGTCGAAAACTAATTAGAAGGTATTGAAAGGGGGTGATGATGTATGAAAAGCGCGAAAGACGCAAAGGGTCTGAACTATTTGCGATTCTTGTATCCGGTGCGGATTGAAGGAAGGAAAAGCCCCGGATGGAAGATTGTAAAAGTGAGACAAGCCAAGGCAATCATCCTAGCTACAGTCAGTTGGGCGTCCAGCAGAGGTGTTCTCCATACTTACATTCCATCGAGAAGCAGGAACTCATTCTCCTTTTGCATCAACGCACTGCCCCAGCCGCCAGCCATCTCGGGAATACTAGAACATCGTAAGCATGGAATTTTCCCCTGGGCATTTGTTCTCGAGGGGACTTACCGATAGATACAACGGATAATGACTGTGAGGTAAGCGAAGATTTCAGCACCGATGATCAACTTCATCCTCATTGGGGAAATTGCCGGCGTGGCATCGTCTAGATTCTTTTCGCCTTCGAGTCCATTCCCACGACGTGCGACACGGATGAAGAAGTCCAAAGCGAACAACCCGCAAACCGCCATGGTAGCCACCTGGAAAGCAATACCGGCGATGATGATATCGTCGCCTACCTTCAGCAAGAACTGGTTGGTCGAACCTGCAGCCGCTGCGACACCGCCGCCGGCCGCTTGGAGGACCAGAGATCCGACATCACAGCTGATGAAGATCCAGGTGAACAAGCGCGGCTTCAATCTCGAATGTTCGGGTCCCAGATACAAGACGATGTGTTTGAGGGTCAGATAGACGCCTGCGGCCACAAAGGTGGGTGCCAGCACCAGACACACAATTTGCAACTTAAAGGCGCCTTCATTCCACGGGTTGTTGGACATCAAGACGCGACCAATGTATCCTGCCATTTCCATCACAGTACCGATGCCCAAGGCGACCATGAAGGTCCATGTTCGGAAATAGAACCCGAGACCGATCTGGCACAGACCGAGTACCCCAAAGAAGACGGTGAAAAAGACATTGCCACCGAAGTTAGGCGTGTATCCGTATGTCGTGGCGGAGACAGGGCACTCTGGGCTGACCGCCGTACACTCAGCATAGCCCGGCATGGTGGACAGTCTGGGGAGGGGTGATTCGAAATTGGAAGGGCCGAGAAAGAAGTTCCGCGCCTGCAGGGACAACAGTGCTTATAGCAGTGTGCACGGTCAAGCAACCGTCGACTTCTCGACCCTCCAAACCCTGTTGACCCTGGAGAGACTGGGACCACAGAACGCGCGCGATGCCTGCCAGTGTGGAGTAGGTCAATATCAAAGTGCAGCTGTGATTTCGCCTGATTGGGGCTCGCGATCGCACTCGTTCTCGTTTTCGCACCCAGGGGTTTCCAACCGTTCGCTTGGCCCCATCGACTCCACTTGTGTCGGAGATGGTTATCGCCCGTAGCTCGAACGAATCGGCGAGTTCATGTTTGCCGTCCCCAAACGTTGGGTGCGGAAGAGGCTCTAAGCTCAAAGGGTTGGGTCTGGACCTGGGAGATCGATGCTGCATTTACCCTTTTCAGCCATTTTCGATACGATCGATATCTCAATATTGACATGGACATCGAGACATCGAGACATCGAGATCGACTTCATCATTGACATCAGCGATGTGAGGCTCGGAGCTAACCCATCTGATGGGGGGAAAATCGGGCATAGGTAGGGAATTCCACGTGACTCCTTCGCTTCCCTTCGTCACCTTCGCGGACTGTAAGGGTTCAGAGCCGACATGCCTCCTCGTCGGGCGCATACCAAGTCGCGCAATGGCTGCGATCAATGTAAGCGGCGTCGGGTCAAGGTGAGCTTCCCTTTACGTCATTTCTCCGCGTTCCCGTCTCTTAACCTGCGCAGTGTGACGAACGAGGTCCGCCCTGCTCCAACTGTATCTCGCGAGAGATCCACTGTACCTATTTGAAGGCACCGCCGCGTGGAGCCGATGCCACCCATGTGCGGCCTCCGTCGATCACCGACTCACACGACTCGCGAGATCCGGGGACGCCTAGGCCCCTCGCGCCTATCAGCCCGGCCTCTACGCCATCGGCTATCTCAGGCGTCCGTGATTTAGAGCTGATGCACAAGTTCTCCACCGAGACCTTCAAGACCGTTTGCACCGCCGACTCGGAATATCACGTCTGGCAGATGATCATCCCGCGCCTGGCCCTACAGTACGATTTCTTGATGAACGGTATCCTGGCATTGGCATCCCTACATATCGCCTCCACGAGCGAGTCGCCGACTTCCCTGGCCTACATCGACACCGCGCTTCAGTATCATAATCTCACCTTCGCGCCCTTCCGTGCGGCGATTGCCAATCTCACCCCCCAGAATTGCGAAGCTGTGCTGGCACAGTCGATCGTCACCACCGTCATCGGTATCGCCTTGCCGCGAGTGACCGCTGCTGGGGATGAGGGCTCTAACATGACCGAGAATATCGTCGTCGTCTTTGAACTTTTACAGGGAGTCAAGAAGATCTATCACATCGGGGCTTCCTGGATTAAACTCAACCTATTCACTCGCCAAACGAGCGTATGGGAAACCGATGCGGTCGGTTTGGATCGTGAAACAAAGACGGCGCTCGATCGGCTCGCTTCACTCAATGATGAGACACTGGCTAGTATTGACACGGACCAGTATCGCATTAATAAAAACGTCCTTGCTCATCTCCTGCATTGTTTCACATTATTTGCCAGATCATCAGACCCGGCCAATGTCCTCGCGTGGCTGGCTGCCGTGGACAAAGAATTTGTGGAAAATGTCCGGCGTCGCCAGCCATTGGCACTGCTGATTCTGATGCACTGGGGCGTATTACTGGGCGAGCTAGATGGCACATGGTGGTGGGCTCGAAAGTCGGGTCGAGCTCTGATCTCTGAATTGTCGCACATCTTACGCCCGGGGGACATGCGATGGGCCGACTCGTTGGCTTGGCCTCAGCGGAAGATGGGCCTATGATACCGGGTGTTTTGCCGAGTGTCTTCCAACAAGATCTCGGCTGGTCTCCCACCTGAGGACTATTAGACCGAGCCTCACTCTCCCATGAGCATCGCTCACTGTAATTGAGATCGGGGGACAGATGATTGAGTGATATCATGGCTTCCTGGCTGCATACTCTGAACCGCCCAATCAAGCTAGCAGTGCTATAACTAGCCACTGACTCGGCTCTTTTGACGGATACGGCCGCTTGAGGCTAATCGTACAATACTCCTACTCCCTAAAGAGTTTGTCCTACGCAAGCGACATCTCACCAGCATGAGATACGAACTGTTGAATATTGGTTGCAAAGGCAACCTTCCCGAATTGTATGCGATACTCGGGTCATCGGAAGAAAAAAAACAGGCCATGGAATCGTTTCTTGGGAGTCTTGAGGACCCCCAGCGAAGACCTGTCTTGCCTGCATATATCATGAATTTTTGAAGCTAATCAATTGACGTACATGAACCCCCCCATTCTCTGTCTGATCAGAAAATTCTAGCAGCCGCTTCACTCTGCAATCCTGGCAACCAGACCTCACATTTTGGCCTTTTTCATCCCCTTTCTGTAGATCCCTTGAATTCGCAACTTGTTGATACTGTCTACCTGATCTCTGCATGCACGTAGACTCAATGGCCCTCCCACCTGTTTCATCCAGTAGGAACGACCACAGTCGAACAACCAATTGCGTGACGCAACCTGGACCAATTCAGCCAGGAAACATTGTGGTGCGCTTTGGTCCTCCGTGAAGACTATCTGCGGAAGCTCGCGTCGGATCGACGGCGGGGCATTGGTCATGGCGATGTCGATGTACTCGTCAAAAGTAAAGGGCTCGTACAGCTCGGAGCCAATCTGCACAATGCCCGTGGTGCGTGCTGCGGCGTGAAGTAGACATGCATTGGCCACAAAGTCGACGGGTATCTCGTCGATGATGTTGGCGCCTGTTTTGTAGCCTCTTGCGGCGTGCCACACCTGCGTCGCGCCCTGGTCTGCCATGTAAAATTGATAGAATTTGTTCAGCGGTGTTGAATCCTCCAGTCCATACAGTGGATACGGATGTCGCAATGCTTGACCGAAGATGGTTGGGCGAACAAGGAGAATCGGTAGAAGCGGATAGCGCTTTAGTAGGAGCTTTTCCATGATGTATTTGGCCTGGGCATACGTCGAGGAGAAACGGGGCGCGTGGGGGGAGTCGTCCAGCGTCAAGATCGATGCAAGTTCATCTTCTGGATCTTCGTTGGCGACGGTGTACGGCCGCTCCAAGACCGGGCCGTCGGGAAGGAAGCTGTTGCAGTAGGCAGTTGACAGCTGGATGAGAAGCTTCAGACGTCGGAAGCGCGATGCAATCCGGGCCAACTCCAGTGCAGGGAGGCAGTTGTTCTCGAATGCGTCCACCAGACTGGACTCCAGACTGATTTTGGCGGCCGTATGAATCACCAGCGTGATTTGGTCGCGTAGCTGCTCCATGACTCTGGCTTCGATTCCAAAGTCCACATCTTTCATATCCCCCATCACAAATTCGATTTTCTTCGAATCCAGCATGGCTTTCGTCTGGTTGGGCATGGCCCTCTTCCATTTCTCAATTGCCTGCTCTGGTGGACCCCGAATCAAAACATAGATCCTGCGTGCAGGCAACTGAAGGGCCAGTTTATACAATAGACATCCTCCCAGAGACCCAGTGCTTCCGGTTAGAAAGACTGTGTGCGCCTCGAAGATCTTTGAATAGCCTTCACGGAGGACCGGATCGACCTGCGATGGGACGGGAACTGGCAGCGACGTCATCGAACTCTCGTGCTGCACAAGTTGAGAATATCTTCACAGAGAAGTCTTGAAGGAAGATGATGATTGGAGACGAGGGAGCCGAGGAAGATGCGAAGGCACAGGTAGTGGTGATATATCAGGATGGGAATCTGATGCTGGGGCATACGACTTGATCCCCACGAAGAAGGGGTGGTGGCACAAGATGCCAAGGTGCCCTTCTCGATGTCACTCTGGAAACTATGTAGTCGATTCTCGGGATCAATGCTAAAGGCAATAGCCATTGAGAGAGACGAGAAAAGCGAAGACCCGTATTCAGGTTGCAGGGGGGGGTTCATTGCCATTTGCTAACATATCCAGTTGTTGCCGACTCATGGATGGCCGTCGAAGATAGAACAACATCGAGAGATTCCGGTTCGTCCAAGCGCGAGGTCCAGTTTGGGGTAAATTGCAGATGGAATTAGAGCCTGTGAAATTCGCCAGTCCACGTAGGCCTTTGGATAACAAGGCATGAAGTTGATGCGCGGTATGGATGGAGACTGGACGGGGCAAACACGTCGTACATGGCCTGGAGTGCAACGGGAGGATACCGAGATCCGGTCTACTTGTGAAATGGTCGGAAAGTAGCATTTAGCTATTGAATAAAGGGTATTGAAGTATGTATCATGTCCGGAGAAGGTACCGGGTATATTTGCACACTATTATATTTGCCAACGTCATCTGTACAATGGGTGGAGTTGACAGCCGAAGCTCGACGGATGACCGGAAAACAGTTGTAGATCGGGGAATCTCGCCTAGGAACTTGGACTTGTTCCTGCTTAAGAGCTCTTATTTCCACCACCGCACCAACAGCGTCCATCTCCATCACGCTCCACCTGAACCACGATGTCCACGCCCTTGGCCTGCAGATAGCTGACAGTTCGTAGCCGTACGTCTTCCAGGTCTGACCCACGAGAAGCAATGACATGAATGACACCGAAAACCTTTTGATTTTTCTGTTCATGAGAGTGCTCGTGGTCATGATCGTGGTCGTGGTCGTGGTCGTGTCCGTGTCCGTGTCCGTGACTATGATCGTGATCGTGATCGTGAACATGATTGTGGCCGTGACTGTGATCATCACGAGTACGAGTGTGGCTATGACCGTGACGGTGATCGGACTCGCAGCCAAAATGACTGGAGTGGTCATGAGAATGATCGTGGTCATGTCCAGACGAGCTTCCACTGGTGTCGTCAAGCCAGAACTTTGGCACCGTGTAGCTGACCACCCCCCGTAAAGTGCTCACCCCGGCGAGGGTTTCACGAACATTATACTCGGTATCGGCAGGCAGGGTCAGCAGCAGGGTTTTGGCCGTGCTACTGACCAGCGGGACAGCCGAGGCAAAGATCAATATGGCGATAAAGCACGAGGCCAGAGGATCATATCCAGCCCATCCGGTATAGTGCACGAGAATGGTTGAAATGACCACCGCCACTGAGCCCAGTGTGTCCGCCAAAATGTGCAAGAAGATGCCATGCATGTTCTCATTACCATGAGAGTGGTCGTGACCGTGACCGTGATCATGGCCATGATGGTGGCCGTGCTCAAAGCTAAAAATGCCGACCAGATTCACTGCCAATCCGGCAATGCTGACAGCCAGCAGCTCTCCTAGGCGATGCATTTCGCTTCCCGATGACAAACGCTCCACCGCTTCGTAAATGATTTCCACGCTGATGATCATAAGGAAAATACCATTGGCAAATCCAGACAAAGTGTCTACCTTGCCATAACCATAGGGAAACTGAGCATTAGGTGGCCACTTGCTCATGACAGCGGCACACAGTCCGACGACCAATGCAAGGCAATCAAAGAACATATGAATACTGTCACTCAGCAGTCCGAGGGAGCCAGTCAAAAAGCCGTACGACAATTGAACAAGCATAAAGGTGAAGTTGAGGCTGGAATGGGTTAGTAGATTTCCCGACGGTCGATGTAAGAAGCTGGACTCACCACATGAAGTAGAAGATGCTGCGAGAATCTTTCTCCTTTAGAATGCTGTGCAACAAAGGGTAGGCTTCGCTGCGGTGAACAAGCCATTTGGTGACGCGCGAAGACTCGGTCGTGCTGTGGGAATGACTGTGCGAGTGGACGTCCGAGCGGAGGCGGCTGTCGTCCATTCTTGATGCGAAAAAAGAAGCCGCAGCCAGAACGCAGCGCGCGGCATAGACAACTATTAAGTCATCCCGAATGTGCGGGGAGCACGAAAGAGCGGTAGCTCCAGCGCTGACGGCCAGACCAACTTTATTCGGGGAACGGAGACCAGTCGGGAATGAGAACATCAGAGAGGCTGCCAAAAGCCCGGCGGGAGCGAGAAGGTAGATCAGGTCGGATATACTGAAAGGCAACCCCCGAGAAATGATCAAACTTAGTACAGCCAAGGAGAATCCCGAGACAAGGGCCAACGGTGCATCGGTTGTCACGAGGACCGATGTCTGGCTCGCATCCGATGCCTTTTCTGTTACGAGGCCCGGCTCTGGAATGGGGCCCTGTCGGCGTATGGAAGGAAAAGGCGGGGAAAGAACGAAGAGGGAAAGCATGAGCGCGAGATACCCGGCGAGAGGCGAGGAATCCCAGGATTTATTCATGCCTAAGAAGCTCATAAATGCGGCTGCTCCAATAAGAGCGATCGAATAGGGCTTCTGAGTATAACGCTCAGTAGTTGCAGTACGCAGATCCGCATGCACCAAATTTGGCAGGCCGGATGCTTGAGCAAGAAGAAATGCAAATGCGACCAAGAACCCCCCCGATCTCCAAGGTAGCGAAAATGGGAAGCCCAATGGAGAATATTTGTAGGAAGGCAGCTTTGGTGGTCTTTCCATCCGGACTTGGAAATTTGATTGACGAGGTGCTCATTGAAGCTGCATTTTGATGGTGCAATCGCGCAAGCCGGCTAATTCCAAAGATGAGAAGAGTCATCGCTGTTAAAACTATAGTCTTCTGTCCGGCATGACCAGTTCCCAGACCGGAGGTGCAAGTATTCACAGCCGCGATGCCTTCGACGGTTTGGCTCTCCTGTGCGCAATTCCTCGGGTACCAAGAGAGCGCGATCCAGGGCAATGCGATTAAACAGCCAGTGAATACCTCATGTCTGAGTATAACAGTTAACTACCGCTCATTCTTCAGATACTATTCACGTACATCTGCTCAGAGCCATTTGAGCTGTGCTCTCTATAGGCGCCAGACACTGCCTTTCTGTGATCATGCGCCGCGTCATGAACGGATGCCACACTATGGGTGTGATTATGGCTGTGGGTATGGGTGTGGTGCGAGATTGAGTGGGAGGCGGAGTAGTGATGACCAGACCTCGATGGCTTGCTTGCATGAGTGTATGAATAGTTTGCATTTGCCGTGTCCGGCGGTGACTGCGCAAGTTGCGATGGATTGCCATTGGAGCTCCCTACCTGGATGGGAGGTGGTGGTTGAGCCCAGCGAGCATTGCGACTGTGACCACGACTGCGGCTGTGCCCATGACTGTGGCTGTGACCTTGAGCGTGTCCATTGGATGGAGGCGCGAGATCCGCAATCCGGGGCGGCGCCCCCGTCGACATGGTCTTTTCGGAGCCGCAGAGCTGGATAGGAGTCTCTGGCAAAGGGTTGTGGGAGGGGTGCTTGGCACCTAAGGGAAGCCTTCAAAGCTCAAACGGAGAGTACAAGTGACAAGAAAGCAGTCGGCATTGCTAGGATAGTCGTTGAGAGCATGTAAGTTGAGATAAGAGACGAACCGTGGACCTTGGGGGGTTGGCTCCACGTGATGTTATCGATAACGCACGTCTACAACTTGTCAACTTCAACTTCGATGTGTTCATTCACTTGTACGTGAATTCGGGAAATATGATCTAGCATCATGATTGAGTATCTAATCAGCATCGCATTCGGCCTCTCCAGTGTGCTCACGGTGCTGATTTTGCTCCTTCCCTCGCAATATGATCCAGCCACGAAAGACAAGCCCAGCGTGCAGGTCCTGGTCTTAGGTGACATTGGTCGAAGCCCGCGCATGCAATATCATGCCCTGAGCATTGCTAAACACGGAGGAAAGGTTGTCATCGTCGGTTATAAAGGTGACTCGCTCGAATTGAACGGACACGTCAGTGTGGAGAAACTTACACCAAGCTACAGAGTCCGATCCGCACCCAGACATCATTTCCAACCCGAATATCACAATCATTCCTCTTCGCCCCCATCCCGCAATTCTCCAAACCAGTAACAAGCTCCTATTCATCATCTACGGTCCGTTGAAAGTGCTATTCCAGGTCGCTTACCTGTGGAAATGCCTTGCGTATACTGCCCCCTCATCGCGCTGGCTTCTAGTGCAGGTAGGTCTCTGGATGAAGGACGGGCCTAGTTGCACACTAAACATCGTGACAGAACCCACCCTCAATTCCTACGTTAGCTGTGGCATCAATCTCTTGCTTCTTGCGACAAACCAGACTGGTGATTGATTGGCACAATTTTGGTTACTCCATTCTGGCACTCAAATTGGGCCAGAATCACCCGCTCGTGAGGCTCTCCACTTGGTATGAAAAGACATTCTGCCAATCTAGCTCGGCTCACCTGTGTGTAACCGACGCGATGGGCTTGGTGCTCAAGAAAAATTTTGCACTTCAAGCCCCCATCTTGCCATTGCACGATCGACCAGCCAGCCACTTCCACCCTATCACCAATCCTCACGAGCGGAATGATTTTCTTAAAGAGCTCCCCGAGACAGAGTCGGTGCGTTCCTCGCTGGCCGAAGGAACGCTTCGAGTTCTGGTCAGTTCGACTTCCTGGACACCGGATGAGGACTTTTCGATTCTTATCGATGCATTGCTGCAATACTCGGAACTGGCCACTGCGCGGCCCGAACTTCCAGAAATTCTGGCCATAATTACAGGAAAGGGTCCGCAAAAGGAGATGTATCTCCAAAAAATCGCAGCGCTGGAAGCCGCTGGTCGGCTTCAAAGGGTCACAATAAAAACGGCGTGGTTGACGGTGCATGACTATGCCCGGCTTCTGGCATCGGCATCATTAGGCGTCAGCCTCCATACCAGTAGTAGTGGTGTCGATCTCCCAATGAAAGTTGTCGATATGTTTGGCGCGGGACTGCCCGTGGTGGGCTGGAATCGCTTCAGAGCGTGGCCAGAACTGGTAATCGAGGGCGTCAACGGACTGGGCTTTGGAAGTGCGACTGAGCTGACGGAGCGATTGGTTGAGCTTTTTAGTGATAATGAAAAGCTGGAAACTCTTCGAGTTGGCGCCCAAAAAGAAAGCACCCGGCGATGGGATGATGAGTGGGATCCCATTGTGGGCAAATTGCTTGGGCTCACATAGTTCAGACGATGCACAAATCAAAATATGTAGATGTCTCTCTTCAACAGGACATTGTGAACCATGCCGTCGCAACGAGACTCAGGTTTATGTTGTCATCTCTAGATGCTAGGGTGAAACTTAGCGTCACAGTAGAGGCAGGTATCAAATGTCTCGCAAAGTTCTTGGAAGAGCTGGCCATTGAAGATATGAGGAGCTACCAATGCCTCATCCATGTACTCGGTGAGGCAAGCAGAGCAGTATTTGGACACCCCAGGCTCTTGTATAGCCAGGAAGGTGAGCCCACAGCGTGCTAGCAAATCAAGTTAGTACAAATCCAAGTATGTTGAAGAGTTTCACAATCCTTACCAAAAAGATGACCATTCGCGCATTGGGCCTCCGTGGCCGAGATCCATGCAATTCCCGCCTTACAAATCTCGCATCGCTCAAAGAGATATCCACCTGCTTGATCAAGCTGATGTGAAGACTTGGCCGGAATTGAAGAGGACTCGGACACACACTTCGTCACTTCCTCACTCAGGTCTGTAGCTGTCTTCTTTGCTAGGCGCTCGAATGCCTTCTGAGCCTTGGAGCGAATCGCAGGGCTGTGTCCATCTACGATGCTGCAACAAGCCGCTGCGTAAATGAGCTTCTGGTTCTCTCTACTCACAGTGGCAATGTCATCCTGCGAAAGAAGAAAACAGGTCACTGCTTCCCGTCGGCTTTGAGTCGCCCGTGACTCCTGTTTTTCTACTCGCGGGGCAATGAGGGCTTGCTTGTCCGGTATGCCACCTGCCTCATCTGAGGCAAATGCAATGGTTGCATCCTCGTCTGACGCAACCCGGTATTCGATCATATCTGTAGGGTGTTTTGTGAAAAGTACAGCATTTATGCCGCGGTAAGATGCCAAGCCCCACGTTCGCGCCACAGCATGTCCCCCGAGATCTCGGTTCAAATCATATTGTTCTCGAGAAGTCTCCACAATCTTGTTCCATGCGGGTACTCGCAGTTCATTTTCGAATTCAAGTTGGTCAAGGCTGGCGGCAAAACCTAGCCCACCTGTGGTGCAGACATGGAGTGTGCAAGTACCGCGTTTCTCATCTTGTGAGGTGGTCATTGCTGAGACAAGTCAACGCCCCGCTCTGCTAGCTCTACACACACGCAGTGTATAGCTTACCTGTGATAGGGTCCCAATGCCTCTCTGGGGAGTCATTGATCTCCGAGATCGGCTCATGGAAAGGCCAGTTCCGTATTTGGACTTGTGTTTCTTCTGTGCTGACACCTTCGTACGCAGAGAGCCGCATTGAAATGGTGAGGAGGCCCCCAGTGACGCCAACTGCAAGAGCAATATCTTGATCCTGATTCTGCAGTTAATTAATTTGGGTAGGAAGGGAACATCAAGGTGCGGCCACATACCGTGTAAAGCCACGCTGTCGGGCCAGTGACACGCTGATGATTCCACTTGGAAGCAAGCTTTATCACCGGGTGATCTCCCAATTCAGCAGCGACCTCATATCGAGGCATGTGCTCGCCTTTGCAACTCGAGCTTCGTACGGCAACTCTTGCTCTGAAGAAACGGAGTTGGGTTCCATACACGGCGGTAAGGATCGCAGTGACAGAATGAACAACATCCTTGCACGAGGCTGGAGTGATGATCCATGGGCCACATGAGATTGAAGAGACACGGACTTGTGACTGAATCCTGTCACGCAAGATTGATCCCGGGCCAGCCATGGGGAATTGTTCACGTTCTCGATTCAGCGGACAAAGAGTCATCTTCTCAATGCGATAGGGGGTGGAAAGTCCTTGCCCCTCAGCGGATCGACGCACTCTTAGCAGGGCCAGATCATTAAAGTCCGTTGCAACAGCTAGCATATGAATTCCCCAGCGGTTCTTGAATTCAGGAAGTGTGTTGGAGCCATCTGCAGGCGTAGGTACCTTGAGAGGTGCACACCACTGGAATGACCGAATGTTCACTTTGCGAAGTTTTTCACCTCCCACCTTCGTCGGAAGCGATGGGTTTTCGTGGAATAAATGGTTCACTATACCCACCCTGGTCCATTGCCTTTTGGGCCCGATCGGTTCCCAAAAGGACAGGATTAGATTTGACGTTAACACGGTCAGGACACTGCGCCGGAATCGAGCGAGGCCTGGTGGTGACCACGCCACAGCAAGGATAGTGCTGGTCGACTGCTCTGCTCCAATCGAGAAATTATCTCGATTTTGCGGGTAGATGTCCGCCCATTCAGCGTAGGTGAAGACGTTAACGCGGAAGCGTGTGATTTGCCATGTTTCTTGTCCCTGGGACGTTGGTGTCGATCCACCCACATTCGGTGTCTATCTATCTATCAGCCTTGATTCTAGTGATGCTGTAATTGAACGCACCAAGACCTGAATTTGCTCACCCGCGGCCACGGCGAGCTCGCCGTCAGGCGACCAAGCGAGGGCATCGAAGCAACAAGGATAGATGGGCAGCTGGACTGGGCTGAGCATTTTGCGATCATTTATGAGGATTTTCTCAGAAAGCGCTGCATCAGGCCCGAGCCCCTGGATGGAAGATCAGACAAATATGGACAAGGTGCGGCATTTGGAGGGAACGGCGAGTTCGAGGTGAAGCAAAGCGCGAAGCTCGTTGCCCAATCAGGACTAGCGTCATTCTCCGCGACTTTCATCTTAGAATCAAATTTTGACTCACTAGATGTTGACTTGAACATTTGCTACGTAGCACATTAAGCTATCTTGGGCTAGGAAGGATGAAGACTTAGGCTTATCCTTTGTTGTTTGTCTCTGAACTGGTAAAAGCCACTGTGAATGAAACGGGTTCAATTTGTCACGCACAACTGGCACAATGTATGGCCAGGGTATCATCAAAATGTTTGGAATCGTATCATATTTCAATCGACACGATCCAGCTTCTGAACAACCATTGCGGTCGCAGCTCCACCACCATTGCAAATAGCAGCCACGCCATACTCCCCGGGTTGCAGCTGGTGGAGCAGCGTGACGAGGATACGGGAGCCGGAGCTGCCTAGAGCGTGGCCAAGTGAAATAGCACCACCAAGCATGTTGACCTTGGCGTTCTCTAGACCGAGAATCTGCGCGACATATGGGTTAGCAAAGTATGATCAATTTTAGCACTTGGCCCTGAGACCATGTTCTCACCTTCTCATTAGCCTTAATGACTGCCGCAAAAGCCTCGTTAAACTCCCACACAGCCACCTGATCTTTGGTGATACCAGCGCGTTCTAGTGCAATCGGGACGGCCTTGGCTGGAGCAACAGGGAAGTCCACCGGGTCGATGGCTGCATCCGCCGACGAGACAATCCGGGCTAACACACGACCACCAGCACCAAACTCACGCGCCAGGTCCTTATTGCCGATGACGAGGGCAGAAGCACCATCGTTCATAGTAGAGGCATTACCAGCAGTCACGGTGCCAGTGCCGTCTCGCAAGAAGGCAGGCTTGAGAGTAGTCAATTTATCAATTCGGAGGTTCTCGTAGCCCTCGTCCCGCTCAATCACAGTCTCTCCCTTCTTGTTCTTGACAGTCACAGGAGCTATTTCCTCTGCAAATTTGTTCTCTTTCCAGGCCTGCTGGGCACGCTCGTAGGACCGAATAGCGTACTGATCCTGGTCCTCTCGCGAGATATCGTATTTCTTGGCAGTTTGTTCGGCGCAGATACCCATGTGGAATTTGTTGTATACATCCAAAGACCATCTTTGATCAGACCGTCCTCCAACTTGATCTCACCAAAGGGAGGTAGCTGACTGGCACGAGACATGTAATACGGCACGCGGCTCATGTTCTCCATACCACCAGCAACTTGAGCCTCCGCCAAGCCAAGCTGAATATTCTGGGCAGCCAGGACGACTGCTTTCAGACCGGAGGCGCACACCTTGTTCACAGTCAGGGACTCGACCGTGGACGGCAAACCAGCAAACATGGATGCTTGACGAGCAGGAGCCTGGCCAACGGATCCCTGGAGCACATTTCCCATGTAGACATCGGTGATCTTTTCCATCGGGATATTGGATTTGCTTAGGGCCGACTTAATGGCAACGGCACCCAGCTCGGGGGGCTGAAACGGAGGTGAAGGAACCATTGAACTAAACATTAGGCATCAGCACTCGCATGGTTTAGAATCGAAATCGGGGTTGCACGCAGTCATATGGATACCTTGGCTGTGGGTGTTCGTGCAGCACTCAGAATGTAAGCATCCTGGATCTCTCTCAATGTCGGGCGGGCGGAGCTGAATTGTCTTTGACAGCGGAATGCGGGGATGGCAGCCCGCCTGAGAGAAGCGCGCAGACAACCCGGTAGCAGTAATCATATTTGATCCAAGGAGAAAAATACAATGTGACAACAGAAGATGGGATATGAAGTACGGGATAGGCAATATGGATATTTTCGAGGAAAAACTACGGGCTCTTCGAGTTGAACGGGCTATGGAATGCACCCGCTCAGCACCCGCACGCGCGCCGCCGTTAACCGCCTGGGCCGAGGCTCTCTGGAGTCACATGACGGTGAGGGAGATGACGACATCTGATAAGTCAGCCGTCCAGATTCAGGTGGTTTCTCCATTGGGAGAGTTCCACCGGTTTCCCTCCTCGAGCGCGCTTTCTACTGATGGTCTTTCAACACTTCTGTTTCTACTCCGTTGCTTCTTCATCCTCCATCTTGACCGCAGAACGGCTTTACTCGCAAATTCAAAGCTTCTGTCTATTCAGACCCGCCGTAATGTCGACCTCTGCCCGCCGCCGTCTCATGCGGGACTTCAAGGTATGTACTGCGTCATTCGGGAAATTGGGCGAGGTTGCTCTTTGGCTTTATCGCTGCTGGATGTGATGAAAGGGCCATAATTTAGATACAGTTATTTCTCTGAGACTTCTGTGGTCCCCCAATCCAACTGTTTCCGAAGGTCCTCCCCAGTGTTGAGCGCCCCCACTAATTGAATCGCGTCTTTGATTATAGCGCATGCAGACCGATCCTCCCGCCGGTGTCTCCGCCTCGCCTGTTGCCGACAATGTTATGACCTGGTACGTGGAGATAGCCCACGATTCAAAGGTTCAATCGACTGATGAACTGCTAGGAATGCCGTTATTATTGGCCCGGCCGACACGCCGTTCGAAGATGGAACATTCCGGTTGGTGATGAACTTCGAAGAACAATATCCCAACAAGCCACCCGGTGTCAAATTCATCAGCCAAATGTTCCATCCTAATGTGTATGGAACCGGCGAGCTCTGCCTCGATATCCTCCAGAACCGTTGGAGTCCGACATATGATGTGGCTGCCATCCTGACGAGCATTCAGAGGTAGGGTACCTCGAGCCTACTCAACTCCCGATATAGACTGATCATGCCCTCTAGTTTACTCAACGACCCCAACACCTCATCTCCGGCCAACGTCGAAGCATCAAACCTCTACAAGGATAATCGCAAAGAGTATATCAAACGAGTGCGGGAGACGGTTGAAAAGAGCTGGGAAGATTGAACGCGCGCGTGACTTTTTACCATTTTCGCCATTTCGATTGATTCTTCTACATCAAACGTTGAGGCTGCAACGAGTCCGGGGCTGGTATTACCGGAGTCAAATATCGCCTTCGAACCTTCGGGCCGTTTGATCTGCAAAGCGTGGGGTTTGGGCGTCAGTTCTTTCTTTTCTGGTTTTCTCATAATCTCCCTTGCGTGCATCTGTCATTTCCACCTTGTTCTGCATTAGCACTGAATGATAAAGCTACATAAAAAAGCAGAGGAAATCTAAGAAAGCATTGAGCGTAGAGTGTAGAGCGGTGACTTGCACACCTCCTGAAGAGTTCGGGAGTCGGGGCGGTCGGCCAAGAAACCCAAACCGAGTGTCAACAAACCCACCCATCTTCACTCTTTCGAATCGCACCCCCGTCTACTCGGGCAATTTGTTGCTATTATTTACTTTCCTGTTCCTTTTGCTCTTCCACACGTGAGATCTTGGATCCTGGGTTCTCCAGGCCCAGTGAAATACACCCCCCGGGATTTGTCTGCCCCTCCTTGGGGCCTATCTCTTGCTCGCGACACAGAGCTGGTGAACTGCGAAAATGGCGTTAGTCCCTGCATCTTACTCGTTGGACAACGACTGACTGAAAATACAGGTCCGCCGGGTCGAACACCATTAAGGGTAAGCACATCGTGGTAGACCAGACGAGACTACGGCTAACCCCCCTAACGCGTGTAGTGGTCGCCCGATTCCGTCCCCAAAACAAAGTTGAATTAGCTTCTGGAGGCAAACCGATCGTTGAATTCGAAGGCGAGGACTCATGTACAATTCTGGTGAGCTCGAACACCTCAGGAAGCTGCGGGGAAAAAGATGCTGACGAGCATGTGGACAGTCCAATGAAGGCACCGGAGCCTTTACTTTCGACCGGGTGTTCCCCATGAATACTGCGCAGAATGACATATTCAATTTCTCCATCCGGCCGACTGTCGACGATATTCTCAACGGTTACAACGGAACGGTTTTCGCATACGGTCAAACTGGTGCCGGAAAGTCGTATACCATGATGGGATCCGACATTGATGATGACGTGGGCAAGGGTGTCATTCCGCGCATCGTTGAGCAAATCTTTGCCAGCATCCTTACTAGCCCGAGCAACATCGAGTACACCGTGCGAGTCAGCTATATGGAGATCTACATGGAGAAGATTCGCGATCTGTTGGTGCCCCAGAACGACAATTTGCCCGTGCATGAAGAGAAGGCGCGCGGAGTCTACGTCAAAGGTTTATTGGAAGTCTACGTCTCGAGCGTTCAGGAGGTCTACGAAGTGATGCGCCGAGGTGGAAATGCACGAGCTGTGGCTGCGACCAACATGAACCAAGAGTCATCCCGCTCTCACTCCATCTTCGTGATTACCGTCAGCCAGAAGAACGTTGAGACTGGATCGGCCAAAAGCGGTCAACTTTTCCTGGTCGATTTGGCTGGTAGTGAGAAGGTCGGCAAGACAGGAGCTAGTGGCCAGACCCTGGAAGAAGCCAAGAAGATCAACAAGAGTTTGAGTGCTCTTGGTATGGTCATCAACGCGCTCACCGATGGCAAATCGAGCCACATTCCGTATCGTGACTCCAAACTCACCCGTATCCTGCAGGAATCCTTGGGTGGTAATTCCCGGACGACCTTGATCATTAATTGTTCGCCTAGTAGCTACAACGATGCGGAAACTATCTCGACTCTGCGTTTTGGTGTACGCGCCAAATCTATCAAGAACAAGGCAAAGGTCAATGCGGAACTCAGCCCAGCCGAGATGAAACAGCTATTGCGAAAGGCCCAAAGCCAGATGACAAGTTTCGAATCCTACATTTCCGCACTGGAGAGCGAGATCAGCCAGTGGCGTGGTGGTGACAACGTTCCCAAAGATTTGTGGACTCCGGCACGTGGCAATGAGATTGCCAATGCCGTGAAAGTGGAGGCTCGGGCTCCTCGACCTGGAACGCCGTCACGCCTCCAGGAAACCGCTCGTTCCGAAACCCCACGTCCAGACTCTCGCGTTGGAGACCGTTCGAGCACACCCAGCCTGGTGCTGGAGAAGGACGAGCGGGAGGAGTTCCTCCGCCGGGAGAATGAACTGCAGGATTCTCTCGCCGAGAAGGAAACCCACATCGGCAACGTGGAGCGCAGTCTCCGAGAAGCCCGTGAGGAGCTCAGGTCGATGAAGGAGAATGCTGGTCGGTCAGGCAAGGACAACGAACGCTTGGAGACCGAAGTCAACGAGCTGCGGATGCAGCTAGAGAAGGTCTCATATGAGAGCAAGGAGGCGGCGATAACCATGGACGGTTTGCGAGAGGCCAACTCAGAGCTCACAAGCGAGCTTGACGAGGTGAAACAGCAGCTCCTCGACGTGCGCATGAAGGCTAAGGAAACGACCGCCGCTCTTGACGAAAAGGAGAAGAAGAAAGCCGAGAAGATGGCCAAGATGATGGCCGGCTTCGATCTCGGCGACGATGTGTTTTCCGATAACGAACGTAAGCTGCAAGATCTGATTGCCCGGGTTGATGCTCTGCACGAAGTCAGCGCGGCCGGAGAAACCATTGCTCCCGATGACATCCTTGATCTTCGTACGAATCTGCTGGAGACACAAGGATTTATCCGACAGGCCGAGTTGACGATGAATGACCGGGGCGAGTTTGGCGAGCTGCAGGACAGCCGCCGGGCAGATCTGGAGAAGAAACTGGAAGCTGTGCAACGGGAATACGAAGCTCTCTTGACGCGCAACCTAGGCGAGAATGACGTGGAAGAGATCCGTGAGCGGCTGGAGAAGGCCTTTATTGAGAGGAAGGAAACAGAAACGGCAGCAGTCGAGGAGCTCCGGACTCACATCACCCAGAAAGACGAAGAATTGTCGAAGTTGCGCAAATCTCTCGTTGACAACGAGTCCCGGACTTCAACCAATGGCGCCGCGAGCAAGACCTTGCAGCAGCAGATCGCCGAGTTTGACGCAATGAAGAAGTCATTGATGCGTGACTTGCAGAACCGCTGTGAACGGGTTGTCGAATTGGAAATTTCCCTGGACGATGCTCGCGAGCAGTACAACAATGTACTTCGATCATCCAACAATCGAGCTCAGCAGAAGAAGATGGCTTTCTTGGAACGCAATTTGGAGCAATTGACGCACGTCCAGCGGCAATTGGTCGAACAAAACAGCAGTTTGAAGAAGGAGGTTGCCATCGCTGAGCGAAAGCTCATTGCGCGAAACGAACGCATTGCCAGCCTTGAGAGCTTGCTTCAGGAGAGCCAGGAGAAGTTGACCCAAGCAAACCACCGGTAGGACCTTCGTGTGCGCACTGGATCAAAATTGCATGATGCTGACTATTTTCATAGATTCGAGGCCCAGCTTACTGCTGTGAAAGAGCGCCTGGAGGCTGCGAAGCAGGGCTCTACCCGAGGTCTGCCCACCATGGACAGCAATGGGAGTTTCAGCTTCGGCGGATCCCGCATCGCGAAGCCGCTTCGTGGCGGGGGTAGCTCTGACGGGCCGACGAATGCCAACGTCGCGGGCGTGCAATCGCAAGAGGCGTCGGGCAAGCGCACGAGCTGGTTCTTTGACCGCAAATGATCCCACGACGCTTTCGGAAGAGTGCTCGTCTCTGGCGATGCTCCTCCTCAAACTCGACGGCTGTCTGCCATGGACGCCAGACATCTTCCAGTTTGTCTTGCTGTCACTGGCTCTGGCCTGACCGTGATCTCTTCCTAACGCCGTCCTACGAGTCTCATCTCATTTCTCTTGCCCCGGGATCGTGTCTTTTATGACAGGACCCGTTTTGTGATTGTCCTTTCGACGTTCCTTTTGCGTCGCTTTTCTCTTCCCATTCCAGTACATTAGATTGCGACCTGCGGGGGATTGGAGATTCATGGATCTCCCCTGATACCCATTGTACATCAACCCCAGATAGAATGCAGTGGAGCTGGTAAGTAGCTACGAGATGGAGCGTTATATATGCCACGATAGTCTCAAGATTCATTCTCATTGACTTTGACCTTCGAAATGTTTCCAACTAGAAAACACGTAAGATGAACCGCGACGGCCATAAACTCCAAGAGCTCACTGACCGGGTGGTGACATTCTCGATCTGGAAATCAGGAGGATTGACAGATGGTCCGTTGAGTATCATTTTTATGCTGTCCTTTCCATGAGCTTACCTTCCCATATACCCCAGGGCTCTTATGATCCAAAGTTGCCCGGTTTTCAGATGTTAAATCTCTCTAGTCATCATTCACTATCAGTCATGCTAAGGTACTGTCGGCCATGTAGTTTTGAACCGCACTTTGGCAAATCAATCAATTCAAACAAATCAAACTGCATCGACTGCATCGAAGTTGTCTAGCGTCGATTCCATTCACCTTGACACACATTCGACCATGACATCAGCACGGCTCTCAGGCAGCAGCGGCTCGATCGGCCGAGGATCGGAGATATCAAGTCTCTGATCCTAGCAGAGTCACCACTTTTCAAAATACACCGGCTCCCTGTCATCGCCAACAGGGGCGAAATCTGCGGATTTCTCTCGTTCAGTGAGATCTCAAAATCAGAGGCAATCCCACTGGGCACAGAGTCAACATCGTCTTTTACCACTCCACTCGGGGACGGGTCCACCTATCCAGGAGCAAGTGCCGAGGCCTAGGTCGGTCTAGAACATATGAGACCATGGCTTTAGCAGCATGCACTAGCGGAGTATAGACTTGTGTTCCGGAGGTCGAAGGTGGAAGATCCGAACCGGCTCGACATCCATTGACCCTTGGATTCCAGTCAACATGGACGCTTCAAGGAACACAACTGTGCAGCTGAACCGATGAATGAAGGGTACTTGGCAGGTAAAGGCAATTGTAACGAGATAGTCAATGTATACAAATGATCAGGTTATGAGAGGATCATGTACAGAAAAGGGGCTTAGAAATGAAATCAAAAGAAAAAAGAAACCAGGATGCCAATGCAGATACAGAATTCCCCCGTCTCCCTGATGGAACAAATTGCGCCGTCTTCGCCCGAGCGAGATTCCTCACACTTATACCAACCCATCGTAGAGCGACAGCGCACTGACAATCGTCTCGTCGCGCTTGCTGCCCTCCTTGAATTCCTCGATATCGAGGCTGCCATTCTCATCCTTGTCCATCATTCGGAAAATCTTCCGCACTCGCTTCTCGGGGGTATCCTCGTCCTCCGGCAGTTTCACCATCGACCCCACCTGAAAGCGCGTCAGCAACCGTCGTAGAGCTTCGACTATTCTGGCCCACCTACCATCTTGTAAATCGCCTCGACGATGGCCAGCATCTCGTCGTAAGTGATCTTGCCGTCGCCGTCAATATCGTACAGTTGGAAGGCCCAGTCGAGCTTGTCCTCCATCTTGCCTCGCGAGGTCACCGACAATGCGCAAATGAACTCTTTGAAATCGATCATGCCACTGTTATCGGAGTCGAATACACGGAATACATAATTTGCAAATGATGATGGATCACCAAAGGGAAAGAATTGTCGGTAGATCTTCTGGAACTCCTCCTTGGTCAAGGTGCCCGATGGGCAGTCCTTCAGGAATCCTGGAAAGTGGTCAGGACACCGGAAATTCCAATCGCACAGGGGGATATAAAAGTAGTGTTCCACTCGCGCCTACCTTTATACCATTGCTGAAGCTCCTTCTTGTCAAAGTGGGTTGCCTTCTGCAGCTCTTCCAACTGCGTGGGCGAGAGCTTCGATTGCCTGAGCACGAGTCAATATCGGGACAATGAAGGCCTAGAACCAGTCACCCAAGAACTCAGAGGTAGAATTCGTCGGACTCCGCCTTTGAACAGTCACTCCAGAAAAGTAATGTAATTGTTCCAGGCGGTTCCGCAAAGATCCATCCCCGCCGAGGTACTTGAGGCCAGATCGAGTCGGACTCACGACTTGCCCATGGTCAAACACCCAGTAGCTCAGCTATGACTTATTCGGGCACATATAATCGTTGGGGTTTCAATCGTCAAGGGGACGTGGCGGCGAGGGAGAAAAGGAAGATGGTGACGCGGGGTAGAAACGAACGAAGTGTGGCTGAGTCGCGGTGGCGGAGAATCAAACGCAAGGGATCATTCGGGGATTCGCGTACAGCGTGCAGAGCAGGGAGAGCGATTGATCGCAGGTGAGGTCACTGTACAGAGTAGAAGAGAAAGAATTACAGAGGGGAAAGTGGCGAAGAAAGACGAATGGCGAGTCCAGGCCATCGGGCTTGGCGTGACACGAGTACAAAATTACCGGCGTTCCCGCTACATACACATTGTGTCATTCGGTCCTAGTCATTCTCCCGTGGGAAATCGTGGATATCACTATTATCATCGATCTATCTCGAAAATGCAAACCATCGCCAGGTAGTTAAAACATGGTACGGGACGGGATCAACAGACCCCCGGTCCAT
The DNA here is from genome assembly GCF_028827695.1 of Penicillium maclennaniae. Taxonomy (NCBI): domain Eukaryota; kingdom Fungi; phylum Ascomycota; class Eurotiomycetes; order Eurotiales; family Aspergillaceae; genus Penicillium; species Penicillium maclennaniae. The sequence continues at coordinate 3,395,936 of NW_026623220.1, forward strand.
GGCTGAAAAAGGCGCGTTTTAGTCCACCTTGATAGAGCCGTAGATGCGATAAATAAATGCCCAGCTGGCGAAGAAACCAATCGAACCTGAAGAGATGCGGTCAGTGGAGAGTTGGACCAGTTAAGAGTGAAAATCGACATACCAGTCAGGATGAAGACAACGAAGCCAATCAGGGCCGAGTAGCCCACGTAGAGGACAGCGCCAGTCAGGCCGCCAAAGCTCACTCTCGTGGCCCAAAAGATGAGCGCATTGATGAACACATAGCCTCCTGTCATACCGGCACCCGCGAAAGCTCGCCAATGCCACCGGTAGTTCTCCGCACAGAGCAGGAAGTAGACTAGCAGGATGGTAGTTGCCGCGGAGGTGATGATCATCAGGCCGTAGCACAAGAAGAGGAAGCCAAACATGTAATAGATCTTGCTGGTCCAGAGCGAGGTCATGATGAAGTAAAGCTCGACGAAGATCGCACCAAAGGGAAGAATGCCGGTGAGAAGAACAGATGGGATGGTCCGAAGGCTACCGACCATCGGAGGCACCTGGCGAGGAATTTGGTTGGTCTTGGTTGGGCCCTCGAGCGGCTAAAGAGGCACCAGATTAGTATAAGCCAGAGACGAGAGAAAGACAAAGTCATTTCACATACAGATTGCCGAAATCCAACCCAGCTACCGGCAAAGCTCAGCGGCACGCTGATGACGAACCAGATCAGGACCAGGGCCAACATGGTGCCGAATGGCACGGCACCGCTAGAGCCCTTGGCCCAGACGAAAAGGTTGAGCAAAAAGAAAGTGCCGAAGATAATTCCGGGAATCAACAATGGGGTCATCACAATGTTGCGTTTCCATGCCTCGCCGCCAAAGGCTTTGTATACTCGTGCTGACACGTATCCACCAATAGCACCGAACAGTGCCGATATCAAGAGGATCGCAGTGGCCAAGAAGCCACGGTTGGCAGGGAAAGGAGTCCGAGGAGTGCGAAAGCTACAAAGATGGGATCAGTTGGAAAGAAATTGTGGTGCATGGCGAGATTTTAACCTACCAACAGTCACGCCCGTCATCATGAACAATTGAGCGCCATTGCCCAGCATAATACTCAACAACAGCGGGGCCTTGGGGCAACGGAAGACATCACCGTGAACAAGCTTCCACCCGGAGTCTTCCTGGATGCCATCTTCGACGGCGGCCGAGGTACCGTCGAGATCTTCCAAGCTGATCGCGTCGAGCCGGTTGTAGCGAGCAATGTCCTTTTTGAGCGCGCGAACAAGAATCATGCTCACCATACCGACGAGGAAAACCACGAAGACGGCGGAGTTGATGAGAGAAAACCAGTGGATCTTGGGGTCATAAACATGCAAATACTTGTCCCATCGAGTGGCCCATGCAGTAGGAGACTCTCTCCAGTAAACACTATAGGTCCAGGTCACTGGGGTATCAGCATCTTCACTCAGGGTGAGTAGATTTCCCTGGGTTCCGCACTCGGCAGTGCCGTCCTCCAGACGTCGTGAATCGCGCCGGGACTCGGGTTGCACAAGCACACCCACAACGCGAAGTTTGTCTTTACCGCTATATCCCACCCGGTGATAATCAATGAGGAGATTGAAGTGATTGTTGAGAATAGCCTGCCCGTTGTCATCCAGATCCCCCAGGGAGAAGCCAGGACTATAGAAATCGGTATCGGTGTTGCCGTCATGGTTCAGCTGCGCCGCAGGCAGTCCATCCACGAGCCAGTTGATATTGTAACCCTGGGAGATGCGGCGATTGGTAAACTTGGCGTCCCGAGAGTCGAAGACAACCTCCCCACAGACAGCTTTGCACGTCTCATTTTGAGCCATGTGCAGCTCCAGCGGGGAGGTGCGGATACGGTCGCCGAATAGAATACTTCCTAGGGATTCCCTGACATCCTGGGCCCCGCCTTCTGGGCGACAGAAATGGAGCGCAGGGTGGTAGTAATCGTATGCGAAGACAGAATGCAGCTGGTCGTCGCGTGAAAGTCCAGGCGTTAGATGATTGACAAAGAGCGGAACAGATTGTCCTTGTCATACGAGGTCGGCGCAACACCAGGGAGGTAGAACGCAGAGGACAGCGAAGGGATCGCGAGAAGGACCGAAGTGAGGAAGGAGGACCTGTCGGTGAACCGCATGGTGAAAGTCGAGAATCCGGGGGGGTGCTCAAATCAGCCGCATGGAAGGGAACGTGGGTCCGGCTGCGATGCAATTAGAATAAGAAGCTCGCGGCAGGAGCACAGGAAAGTCCCACTCGGGATTCACAAATTCGTGCTTGTTTAGATGAAGTCGAGCCCGGAGCATCGGAAGGACAGGACAGATAAGCACCTGAATGGGTCCTCTGAGGTCACGTGCAGATAAGCAAAAAATTCCAGATCTTGACGAACGCTCCGTACAAAGTTGAACTCTACATCCACCATGGCTTCAGTCACCGCGCCGGCGCGCGCGCAGAGCTTATCTGCACTTCTTGAAAATTTAAAAACATGTCTTACTAGCGCTGCTTCATCATTGCCAGCGTCCAGCAAAGAAACCTCCTCCGACGTCTCAATCGGGCCTCCGCAAGATGGCATCTCGCTTCTCGACAGCAAGAGCGAAATCCTTCTCTCTTACCTTCACAACCTCGTTTTTCTCATTATTTTCCAATTGCGAAACGCGTCCTCTAAAGAAAACCCACAGGACTCAGAAGATGTCACGGATAGCAGCATTCGGGAAGAGACCGTGAAAAAGCTGGTTGAGCTCCGAGTCTTCCTCGATCGAGGTGTGCGCCCACTGGAAGGACGTCTGAAATATCAGATCGACAAGGTGGTGAAGGCAGCAGAGGATGCGGAGCGGACGGAACGGCCCATTCAATCGCGCAAGTCCAAGAAGGTCCGCAACGCCGATTCGGGCAGTGACGAAGATGCCAGCGATAGTGACGAGGAAAGCGATGATGAGGATATGGATGAGATGGCTTATCGGCCCAATGTCTCCGCCTTCTCCAAGGTCAAACCGGCGGAGAACAAATACCAGGCCAAAGCCGCTGCCCAAGAGCCGACTGATGGTATCTACCGGCCGCCGAAGATTATGCCGACCTCCCTACCCACGACCGAGCGCCGCGAACGGGTGGACCGTCGTCCCCAACGATCCAATGTTATCGACGAATTCGTCAACGCCGAGATGTCGTCCGCGCCTATGGCAGAACCCAGCATTGGTAGCACCATCATCGCCGGTGGTCGACAGACCAAGTCCAAGAAAGACCGGGAACATGAGGCTGATCGAACCCGGTACGAAGAAACCAACTTTGTCCGTCTGCCTAAGGAGACCAAGAAGGATAAAGCGAAGCGGGGCGGCCTCCGAGACTCTACATTCGGCGGAGACGAATGGAAGGGCCTTACGGAGGGTGCTGATCGCATTGAGCGTCTTACTCGGCGGGGTAAGAGTGGTGGAGTTGCTCTGGAGAAAAGTCGGAAGAGAAAGAATGATGATGGCCAACGCAGTGATGGTGTTGGCATGGGCGAGATCTTTGACAAGCGCCGGAAGAAGATTGATAGCTGGAAGAAATAAATGTGGTCTGGAGGGGTTTTTTTTTCTTTTCTTGTTGCAAGACCTCTAGTCTACGAACATCACCGGAGTTGGCATGGCTATCAAAAGCAGATTCACCACTGCTACCAGTCGTATCTATAAGTACATCATTCATCCATAGATACCTCCAAGCATTGAGTTCAATCTTTCTATTTCTCGCTCAAATCTGGTGATCGGCCGGAATCGGCATGCCGAATACTGAGCCACCGGTGATGGCTCAAAATGTTCGAATATCCGGGACTATGCGATGTGTTCAACACAGTGTAGCAAAGGCAGGATTTTATTCCAAGATGGGAAATAGCAGAAATAATTTACAAGCAGTGGAGGTATGGAAGTAAAGATGCTCCCACTGAATCCGAGGTTCACATGTCAGGACTACGATGATGTCATCGCCCCTTGTACCTGATATCCTCCGAGTCTCAAGCTCGACTCCTTCTTACTCTACTCAAACATAGTCAACGTTCTCGATCATGGAAAATCCAGGTATGTCCGACCGAACTCCATTCCTGCAATTCATCATTGCTGACTTTACCGACAGTTGTCGAAATCCCGGCGGTGATCAGTCTTCTCACCCAGTCGACACCCACATTGCAACAGAAGACTTTGGAGCGCTTTTTTACAAGCGATGCTTCCTTTGTCCATCCTTTCTGCCGCGTTCCTAGCTTTGAAGGGAGTCGATGGTGGATTTTGAAGATCTTCCAGTGGTATAAGATCATGTCACCGCGGATCAAGATGGAGATCCATTCCATTGGTGAGCCTGTCTTCTGTACGGATACTCTTCGATAACTAAAATTTTTGGTAGCCATGGACCAGGAAAGTCTCAAACTCTACGTGAACATGTCTCAGATCTTCTCTATTTGGATTGTGCCGTTCCACGTTGCACCGGCGACGCTGACAACGGTCCTCGATCTCACCACCGATTCAAGCAAGACCAGCTCCTCAACAAACGGGGCACACCCGTTGTACTACATCACCAAACAAGAGGATCTTTACCAAACCTCTGAGTTTATCAAGTTCATCTTGCCACACGTGGGATACTGGTTGGTATTGGGTTGGCATCTGATTGCAACGCTCTTCTGCTTCCTCGGTGTCACGCTGCTATGGCCAATGCTCTGGCTGGAGGAGAAAGGGTATCTTCCCAGTCGGATCGCGCAGGGAAACCTGGCCTATAATATCGATCGCAAAGTTTCGGAGATTAAGAAGCATTGATTCCAATCCCGGGAGTTTAGCTGGTCCTACGATCTTATTTTTCACATGATATCACTCTTTCAATTTGCGTGGTCTGATCTTGCTACGAGGAGATGCTATTTCCAGATGGTAGAACTAATCAAAAATTAAAATGACATTATCGACGCCCATGACCACAGACGTTATCGCTTTCGCTGTATGCATGCTCTTCCTCGTCACGTCGTTTACATCGCACATCAAGCTCCAGTTTGTTGTATCCCTCAATCGTTCTTCCGCTGTTTCCGCAGCTCCTTCCGGAAGTTGTTCTCTTGCTCGACAACCATTAAAGGAAGGGCACGTCCGAGGCCAAAGAACACGAACAGAGCCCACTTCCACCGGAATGGATTGACAAGTAGCACAAACAAATACCAGTAGATAAGCTCCGCATAGGTAAAGAAGTCAAAAGCCTTGGTGGGCGAGAATCGCTTCATAAACCGGGTGAAATCGATCCAGGTCTTCATTCGCTCTTCCGTGGGACGGGTTAATGGGTCAGTCATAAACATAATCAAGAAACGAGTGTAAATTCCGATATGCATGTTACCCACGGTGCCAATAGCATTGACATAGGTGCTGTTGTTCGCACAGACGTCCGGGTATTTGGGCGGGAAGACTTGAAGATACCAGTTGGGTGGACCATAGGGCTCTTCGAACACTTCATCAGGCAAGAAATTCAGCGAAGGCCGCTTGAAGCCGGTTGCCATCACAATAATGTCACCCTCGACCAGTCCTTCACGGCCAGGGCCGCCCTTGGGAACACCTTGAGCGCGGTGGTTGAACCTCACACCATTTTCTTCCACAGAGACAATGTCTCCGCGCAGCCAGTGGGCTTTGCCCTCACGAATTTGATCAAATAGCTGGGAGTTTGCTATGGGAGTCTGAGTGAAGATCCCATCGTCGGTCGGAGCAATGTCTTGAAGATCGCGGTAGAAGAACTTCTTCAGTAGCGATTCAGGGATCCACGAGAGAGAAGTCTCTTGTCCAAAGACATTGAACGCCAGTAGAGATTGCACAAGTACATTTCTCGGGATAATCCATTTGTCGGAGCGCGACAGAACATCGATCTCCGCCGCGCCTGACTTGACGGCAAACTCAAGGGCTTCAATTGCGCTGGCGCCACCACCGACGATCAATATCTTCTTGCCCTTGGCGTCTTTACCATCCAAGTTGGACGAATGATAAATTTGACCCTTGAATTTCTCTTGGTCGGGTAGAGAAGGCATCTGCGGGTCTCCACATACACCTACAGCCGTGAGAACACCATCGAAGCGGCCGTACTGGGCCTCGTCATCGTTAATGATCCATTGGCCATTCTTGGTCTTTTTGACTGAGGTGACAGGAGTATCGAAAACTGTGCGTCGCTCGAGATCATAGCGCTTCCAGAGATTGACAATCTGTTCCTTGATCTGTTTCTGGCTAGGGTATGCACTGTCGTAGTGGACTGAAGGGTGAAAACGGTACATCAGACTGTGTACTTGGAGGGCAGACGTAGAATTCACTCTCTAAAAGCGAGTTAGCATTCAATTGATGAAGTTGCGGAGTGAAATAAGCCTCACGCTCCAGATTCCACCAAGGCCGCGGTCTTTGCTTCTAGACTCGAAGATCTGCACATCAAATCCATGACCTACGCAGTGCGCGGCGGAAGACACTCCAGTAAGACCAGCGCCAATGACGGCGACCCTCTTTCGCGGAAGATCTGGGTTGTCATCCGCACCTGGAGGCGGCGGAACGGGTGAAAAGACATATTGAAGGACCGCCTGGACGATCAAGTAAAGCCAGGTCCAAACGGTGACAATTGGGTGCCTGATAAGGGCCGAGATGGAGAATTGTGCACCCGCCATGGCAGTGAGAAAAGAATTGTAGCTCTTCTCAGAGCTTCCGTGAGACTTTTTGTAGTTTCAAATGGAATAAGTGACGTGATCAGTGGAGAAACAGGCAACTTTCAGAACTTGGGGGGTTTCACATGTGATTCTGATGCTATGATGTCATGGACCGGGCACTGTCACGGTCTAAAATGATAAGAGATGTGGGTGTAAAACAGCCTCCTGTGGGAGCAGGGGCTAGATTACACTAAGGCATACAGGAGAATTGAAAGACCTCTCTAGGCCCTAAAGCTGTACCTAGGTACACCCACGTGGAAAATGGCGTGGTGTACTTCACTTCATGTGCACCTGCAGCCTTGGATCAATCCCCGAGGTACAAGCCTCCAATTGGCCATGAGATAAAACATGAACGCTTGAATTACTATCAGCCCGTTCCTACTGACACCTTAAACTCTTGAAACTAAGATTGATATTCCGCATATGACTATATACCTTCTTGCCTAGAAAGGCTTTCAGAATGCTCTTAAAGGCGGTGAACATGTACCATTATTCTGCCGATGGAGTTTCGTCTTTCGCTCGGCGCCTTCCAACACTGAACATTTGCTCCCCAATATCCCTACTTGAGATGCGTTGCGAATGACCGAAGCTCATGTGCAGTAAATAGCGTCATGCCTAAAAACCACTCGATTCTATTTTAAACATCCCTTCCTCCATCCATCAAATAATCGACATCTGATTCTTTCCCAACACCGTTCATCATGGCGGGCCAGACCCCCATCTCGACACCCATCTTGGATCAATTCCTCAGCAGCGTCGCTGATTTCGTCCAGAACCGCGATGGCGCCAAGCTTCAGGATTTCCTGCAGATCGAGCCTCCGCTTTCCGATATTTACCTGCAAATGATCCAAGAATTGCGGCGACGATACCCGAGTCCTCAAGGGGATAATGAGCTACTGCAACGGTGTGAAGGACTGGTTCCGCGCACCAAAGGCGCGTCATCGTGGACAGCATTTCCAACATTCATGAAGCTGTATTTTGCATTCCTGCGCGATGTGAATGTCGATAACCTGCTAGAGACCTATAACCGACTCCGGGGACTGCTCAAGTAAGTGATAGGACTTAAGATGCGTGCCGTGTTGTGCGCGCACCATGAGCAATGAGGCGAAAGGCTGACCGGTGCATCTACTTTCTCCGCGTTCAGCCAGTGCGTAATGGCACTAGGAGACAGCCAAATGGGCGTCATTGTCCTTCCAACCGTTCTGTATCTCTCGAAAGTCCTGGCGAAATTGGCCATGGGATTAGACCGTCGACCTGAGCTCATAGCACATCTCCTGCGCTCGGAGGACCTTGCCGATCGCGAAGAAAGCATCGAAAAAGTGACGTTGGTGGAACAGTCGGCAAATGTGGTTCGCGAAGCTTTTATCAAGTGCTTAACCGATCGCTCCGGTACTCCAGGCCCGCATGGGAAGCCCGAGGGCAAGCGAATTGGTATTTATCTCATGGCCAACCTGTGTCTCAAATTGCTTTTCCAAGTGAGATCGATCCTACACGCTTTGGTGTTCTCATGTTGTTTGGCGACTGACGATGAGTCCTAGTGCGGTAAACTTCGAAATGCAGAGCAGATGTTTGCCAGTATCAGCGCCCAGTCACCTCCATTGGCCCATTTTCCAGCTTCCCAACGTGTCACTTACCTCTACTATCTCGGTCGCTATTTGTTCTCCAACAATCTTTTCTATCCTGCCCAGATCGCCTTGCAGTCCGCCTATGACCAGTGCCACCGCCAGGCACTCAGCCAGCGACATTTGATTCTCACCTACCTGATCCCCTGCAATATTATCATGGGCCGTTTCCCATCCAAAAAGCTCCTACAAAGAGACGAGGCGCAAGGGTTAGCGGAACACTTCGAACCGTTGCGCCGTTTGATCATTCGTGGAGACTACATTGCATTTCGCCAACATCTCTCCCTCAGCTCGCCCAGTGCTCAATGGTTCTCACGAAAAGGGACCCTGCTTGCTATCCGCAACCGATGCGAAATCCTCGTGTGGCGATCGTTCTGTCGAAGGGTATTCATCGAAGGTGGTTTTCATGGCGATCTCCAGGCGATTGGGCAGCGTGGCCCACCACCCTACCTCTATTTACAGAAAATGGCAGTGGCTACGCAATGGCTGAAGTCGAAGCATAACCAATTGCCCCTCAATGGCAACAGCAATCTCACCACGCCTCGATATTATGGATCGCAGACTATCTCCGAGCCAACTGATCCTGACTACGCGGATCTCGAAGACCCAACCCGTGTAACAGCTCCGGAAGCAGATCAAAGCATTCTAGGCAAGTACGGTGACTATATCGCCCCAGATAGTTTCTTTGACGAGGGTGGCCAATTGCAGCAAAATGTGCCGGGTCAGTTGGTTGATGGCGATCCGAACGCCGATTTTGAGGGACTCGAGCTAGATCCGTATGCCGTTATTAATGACATTGAAACGGGTCAACCTTCTCTTCTCATGCGGGAAATTGAATCCATCCTCTCCTCACTCCTCACCCAGGGGCTGATGCGTGGCTATCTTACCCACCGCAACCCTCGTTTTGCTATCCCAGGTGCTCGACTTCGAGGCGCTCTGCCGACAGGATACCCCAATGTTTGGCAGACTATCTCGGCCCGTGAACAGGAGGACTCGAGCGTTCCCGGATGGGTTCGTCCTCCGCCCACCATAATCGGTCGCCCGGCAATGGCTGCCGGTGGTCGGGTCGTGAATCTGTCTGGAGCTCGACCGGTCGGGGTCCAATAGCGTTGGACTTTGTCGGGATGATTTATGATTTGATGGCGTTAACTAATGATACCTCATACCATACCCAATTGAGATCCGAAATTTCGAAGTGTGAACGGCTACGTTCAATTATCTACATAAGTCTACGGAAAAGGCATAGATTTTAGGAGTATCAACGTTCAAAGCAAACATATCCTCAACACAGTGATACAACTTTATAGCTTGGGCCTCAGTATCTCCGGTCGCCACATTTCATTCGACAGACGAGACGCGTTGACCATTTCTGGCCGAAGGTGGTGGAGAGAGGAGACACCTAGGGTTTTCATGGTGATCTCGAGCTCCTCGGCGATAACTGTGTTCTCATTAGAGAAGAATCCTATCGAAATTCCAAGACCTCAAAGTGAACTTACTATCGGTGCATCTTACCACTCCTTCCAACCCATACGCGGCCATGGCATAGCAATGGGGCCGACCAACACCCACCGCTATGGCTCCGAGGCAAAGTGCCTTGAGAATATCGACGCCCGTCTCGAAAACCGCCGTCTACTTAGATCTCGAGCTTGTCAAATGCCTCTGGGTAGTAAACCTGGGGTTCTAGGAGCGTCATCAAGGTGGTTGAAGCAGAGTGAATCTGGCGGCCCCCATAGTTACTCAGAAGAACGCTCTGCACACCATATTGGACAGCCAGCCTAACGTCTTCAACGGTCGGGATGCCTTTCAAAACAATAGGACACGTTCCATTCCTGGGTGATTCTCGCTAAATTCTCCCATTTCAGTCCAGGATCCAAGGATCCAGAAACGGGTCGGCATTTGGAGGCCGGCCCGAAGTCATTTTCGGCCGCAGCATCTCTTGCCGTTTCTCTGACGCCATGGTCGAGGGTATCTTGCGCCTGTAGATATCGATCTGCTGTTCGTTCGCCCAGTGTTGCAGTGTCCACAGTGACCCACAGACTCTAGTATCCGGCAGCCTTGACCCTTCGAATAAGAGACTTGGTCTTTGTGCGGTCGATGGGAACGTCTATTCAGATAAGCTTGCAAGGACTCTGGTTATTGAGTCGTCACCGTGGCTGATCAAAGTGTGCAAACCCTTGCGTGTGGCTCCTCGCGCAACAGAGGTTCAGCACCCAGGTGTGCATTACCCAGGCTTCCCATGGCTGATACGAAGAATGGAAATTGCCCGGCCTGGTCAAGGATAGAATATTTCGTATTCAAGGAGTTGACACTTCTCATGACTCGAGGCCGAAAATTGATGAGAGACCAGTCATTCAAGTTTGCTCGAAGCGACGCTCCCGAATTCGCGCTACTAGAGATATAGACCCAGCACTTGTTGGGTAGAACTTCCTTGAAAGCTGCCTGGAAGTCTTTTGTCGTGCAGCAGAGCAATGAATGTGCCGGGGCTGACTTAATATTCGGCATGATTGATTGACGCGGTCTTTGAAGACTGGGGCTTTTTGAAACCAAAAAAAAAGCCACTTTGAATTGAAGACTCTGGCTAGCAATTCGATATTATGCGAATGAAGAAGCTGTTCTTCACGTGAAATGGTTATGAAAAAGCTGATTGATGGTGAATTCTATCTGTGTACTCCCGTAGAGGATCCTCGCGGTGAAAGCCGGCCAGAGCTTCTCAACCGACTACTACTCAAGTCTAAGGCCGATTGGCTTGTTCCTGTTCTGAGTTGACAAATCTGACTCCTATAGTCTCTATGTGCTTCCGAAAGCACGTCTTAGTTGGCCTAGGAACAAAGAGCATCACTTGGAAGAATAAATTGCGATGCAGTCAACAGCCGCTTGACTACATGCGGACAAAACATGGCCGGAATCTAGAAATAATCCGCTTCGAGGATTGACAATCCGCAGACTATTAAAGCTCGAATACCTTTGTGGCGCCACTCGGAAATCCATGTTCAATAATATTCACTGTCAACGGCAACATCATTAGCCCAACGGCTTTTGAACCTCGGCAGACTTTGACCCATGCGTTTCCGGGCCATGGAAGAAGACCGACCCACAAACCTCTCGAGGTCTTCACTAGATTTTTATACAGTCAAGTCATGGTCATTGCGACTGTCTTCTTGTTGTGACTTTCTATCCTATTGTTTGGCAACCCCTTTCATTTTCTATATCAACCATTCGGTACGACTCGGCCTTCGTAGGAAATGCTATCGCTTACGAGAGATTTCTAGCAGAATTTTGCTAGCCACAAGTCCATTCAAATTGCATTGACTAGCAATATTACTATCATTTTCTAAGCTGATGCGTCTTTCTGGGGCTGTCCTCTGCGTTATTGGTCATTTAGTTGCAAATTGGTATTTTCTCCCTCCTCTGAAGATAGCCTACTCAGTCTCGAGCGATTGATCGTAAATGGACATTTTAGATCAATGGTTTCGTATATTCGTTGCCAGAGCGGCGCTGATGACATTTGCCACTTGCTAGCTTGGCCTGCCTTGTGAGCTCTCCGAGTTCGAGATCGATCGAAACAGTCAATACGAAGGTCTTTCAGACAAAAGGTGTATGTTCACGGACACGGCTGCAAAGCCATCAGTGCGTCTGTACCTAACTACAAGGAAGATTTGTGTTCTCCCTCTATTTGAGGTATATTGATCGGGTTTTGTCAATACGCTATCACATTGGCTCACTCAGTTCTGTACCAGTCTTTTGCATCACAGAGCTCATACCGTAAATGACTTTAATCAGCTAGAGCATTCCGAAATTATAGCCGAGTTCGGCTGGAATCCAACTCGCCGGTGGGTTCTTCCATCACAATTAACTTGATTTAACCACTCAGGCGATACAGTGGCTACCGGATGATCATTATTTGCACTATATTTTGGTCTGTCGGCCTAAATGGTACCCCATTGATTGACTCGGCTTAGATCTTCCCGGATCCTTAGAAACCTCTTTCTAGCGTTTGGTTCATGTTCGCCGCCTACATGATTATGACCACAGTATAGCCATTCTTTACGCTTCTAAAGATCAATTGACCAAATGGACACAATATTGTGGACTTATCTGAATCCCAAAGTACTATTTTCTAGTTCTCTCGACATTGCCTATTATCAGCCTGGCCAGCCTTGCATCCCATACACTGTACTGAGCAATCCATATGTCCACATGCCTACACAGCGAGCATGCCTTTGAAATGGCAAGAACGAACCTGGCGATCATCATGATCGTCGCAATCTTCCGTTAAAATGGGTTACTTGCCACTCGAACAATCACCACAACATGTGGGAAGTTTGTGTACAGACGATAAGGAGATATTGTGACTTGGTGATTAAAATTGGCTCAATTTCTTGGCCTTGATCCGGTATCCTGCTTATTTGTGAGTAATAAGCGTGCAAGCATATACGCGTGTACAATAATTTTCGAACTACGATATGGCATCAACAGTCGACATATCCATGGACAAAATTCTGTAGGCACGCTTAGAATCTTTCATTGCAGTGTTAATCCTCCGTCCTTTGGCAAGTCAAACTGCCGGTAATCAAAAATAAACATAAATCACACGCGCAAGTCATATAATCCGTCACATCTCGATTGTCACAAAAAAAACATTGATAGGCTGGCGCTTAAAGTGTCACTATTAGCCTTTGACCGTTTAGGTCGGGAGACTTTGCGTACGGCATCATGAATTGCTCGGCCTTCACTCGCTTCTCCACCATCGAAGAGGTAGACGCAGAGGGAATTGCCTGAGTCGTAGGCGTGGCCCTCTTCATGGGCATCGACATGGACATGGATGGGGTTGCAGCAGGTTGGTCAATTTTCTGGTTGTTTGTTAGCCGGCATGTTGTATCGAAAGCTGGACTTCAATCTTTCCACCTTTTTGCTCCCTCCGTGAGGAACAGCTACTGCAGTTGCTACCAACAGAGCGTAAACGAATTCAAACCGCATGTTGAACCGAAGAATGGAGATTGGCCATGAAAAAGGGAAGTTGTAGAGATTGTGTCGTGGTATTTGGGTCGAGCGGATTGGTTGATCAGAAGGAAGGAACCTGCAGACAGGGAGGTCTTTATATAGCTAGACTAAATCCTGACCAAGTTCTAGCAAGAGGGTATGGATGGCATCATCATCATCCATGGTCTAGCATGTCAATATGAAGTGGATATCTTTGCAAAATCCCCTCGGGGGGTGGAGTAGCAGCCAATCATTTTCGCCAGAATTGGGCTAGCTCGGAAAATAAGCTCACAAGGGATTCTGCTAAACGTGTTCCTTGCAGCTTCTGGTGTAGAGCCCATGCTGTGATGTCAACGGAATGTGGGGAGGGGTTCGCTCCATATTTGGTGACATACACATTCCATAAGATCCGCTGTCCCAGGACTGACATGACTGGTGATTCGACTATGGAGACAGGCGAATTCAATAATTGAGTCGAGTGAAAGGGCGCATGGTCCATATCTTCTTGAGTCCATGGGATAATCATGTTCTACCCAGCGTATGCCTTATTCCAAATTCTTGGGCTATGTCTCCGATTCGCGCAATACTTTCTCCTATCTACAATCAGGAAGTAGGTGGTTATTACAGGGCCTAGTTCAGCCAGCTCAATGCCCACGAAGAGAGTGCCGCGAAATTCACGCATAACATTGCTACCAACGTCAGGGGAATGAAACTCCACCGTAGCGGCAAATGCGAGCTCGAGTAAGTTGAGTAATCGACGGTTGTGGCCCCCAAGATGCAGACAGCCCTTGGTGGTGGCGATGCATCGGATCTTTGTGAATGAAGGACGCAGAAGAGAAGACCATACCCCATTCGAACGTTTTACTTGAATATGACAAGGTATTGACAGGAATCGACACACTTACATTCCCATGATGTGATGTGACGACAGCTTCAGCCGAGTAGCTTTTGATCGACTGGCACGTTGGCAAATACCGAGAGATCTGCTGTGAAAGACACCACAGTACAAGACATGATGTCGCTGGGAGAGGCAGAAGACCAAGCGGGTTTCCGCTGATTAGAGCAGCGAACCATTTCGCCATGGCCGGCCATGACGAGGCACCTTTTGATGACTTTTATGAAGTAGTGAAAGTGGTAAACAATGGTTACAAAACTGAACCAGCATCAAAGTACCTAGACGATATCTCCTGTGAAGACAGCACGGGGCAAGGAGTGGACACAATGGCGCCTCGGTGACTGCAAGTGCGCCCGAAAGGAGGACTTCGACAACCGGGAAGATGTAGATGAAGGGAGTTTTCCAGCCAACAAGGGCACTTTGGTTCAAGTCAAATTCATTAGTACCAGAGCGTGGGAGATATCCGCAGCAGCACCGAGAAAATCAAGTCGCTGTCGGTCACAAAGGCGACCATGATGAACTGTAGGGGATCATCAAACTCTCGGACACAGCAATGATTGCGCACACAGTGGCGATAGCCCAGTTGTCCCCGGAATCCCGAGACAAGCTGGGTAAGGTATGAGGACAATACAATGCCTCCAACAATCCCCCCTAGTGCAATTGCCCATGAAGACTAAAAAATAATTCAGTTCGGAGTCTTGGACGATGGGCACAATTGAAAATATGGCCAAAGCATCAGGCAAGGGCATTGCGGGACCTGTTCCTGGGAGAGCGCGACATAGCCGAAGAGGGGTTGGCTAGAACAGACGCTGATGCCCGAAAAGACCGCAGACTGGACCCGAACACGAGCATCAGGCGCTGACCGCATACATCTCCCAGACGCCCAGCTATCAAGAGTAAAGCAGCCTCAGTCAAGCTATGGGCAATTGTCAACCAGCTCACGGCCACAGGTTTAGGTAGTGCCGAAACTCCCTCCGATGATGTGAACCCGGGCGATGGACATGCTCCAGACTGGCTTGGGCCATAAGACTGAGCCATATATGACTCCTCGATAGGAAGTCCGGAGCTTGCATACGGGATTGCGCAGACTCACGAGTGAAACCATCTAGGTCGGCTACCATGAGGAGGATCATTTTGTAGATTGACTGGCGATTCAATCCCTTGGTAACCCCGATCAAGAGGAATTTGTCTACGATCGACAACGCCCGGTGCTATCACTCGGCCAGTGAACAGAGCCAAGAATGCATGGAATCTGTCCTGTGTCCGTTAAGAGTATCTTTCTTTTATCGTCGTCTTCTCCTTATCAGATCCGGTGCGGTGGAGCTTCGAACTTCCTGGTTGATTGGGTTTCTTCGTCTCAAGTGGAGAAGTAAAAGACAGGCCACTTTGAGAGGCTCACCACGAGCGATATTTTTCATGGAATATCTGGCTAACGCTCGCCCTTTGCACTACCTTCAGACATTCGGTCCTGGTGGTGAACTATACGGATGAAGCTCCCCGGGCAAATTCCCCCAAATCCCCGAAATGCCCCACGTCCTCCACGAGCCGAGGTGGGATGAGCCATGAGCTCCCGTTCTGCTCTTCTACTGGCTCTAGGACCACATTGACTCATGAGACTCGTGTATCGTATCACATTTGATTTGCTCCGTCTCGTCTCATCTCCTTCTGGTCCGTGACTCGACCAGCTGTACTCCTGTGACTTACCTAAGCATCACATGCCGCGTGCTTTTCTTTTTTTTTTCTCGTCGCGACATCCATTTCTGAAGCTCGTGAAGCCAAAAAAAATCATCTCGCAGCTTTCAAGCGCTGCTGAATGCCTGACATGCATCTTTGAGCTTCGCTTGGGGCGTCTTTGTTCCCCGTCGCTACGGTAGCAGACTCTCAGACTTCACTTCGACTCGAGCTCGACGTCTGTCCCCCGCCCTTGTGACAGTCTCGATGGCCGAATCACCCGCCATTGTCTTCATCGCCAGGTAGATATTGATCTGAAGCTACATGAGACTTTCCGGATACTGACGTCTGTAGACACGGCGCCCGTCTTGATGCGGCCGACAAGGACTGGCATCTGACCACCCCCACGCCCTACGACCCGCCTCTCTCCTACGGTGGTTGGAGTCAATCCCGGGCGCTGGGTGTCCGCATTGCCAGTCTCCTACGGGCTGCAGAATTTACGGGTCAAGCTTCAGCTAGCCATCCCAGCCAGTCGCAAGCCTCGAGCGATCCGGCAAATCTGCAACCGATCCCCGCTCCTTCAGACCTGCACTCTCGATATAACGTGATCATACATTCCTCACCGTACCTCCGATGTCTACAAACTGCAATCGCTGTCAGTGCGGGCCTCAATCAGTCTCTCTCCGAAAGTGAAGCTGCAGACTCCTCGAAATCTCCGGCTGGGCACCAGATAGATGGCAACACCGATCATCGGTCTCTATTACGTGTTGATGCGTTCCTGGGCGAGTGGCTGTCACCAGACTATTTCGACCACATCATACCACCACCGGCTTCCGAACGCATGGTAGCTTCGGCCAAGGCTGAGCTCCTTCGTCGTGGGGAACTGCTTCCATCTGTGCGGGAAGGCACGAGAGCCCTGTCGGGTCATTTCCCGGGCGGCTGGGGTAGTCAGTCTCATCCGAGCTCCCCCAGCGAGGAAGGCGACCGCCAACTGGCTCCGCAAGGGACATCTTTGGCGTCGGGACAGCATGGCAAGCGACAGCGTGCCAGCACCTGTGACACACTCCAGGGCCTTCCACCCAGCCGCACTCCCAAAGCCTTGAGACGGCTCAACACCGATCTGCCACCGGTTTCAGATGCTTCATACGTGCCGCCAACCCCCGGCTATGCCATTTCCCCTTCGAATCCCATTCCCGCTGGATACGTGGCCCACGCGCGAGACGCCTGTACAAAGATCGACTACCAATGGGATAGCATGCGCACCCCCTTTTGGGGCACGGGCGGCGAGTACGGCGAAGAATGGAGTAGCATGCATGAAAGAGTACACGATGGATTCCGACGAATGGTGGACTGGTACCGGCGACAGGACGGACCCAGCGCAGACCCCTCGAATGTCATGTCCAACGGTGCCGACAAATCTCCCCCCAAGGAGACCGTTTTAATTATCATCACTCACGGGGCTGACTGCAACGCCCTAATAAGCTCCTTGGCTGGCCACTCAGTACTCCTGGACATCAATACGGCATCACTGACTATGGCCGTACAACGGGACCGCCTGAGGAGCACTGCGCCCCTCTCCGAGAGTGCATCGAACTCTCCAGTCGGTCGGGATGACTTTGTATCACGGGAATACGCTTTGCAGCTAGTGACATCAACTGACCATCTCCGTGCGGGGGTCAACCCCTCGCAACTCACGGCCCTGTCATCACCCTCGGCTCCGCAGCCGGTCTCGGCACCAGCCATCCCCACCTATCGTAATCGCCTCGGCACTCGTCCATCGATGCTCCAGGGCTCCTTCACCGTTGGGTCAACTCCAGGAACTAGCCTCAGTCCTCGCAGCTGGTCTCTGGCACAGCAATCGCCAGTGGCTCGAGGGCCTTCTGGTCTTTGGGGAGCCAGCGCGCCGGCCGACAAGGACGATGAAATGGAGGACTTCGTACCGAATTTTGGGGACCCGCGGCCTGTGAGTCATGAGTCGCCTTATACCGAAGGATCGGTCGACAAGCCGGGCGGACCGAAGCAATTGCCGCAACGAAAACTCTCACAACCCGGGCTGTGGGGGAGTGCGCCGCCTCTGGAAGATCGTGAGGTGTCGCGGCGACGGTGGACAGTGACGGAGCAAAAGTTGTGAGACGATCGGCTACGACCTTTTCGGAGTTTTCTTCCCTTGCTTCTTTTTCTTTGTTTGCAGTCTCTTTCTTTAGGATACCTTATTGCATGGTGCCCGGCGTTTTGATTACCCATCTGACTCGACATCATAGTTCGATTGAATTACATTTCCCCATTCTTCAGGCATTCAGGCATTCAGGCATTCAGGCATGCAGCTGGCCCCGGGTGCTGCGTCCCACCCTTTGCCCCTCGTAAACAGCTATCCCACTTCTCTAACTTCTCTAACGGCTTCCCGGTCCATCTCTTCCTTCTCTCTCTCCTTGTTACGTTCGCGTTTGTTTGGGAATTCCTATGTCCAGTCTTGAATCAGACGGTATCTCCGTCACATATACTTCACATCGCACCGGTACCCCGGATCTACGGCTAATCCACTACAATGATGTCTACCACGTTGAGTATGCGCGGCGATATCCCTTGACCTACGCGCATACCTTGTGCTAACGGAACATCAAGATCTGGCTCTGCTGAACCGGTAGGCGGGGTCTCGCGCTTTCAATCCCTCGTGAAACACTATCGCTCCCATCCGCGGTTTGCCGACCAACCCAATATCCTGACCTTCTTCTCCGGCGATGCCTTTAATCCCAGTATCGAGAGTACCATTACAAAGGGCCGTCACATGGTTCCATTCCTGAATAAGGTCGGAACCGACGTGGCCTGCGTGGGTGTGAGTAGGGGACCTGGTACAGTCGAGGCTAGAACGCTGCTAATCCAGCCAGAATCATGATCTCGATTTCGGCGTGGCCCAGTTCCGCCACTTATCCGGCCAATGCCACTTTCCCTGGTTATTGGCCAATGTACTGGATCCAGCGCTCGGAGACGGCGTCCCCATTGCCGATTCAGGGAAGACCTGCATGCTAGTCTCGTCGAACGGGATTAAGATCGGCGTGATTGGGCTGGGAGAGAGGGAATGGTGAGACCTGGCATCAGATCGGTTCCACTTGTCTGCATCTTCTAATCATCTTTCTAGGCTGGGGACGATTAATTCGCTTCCACCCAACTTGATCTATCAATCAGCAAGCAAGACTGCGCAAGTGCTGGCACCCAAACTGCGAGCACAAGGAGCTGAGATGGTTGTGGTTGTTTCCCATCAGCGTGAACCCAACGACTACAAACTTGCGAGCAACTTGAAACCTGGGACAGTGGACATCATCCTTGGCGGCCATGATCACTATTACGCCCATTCTGTTGTCAATGGAACTCATGTGCTGCGATCAGGGACTGATTTTAAGCAATTGAGCTACATAGAAGCCTTCAGAAAACTTGAGGGAGCGCCAGGCTGGGAGTTTAACATAACGCGCCGCGATATTTTGCGCTCCATACCCGAGGATCCTGAAACAATGACCATGGTTAACCGGCTCACTTCCAGCTTGGAGGCGAAGCTGGAAAAGCCGATAGGCTACACGGTCAGCCCTCTCGATGGTCGTTTCTCGACGGTACGACAGCGAGAGTCCAACTTGGGCAATTTCGTCTGCGATCTCATGCGTTTCTATTACGCCGCCGACTGTGCCATGATGGCTGGTGGGGACCATCCGGGGTGACCAGATCTATCCTCCCGGGATACTACGATTGAAAGACCTATTAAACTGCTTCCCTTTTGAAGATCCGGTGGTGCTGATACGTGTCAATGGGCAGGCCTTGATGGATGCTCTCGAGAACGGTGTAAGCCAGCTCCCCGCACTAGAGGGTCGTTTTACGCAAGTCTCCAATATCTCGTACGGTTTCAAGCTTGATGCACCTCCAGGCGCACGCATCACATTCGCTCGGGTTGGTGGTGAGCCTATTGACTTTGACCGAGACTACGTACTAGCCACGCGGGGCTACATGGCTCGTGGCAAAGATGGGTTTTCGTCTTTGCTAGTTCAATCCGAGGGCGGCAAAGCTGAAGAACTTGTGCATGAGGAGAATGGAGTTCTCATTAGTACAATATTACGCCAGTATTTCATGAGCTTGAAGGTTCTTGGAAAATGGCGACGTTGGTCTGCGAGTCTCCATCGACACTGGGACTCTGTGCACCGCAATCTGCACAACGAGGGCTGGCTCAAGCCGCCGTCTGCCGCCGCTTCCCCTGTTTCTGAAAAAGCAGCGGGGAATTCACTGAAGCCCCGTCCGAGCTTGCAGCGAACGGGCCGGCAAGCTTACTATTACGGCCGCTTCCCTCAGGAACTCGATCGGGGATCCACAACCTCGTCTGCTAATGGAACAAACAGCGATGAAATGGACTCTGACTCTGATGACGACCCAGAAATTCTTACGTCCCCTCGATCAACAACAAACTATGTCACTCTTCCCGCCCGGTCCACGGCGGAGGAGGAGCACCGCCTACAACTCGCACGACGCGTTGTCCGAAAATGGATGCGCCACACTGGTCTACATCCCACAACTTTGGACACGATGGATGGCGAGGGCGAGTTCACACCTGCCTGGACTTCTGGAATCTCTCCCAGACTCGAAGGCCGCATAGTCGTGGAATAGATCCAGGTATCCAAGCTTTTTTCGGTTACATTTTCTCTTCAAACAGTTTTTGCGTATGCGAGGGGCGGGGTCCATTAGCGCTGCTAGGTTTATAGATAGATCGATTGTATGATTATAACGTTGAAATGTTCATAAAATACATGTGCTTCGTCCAGTTTAATCAGTATCTAGGTATGTAGAGATCTGATTCGAAGATACTGGCTTCACGCAGCAGTCTCTTCGGCGCCCCAGCCACCACCGCCGGCGGTCATAATAACCACCCGATCGTGTGTCTTGACCGACACAGTGTTCTTACCTCCAATATTGATCTGGCGCTCTTCGCCAGTCTCTGCGTCCCGGGTGATCCACTGGTTCAGGCCTGGTTGGGCATGTTCGCCCCCTTCAAGACCGTAAGGTCTGTGAACACGTCGCTCCGACAGAATTGAGACTTGCATTGGAGCAAGGAATTCGATGTCACGCACCACGCCTTCACCACCTTGATTCTTGCCTCGGCCGCCGGAGCCTTCTCGCAAGGTGAATTGACGAAGAACGGTTGGGTATCGTTTCTCAAGGATTTCGGGGTCAGTAATTCGCGTGTTGGTCATATGAACGTGGACGCCAGACTCGCCCTTCCAGGTCGGACCAGCCCCGCTACCACCAGCAATAGTCTCGTAATACCCAAAGCCAGGAGTGATGATAGCTCCCGTTTCGGGGTCGAGCTTGGGGTTTGTGCCAAAGGTCAGATTGTTGCAGCAACCCTGAGAGGCGGCACAAGCCCGGAAAGCTTTGAGAACGACATCGGTGATGCGCTGTGATGTGACCACGTTTCCACCCACAACAGCAGCTGTCTTTGTGGGCGACAGAATGCTGGGCGAAGGAACCCTAATATCAATTGGAGCCAGGCACCCCTGGTTGAGGGGAACGTCCGCATTGATCATGCATCGCAGACAATAGATGATTGCCGAGTGTGTGATTGCAATGGGTGCATTCCAACTGCCGTACACCTCAGGGCCAGTGCCATCAAAGTCGAAGACAGCAGACCCATCCGAGCCATCAATTGTCACTTTCAAGCGGATCGGGGTGCCATCGTCCATGTAATCAACAGCCTCGAGAGGTTTCCCGTCAAACTTCTCATACAAACCCTTGAGGAGATTTCGTACGGCGGTCTCAGCGGTCGCCTGGATGGCATACATGTATTTTTGAACAGTCTCAACGCCATACTCCGCAAAAAGGCTCTGTATCAAAGTGATACCGCGAGTGTTGGCGGCGATCTGTGCCTTGAGGTCGGACATATTGTCACTAATGCAGCGTGCGCCAGAACAGCCGGGATACTGGGACGGCTTCGTGACAAGTAGTTCAATCAAACGGGCCTCGTCAAGAACACCATTACTGACGATCTTGTCACCCTCAATAGCAGCACCCTCCTGCCAGAGCTCTGTCGATTTGGGAGGCATGGACCCGGGTAGGATACCACCAATGTCAGCGTGATGGCCACGCGAAGCAACGTAGAACATGATTTCGGTGCCATCAGGACGATCAAAGACGGGTGTAATTACCTAACATTAATATTAGATTTCGCATATTAAAAAAAAGGGGGCCCACATACAGTGATATCAGGCAGGTGAGTACCACCGCAGCTAGGGTGGTTGGCCACAAGCACATCGCCATCCTTGAGATTGCCTAGCCACTTTTCATGCTGGTAACGCACGGCGAACTGCATCGAGCCCAGATGTACCGGGACGTGCGGAGCATTGGCAACAAGTCCTCCATCGGGTGAGAAGAGAGCGCAGGAGAAATCCAGTCGTTCCTTGATATTGGTTGACACAGAGGTCTTTTGCAGAGTGCGACCCATCTGCTCAGCAATAGACATGAATCTATGACCAAAAATGCTGAGACGGATAGGATCGATCTCGGTGGTAATTTGTGTCTCGGAAGGAGAGACGGTTGGCTTGTCCTTGAGATCGATGACAATGCAAGTTTCCAATAGGTTCGCGACGGCATTGGGAGCGACGACAATCGTTTGAGTCTGATCGATAATGACAGCAGGGCCAGCGATCCGGCTGTGTTTCTCCAGTTTGTCGAGCAAGTACACAGGGGTGTCGATGCGCGCGGAATAACCATCGAAATAGGCGGCAGTCGTGTTGGCGGCCTCGGTTGTGACATCCTTCATGTTTGCATCCTTCAACTGAACCAGGGGGGCTGCGCTCGGTACGAACCTTGGAAGATGCAATTGTACGAACACGAATATCATCAACAAGGATTGGTCGGTCCGAGTTGAAGTTGAACTCGCGGCGGTGACGCTCGCGGAACTCATCCAAGAAATCGGACGAAGCCTCCGGTCGCAAGATCATCAGACTAGTGTCGGATCCCTCATAACGCATGTTCAGATATTGCTCATGATGCACTTGATTGGAAGGGAACCCCTGTCCCTGCATTTCTTTTGTTGCAGCTACAGCCATCTCATCGAAGCGTTGGAGAAGGTTGGCATGAGATGAAAGATAATCAGAGGAGATTGGCTCCTGAGATTCTTTGACCACTTCTGCAAGTGCTAGGCCATATGCAGACAGGACCGAAGAGTATTTGTGGATAATGATGCGCGAGATGCCCAGTGAAGCTGCCACGGAGCAAGCATGTTGGCCACCGGCTCCTCCAAAGCAGGCCAGGTGGTGAGAGGCAGTTTCGAAGCCACGGGCCTCGGTCAAGTTACGAATGGGGCGAGCCATAGACTCATCAGCAACCTTGAGGAACCCAAGGGCAATTTCCTCTGAAGTGTATTCTGGTTGGGAATTCTGACGGCGCTCGGCATTGATCCTTTGTGTCAAGTCATGGAACTTTTGCGCAGTGATCTCAGTATCCAGGGGTTGGTCCTCATTGGGTCCGAAAATATGAGGGAAATACTCGGGAAGCAATCGACCAAGGAACAAGTTGGCATCCGTCACGGTTAGGGGGCCTCCTTTGCGATAGCAGGCTGGGCCGGGATGCGCGCTGGCTGATTCGGGGCCAACATAGAATAGGCCGTTGCGCCATGTCAGAATAGAGCCACCACCGGCAGCAACAGTGTTGATATCAAGCTGTGGAGACTGAATGAGAACGCCAGCGACCTTGGATCCGAAAACGTGCTCCAAGTGCCCATCAAAACGTGAAACATCAGTAGATGTACCGCCCATGTCAAAGCCGATCACGGGTATCTTCTCAATGGGATCCCAACTGGTGGCAGCAAATCCTACCACGCCAGCAGCAGGACCGGAAAGGATGGCTTTCAACCCGCTAAACTTGCGGAAGTCCACGAGACCACCGTCGGACTGCATGAATTCGAATCGGCATTCCTGTTGCTTTTCTAAGCCGCCTTCGAAGCTTGCCGAGATGGAGTCAATATAAGTCTTGATGACGGGAGTGAGATAGGCGTCAGCGGCAGCCGACATGCCACGAGGCACGATTTTGATCATTGGCTGCAGCTTGGAAGAAAGCGTAACAGAGAATCCCATCTGCTCAGCCAGTTCTCCGATCTGACGCTCATGTTCGGGATAGGCGAAAGAGTGTACGAGGGCTACCGAGAGGGACTGGTAGCCTTGTTCCTTCAGGCGGAGGAGCTCTGATCGGACCTGGTCAAGATCCAATTCCTGAACCACACGGAACTTCTCGCCTGTGATGCCTTCCACTATACGGGCTCCAGAGAAGCATTTCTCGTCTGCGGAAGGATGACAAGGAACTACTCGTTCATTTACCTCGACAACACTCTCGGGCAGCACGCCAGGTCTCGCCGCAGAGAGATCAAAGATGGCTGGCCGCGACTGGTCACCGATCTTCAAAAGGTCCCGAAATCCTTTGGTCGTAAACAGTACCGATCGAGCTCCTTTGCGCTCAAGCAATGCATTCGTTGCCACGGTGGTACCCATTCGAAGACAACCAATGCGATCGAGCTTCAGCGGGCGCCCGCGGGGATGAGGCTCGCCCGTTGCAAGCTCAAGGATCTGCCTAATGCCTTCCGTGGGGGCATCTTGATAATGTGAAGGATCAACGGAAAGCAGCTTGATAATAATGTCTGAACGACCAGGAACGATGGCGTGGACATCGGTAAAAGTTCCCCCGCGGTCGATGGAGATAGTGATCTTCCCGGAGTCGGCCATCTCGATGTCGGCCGATGGAGCTGGGAGATGAGAAAGAGGAGATCAATATGGAATGGTCGAAATTAGAGATTAAGAAATGACGACTTCAAATATCAAACATACTTGTCGCGTGTCTCGTCTGAGGATTCGAATGTCGCGCCATTGTATGCGGGTCACGTGTCGGGCCGATGGCCGGCGCGTCGGTTCTCTCGGGCCGATGGATTGGAAATACGTGCATCGAACGCGATAACAAGACTGAGGGGTAAGATCGGAGAGACCCGCATGCTCTTATCGGGAGGATCTTCCTATCTATGACCTTGTGAAAAAGACTACAGAGATAAGAGGACAAACTAAACTGTGAATAAAAAACATTGGAACATCATGTATTTTATTGAAAATGTACACATACACAGGAATTATCGTTTCAACGTGCTCTCGATCCAATCGGTATCCATGTCAATGTCAATTTGATCCAATGCACCCTCCCAGAGTGCTGGATCATCGTTCAGATCAAATTGAAAAGAAATATTTTGAAACGAGGGCAGATCAAGTGACGCCTGCCAATCCTCCGGGAGTTCATGCGTGGGGCCCATCGTATTATCTATTGCGGGACTAGCCGGATAATTACTCCTTGGTGTGGCCGGGACATTCAGTGCAGTTGTTGATCTTTCCGCGTCGCCTGTAACAGCCTTGGGTTCAATGGCTGCTCGTAGTTCTAGCAACAAGGAATGGCGCGAGCCAAGGTAGGTGTTACCTCGGTCAGCCATACTACGGAGGAGATTTAGCGCAGTCTCCATTGCCCGGGCATTAGTTTCATTGTGAGGGAAAACCGCATTGACCATGACAAGAAGTAATGCGGCAGAGAAAATGTATTCCCCGTCGAGATAGCCGTAGGTAGCTGTGAGCAATATTAACGACCGAAAGGCAAATTCTGGTCAAGAATTGGGACAACCTACCGATGAGATTGTGCTTTGCCGCTGCGTCCATGATCAAGGTCGTTGCGCGAGCAGCGGTAATACAGCTATCGATCACTGCGACCGTATTTGGTGCTAAGCCCTCTTTCCAATCCTCGCCTGAGGTGCCCAAAATACCAGCGTCAAGTCGTCGCTGGATGACATAGAAAACGAGAGGGCGGGCCGTCATGTTGACACACGAGTAGAAATGGAGATTGATCGACACCGTCTCTCGATTCACATGATTGTCCAATGTGGTAAAATCAATGCGAAGCCCGTCGGGTGCTTGTCGAAGCCAGCTTGAAAGGTCGTTGGTGATACTTTGCACAGACGTTATCAGGCTGGAACCAGATCGAGGCTTCTTCCGGTATATCTCTGTGGATTGGGATTAGCCGTCGACAGCACAAATGTCACGGGTGGACTTCTGGTCTTTACCTTCACCAATTCGGCCTAATATTCGGGAGAGCTGTGTGTAATGAGTGAGGACAATGGCTGGCCAGGGGTCGGAAGTAGATCCATCCTGGAGAAATGGTCAGGGATCACTCCCATGATGAGGACTCCGTGTGACTTACAAGTGTCGCCGGTGATGTGCCAATGTCTTCATCATGGATGGTGATGGGGTTGCCAGACTTGACTGAGAGCAGTCTATGCAGTAGCCGTCAGTGTCATCCTCATCCGATTCAGTATATCTGGGCGTGGGTACCGGTCCAAACTATAAACGGACCACCAAGCTCGACGCCTGCGGTTTCGATCCGTCTCACTGATACTCGGATCTGATACTTCTTGGTGGAGACCTAGAGAGATAGCCATGCGAAGGGCAAGACCGATCTGACAATGTGAGTGGATTGAGTCAAGTTCCAACCAGGAGGGCTTCACTTACGTAAAGAAAGGCCGCATCGCGCCGGTTTAGATTCTGCATATAGTACGCCACGTAGCAGAGGACCTCGACGAAAAAGATGGAGCCCTCTTCGTGAATGTCCGGCAGGAAACGCAGAGCATGTTTGAAATACTTGAAGCCGGGTGGGCCGTCATCTCCTGACCACTGATTTACAGAGTACATCAATCCAAATGCGATAACTAGCAGGGTCTGGCAATAAATCAAGCATGTTTCGCGATGGGAGAAGTCGGGTGGTCGATGATAGACAAAGGCTAGACGCTCTTCAAATTCCCTCGGTTTGATCAAGGAGAATATGGTACCGATGTAAGAATACTGGACCCAAAAGAGCCGCTTGGCAAATTCAAAGGGAGGCAGTTGAGGAAGGGCGCTCGCCACTGGACGGCGCAGGGACGAAGGATCGTCGTAAAGCGGACGCACATCCCATGCAAGATTGGTGGTGGCAGGATTGAGACGCTTGGCTAAATGGGTAGTGGAGGAGGCTCCCACAAAATCTACATGCGGTTAATATACCAGCCTTTGGACAGATGGGATAGAATACACACGGTGCTCGCCAGATCGGTTCAAAAGCAGGTTGTCGGTTCCTTTGAACCACCAGTCGTCTCGTTCTAAGGGTACCTCTCTTTCCCGGGTTGAATCCCGAGTAACCGTTGAAGGCACGCTTGACGAAGTCGGAGTCGAAGCCGGGCGATGATGCTCAAGACCTTTGGAATCATACGATCGGCTGTCTTGAGGAGGTGAACGGGCCTGCATTTGTAGATGGCGATAGTAACTGGAAGAATGAGTGTCTGAGCCAGCATGTCCAAGGCAGATGAGCGGTACCTCTCCGTTATTGAGACTCGCTTCTCCGCCTCAGAATAGACACAAGGCTGGTTGATATCTACACAAGCTGCGCATGGCAGCGGTGGGTTGCCGGCGCAGCGCGTCTTCCGACTGCGACATCGATTGCATCTGCGACGGTCAGGACATGTCCAGAGGGTCCAGCTTGTTCCGAATCGATGATACATACGCTACCATTGATCGACGAGCCATACGGTCCGACCGGGAAGCACGTTTCCCATGCATGTCTGGAGAGTTGGGGAAGATAAACGTGCCTTCCCCACGGGGTCCTGCGAACCCTACTGTCGGGAAGGCCAAACCTGCCGATTTAGCCTTGTTAGATTCGCGGGAAAGCTCGTTACGGGTATTTACTGACTCCACAGCCTTATCTTTTATCATCGGACCGGGGGCTTGTCTCTCGGCGCTATCACTGCCAACACTTTATATCACTCAGATTGATGAACGCAACTTAGATATCTATGGCCTAGATCCTAGACCTCTAGATCCTATTGACCAGTGAAACACTACGAAACTAGAAGATAGCCACTCCGTTAGGCGGACTCGCCACGCCACCAGGAACCTGAGATTGTCAGCGGGGAGGGGGCCTCAACATTGGAATGGTCGCGGATCGCTTACCTTCAAGGGGACGCTGCTGAAGAAAAAGGTCCAACGCTTTCTCTGACGACATTCCTGACCGAGACGCTCCAGATCAAATAGCTCACCGATTGGGAGGCCCCAACCTGCCAGTAACCATTCGTGCAGGAAAAAGTCCGGATTTTGGCAGGGGTACGCTTCGAAACTCGGCATGTCGCCGGCAACGGCCGCAAACTCATTGTCCCAGATCCATCGCAGTATCTCTTCTGATGATTTGACGCCGATCACGGGGGGTGCCTTGTAGTCGGCCAGCTGCTGACACTCCTCCCGGGAGAGCTTTTCGTATTCTCGAGTCCAGCCCGTTCGAATGAATAGGATGTCACCCGGTCGGAAGTTAGTTTTCTGACTAGCAGCCACCTTCTGAAGATCGGAAAGGGGTATGGATTGAGTCTGGAAGCAATTGACGGTGATGCCGTTGGCCTCAGCCCATGCGGCGTAGTCCAGAAGTACACCGCGCCCAACGACTCCGCCCCGTTCCACCCACGCTACCGCAACATGTCTTGTGAGAACCCGTCTTGCCGGTTCGAGCAGAGAAAGAAATGACTTACTGTGGATGCCATTCCGCGTGGATCCTTGGATATCCTCGAGCGAACAGCCGTTAAAGTAAGACCCTTCCGGGGAGCCGTAGTGTCGAAATCCGTCCCATTGGGAGCTACTCTGCGTGTTGAAGACCAGGACGTCGTCATTGACCGGTCGAGGGGCCTTGTTCTTGACGGTATGCTCAAACGCCGACCGCCCAAAGCATGGTGTGGCCATGCTGTTGAGGTTCCAATCTGTGGAGACGCGTACTCCTTCCACGATTTCACGCGCAGCGGCCGTTGTATTCTCGGGTGTGAGACGATTGAGCATCCCTATCTCGTCCTGGTCCCCAAATAAGCCCCAGGCATTGCCCCGAGGACCATTTGGGCGCAGCGGCAAAGAGTCAAAGGGCGGAGTTTGTAGAGGCATCGGCACAAATAGATCGGTCTGGTCGCCTCAATCGAATGGCCCGGGCATCTGGATATATACGGCCGCTCTGTTCAGCTTCAGGGTTCACTAGATATAGGTCTACCCCGCATCATTGACCTCGGGCTACGCCTGGGGTACTGCCGACCAAGCTTTAAGAAGCTTCACCTGGGTAGGTCAATGGCTATGCATGCAAAGTACATGTATATATGGGTAAATATAAATCAAGGGTTCTCTATCCATGTGCCTGCCCTGGCAACCTCGAGTGCTCCAGGGACATTCAAATACTCTTCGGCTGGTGCTTCTACTCTCGCCAGCCAGCAATGTCTATAGCCAAGATTATCAGTGGCCACCTTCCAAGGCTCTGGCTCGAAAGGCTTGCGGGGAAGGGTGTCGCTGTGAAGTCCGCTCCGTCGCGATCGGCATCGGGCCGCTTCCGACCTCTGAATTATCTACATCTATGCGACCTGAGAAGATCTAACCAATGGAGACCACCTTCCTGGTGATCAATGGAATCGGCCCCTCAATTTTCCGGCAGGACTTTCTCCAAGTGTCCAGATATATTTTTATTTCCAGGTTTTTGCAACTTGACGGACACGGGAGCAGTTGCCTACGCAACAGGTCGGGGTAGTATATTCCAAACATACCAGGTGGGTTCCAAGCTCACCCGGGAAGCAATCTGAAAGTTGAGTAACAGCGCGATCATTTCCGTTCCACTGAGTCTCTGAGAGCCATATACCTTGGGAGCCGACTTGGATTGTTAGGGGAGTTAAAAGCCACTTGGGAATCAGTAGCCTGAGGTGTCGAGACACCTCGTTTGCCAGGCAGAAAAACACGTGAAGAGCGTTGAAACCAAAGAATTCCATGCAAACAGGAAGAAAAAAGAAACAAAAAGAAGCAAAACACGAAATCTCCGTTTTGAGCCCACATTGGCAGCGGCAGCCTCGGCCTCATCCAATCACGGTAGTGGAGGCGCCCTCTGAGCCCCGATGCACGACGCGGCCGATCGTTCTATTTTTCTCGATGTTCCGCCCCTTCGTCATGGCGGCAGTTGTGGCCCCGTCCCCAGGCGCCACTTGGCAGACATGGCCTTGGCAAGGATCTGAGACGGTACCACCGCCAATGCAATGCATCGAAAGAGATGAGTTTCAGGGTTTCCAGATTGCAGTACTGAAGACTGAAAGGGATGAGTTTGGGATAACCGGGGTCTGGAATGGATCTCAGGTGAAGCGCTCGACCAATGTGCGGACGCGTTACGCACTTGACCCGCTGTTGGCCTCATCATTGACGAGTAGTATACCACAAACTGGATCGGAGGCCGGATTGCATTTCGCAGCCGTACCTGAGCCACTGTGATGCTCTGGTGCAAAGACCCCGAAGGACCCTCTTCGACCCGTGGACATGAAGCAGAGTGGCCGATCAAACCCCCCCTGTAGGAACGCGAGGTGATCCTCCCCCCCATCACCATGCGAAGGGGGCTGCAATCAACAGCCAGTGGATGTTTCGGACGAGGATCCATCGGTGGATCCCAGAACTTGACGGATGACGAACGACAGCTCCTAGAAGATGATGGCAATGGGCCTTCGATCCACCACTTCGCCCTTTTCAGTCCACATCGTCTACGCCTCCAATCAGGAATTGAAGACCCAAAAATATCTTGTGGTCCCACAGGCTATGCTCGGGTGCTTCATTCAGCCTTACTTTCATTCTTCTCTTGCTTTTCTTTTGTTCTTGAACTAGTCCTCTGTTCATTCTCTCGGTATCCGCCGAGCCCATTCTTTCGCAGCCACCCCCGAATAGATCTACATCGTGCCCAGGAGGTCTTGCATCACTCTCCCTGGATGTCCTTAGTGAGATAGCCACTGCCTGAACTCCGTCTCTGTTCCACTTGACCTTTTTCCTCATCTTTTCTTTTTGTCTCTCGCTTCGTTCGATCTTGTGAGCTTGCGCGTTCGTTCGCTCCCGCCCATCCCGACCACCAACAAAAAACCCGATAATCGGGGAGCTAGTGCACAATGGGTACCCCCATGCCAACGTCTCCTCATTCCCCCCATTCGGCGCAGTCTCCTCATTCCCCCCATTCGGCGCAGTTGTCTCATTCTCCCCAGGCCAGCGAGACCAGCTTGTATTCGCACACCAATCCTCAAGCCGTGAGTACCCAGCCGGCGCTCCATTGGAACGAAAGGAAGGGGAAAAAAAGAATGTCAAAACTTTTCGGACGCTAACTGAGTCTGTTCGAATAGCACGGTTTTGGCTTAGAAGAAAAGCCCGAACAGGCCGAAAGCCAGCAATCGCTTCTGTACCGAAACCAGCCGAGTCCTTTCAACGCTCCTTTCGACGATCCGTATGCCTCGACGGATTCTCTGCGGCGCTACACTCTTCAAGACCCTGGTGTGACCATCTTCCCGGATGGGCCGTATCAGGAATCCTCGGGCACGTTCAACCGTCGCTCGGGGATCCAATCCCCTATGTCCGAGACGCCCTCGGAGGCGTGGCAGAATCGCCAGGCCCCCGCCTCCGGTCTTCGACGCTATGCCACCCGTAAAATTAAGCTGGTGCAGGGCTCCGTGCTGAGCGTGGACTACCCCGTGCCGAGTGCGATTCAAAATGCCATCCAAAAAGAGTATCGAGAATCCGAGGAGGGCTTCCCCGAAGAGTTCACCCATCTGCGCTACACGGCTGCCACGGTTGACCCCGACGAGTTCACGCTGCGAAACGGATACAACCTGCGACCGGCCATGTACAACCGACACACGGAATTGCTCATCGCTATCACCTATTACAATGAAGACAAGGTGCTCACCGCGCGAACTTTGCACGGTGTCATGCAGAACATCCGGGACATTGTCAACCTGAAGAAGTCGGAGTTCTGGAACAAGGGTGGACCGGCGTGGCAAAAGATCGTGGTCACCTTAGTTTTTGATGGGATCGACCCCTGCGACAAAAACACGCTCGATTTGCTGGCGACGGTTGGTATCTATCAGGATGGCATCATGAAGCGGTCCGTGGACGGCAAGGAAACTGTCGCGCACATTTTCGAGTATACCACGCAGCTCTCCGTCACGGCGAGTCAGCAATTAATTCGGCCCCAGGGCAACGAGTCGACCAATCTCCCTCCTGTTCAGATGATTTTCTGCCTCAAGCAGAAGAACAGCAAGAAGATCAACTCCCACCGCTGGTTGTTCAACGGCTTCTGCCGGATCTTAAATCCGGAGGTGGTCATTCTGATCGATGCTGGTACGAAACCCGGCAAAAAGTCTCTTCTAGCCCTATGGGAATCGTTTTACAATGACAAAAACCTTGGCGGATCTTGTGGTGAGATTCACGCTATGTTGGGTAAGGGCTGGAAGAATCTGATGAACCCGCTCGTCGCCTCCCAAAACTTCGAGTATAAGATCTCGAATATCCTCGATAAACCGTTAGAGAGTGCTTTCGGATACGTGAGTGTGTTGCCTGGTGCTTTCTCGGCTTATCGCTATCGTGCAATTATGGGCCGACCTCTTGAACAGTACTTCCATGGTGACCACACCCTCTCGAAACAGCTCGGTAAGAAGGGTATCGAGGGCATGAACATTTTCAAGAAGAATATGTTCCTTGCCGAAGATCGTATCTTGTGTTTTGAACTGGTAGCCAAGGCTGGTTTCAAGTGGCACTTAACCTACGTCAAGGCGTCCAAGGGTGAGACTGATGTCCCCGAGGGCGCCGCGGAGTTTCTCGGTCAACGACGACGATGGCTGAACGGCTCGTTCGCTGCCAGTTTGTACGCCATGATGCATTTTTCTCGGATCTACAAGAGTGGCCATAACATCCTTCGTTTGGTTTTCCTCCACGTGCAAATGTTTTACAATTTTGCCGGCCTTGTTATGACCTGGTTTGCTCTTGGTAATGAATATTCCCCGCTATTGCCCCGGAATCAATGAACACTGACTCTGGATAGCTTCGTTCTGGCTCACAACCTCCGTCATTATGGATCTTGTGGGAACTCCTAGTGCCGCGAACAAGAACAAGGGCTGGCCCTTTGGTAACGAGGCCACGCCCATTGTCAACAACTTTTTGAAGTACGGATACGTCTTCTTCCTGATGCTCCAGTTCATTCTCGCCTTGGGAAACAGACCGAAAGGGTAAGTTCACTCGACTCCTTGATTCAAAAGGGGGTTGAAAGCATGCTTATCCACATGGAATCTTTAGTTCCCGCCTGTTTTACACGCTTTCATTCATCTATTTCTCCATCATCCAGGCCTACATTCTGGTCTTGTCGTTCTTCCTTGTGAAGAACGCCTTTACTGGAGGTACTCTAGACTTCTCCATGAGCGATGGTGTCGGCGCGTTCTTCAAGTCCTTCTTTAGTTCGTCTGGCGCTGGTATCGTCATGATCGCGTTAATTTCGACCTACGGTGTCTACTTCCTGGCGAGCTTCCTGTACATGGATCCCTGGCATATGTTCACCTCGTCCTGGGCCTACTTCTGTGGCATGACTTGCTCGATCAACGTTCTGATGGTGTACGCTTTCTGTAACTGGCACGATGTCTCGTGGGGAACCAAAGGATCGGACAAGAGTGAAGCGCTCCCGGAAGCTCAAACGAAGAAGGAAGATGGCAAGTCCAACTTCATCGAGGAGGTCGACAAGCCACAGGCCGATATTGATAGTCAATTCGAGTCGACGGTCAAGCGCGCGCTGGCGCCGTTTGTGGAGCCGCAGGAGCAGGACGAACGGAGCATGGACGACGCATACAAATCGTTCCGCACTAACCTGGTCCTGATCTGGATCTTCAGTAACCTGGTCTTGGTGCTGTGCATCACCAGCACAGGCATTAACCGCTTCTGTTTGACGGTATGTTTCCCACCCAGTTGTGGATGACGTCACTACACGAGACACTAAACGGAACACATAGAACACTTCCACGACCCGGACCTCGGGCTACTTCGAGGCCATTTTGTGGACGACCGCCGGCCTATCGATCTTCCGCTTCTTAGGATCCTTGTGGTTCCTGGGCAAGTCAGGCATTCTGTGCTGCGTGTCTCGGCGCTAAAGTTCCCAGATATCCGATCTCATGTCCTCATGTCTCCGGTCTCGCGCCATTCGACCGGTTTGTTTCTGTATATACCATCGTTCAAGCAAAATTTGGCTTCTGAGATAATCCTGTGTGTTCATTTTGGGGGTGTGTTCTATAGGCTTGGATGGATGATCTCGTCTGATCCGGAGGGTATTGCACGTGTGCATCACTGGGAAGGGAAAAGCATCTCGTTTCGGTATTTTGTGATCCTGGGTGATCCATGTATAAATTTGTAAGAATGATCGACGTTGATTTATAACCTGACCACGTTCTAGAGCACCTTTTGTGCCCGTCGTACCTCCCACAGCGTGTGCCGTTGGGATTGTGGGGGGGGGGGAGGATCCCGATCTGCGCCGTAAGCCCGTATAATGCACACGATGGAGGATGACCATCAAGGGACCCCTTTCAGGCAGTCGACCATCGTCTTGTTCATCCCCCCTCTTATGGACTGTTCAGGCGTCTCTCGACTTTGGCTCTTCAATGTGGCTAGAAGGTCCCTTTTTTTTTTTTCTCTCCTCTGTCCACTCGTGACTTCCGCTTTAGATTTTCCGCCTTGTCACATTCACACGCCTCACAGAGCCATGTTTGAGGCGCGAAGAATGCAACCGGCAGACTTCGGATCGACTTTGGACTCTTCTCTTCACCTCGGAGGACTGCGATCCGTAGCAACCAATAAGGGACCCGAAGCGGACTGGGAGATCACTCCAGTCGACATGGTTCATCTCCATTTTTCCCCGTGTCTAGACTCATGGCTCGCGTTACCTGCACAGAATCATGGATCATAGCCTTTTTCCCCCCCCCCGCATCCCAGGTTGCCGATCCCGTCTGTCCGGGTCTGTTTAGCACTGGTGTAGTCTCTAATAGTGATTTGCCATGATCCCCTCGATGGAACCATTCCTGCGTGGCGACCGACTGTATTATCGTACTATGTTCCATCATGATGCCATGGTGGTCCCTACCTAGTTTTGGTTCCGAGCTCCGAGGCATTTTCACACTGCCTTCTTTATGGTGTCAGAGCCATCCGAACTATATCTAAGCTGCTCTTCCAACCTGCATCACACAGCTTACTTCGAAGGCTATCGTTTGTTCCTATTTTTTCGAAAACCAAAAAAAAATCTCATCTCCAGACATTGAATAACGACATTCGCAGTGACCCACTTCCCCTCATTATATCTGGCACTCCGAATCTCTCCCACAAGATCCACTCATGGCGCAGTACATTCCTCAGATTTCGTCGGAATCCCTTCGAGAGAAGGTGGTTCTGATCACCGGTATGTTATTTGCTTCAATGACTTCTCCATCATGTGCTCATCGACTATGCAGGAGGGGCCAACGGAATTGGAGCAAGTCTTGTACAGCATTGCCTGGACAGCGGCGCCAATGTGTGCTTCGGGGATGTAGACCATATTGCGGGCGAAGGCTTGTTGCGAAAGTGCCAGCATCGGTTCCAGTCGGAGGAGACTGGCCAGCCTGCGCGGGTCATCTTCCTGACTACCGATGTAACCAACTATCAGTCGGTCCTCGCACTGTTCGACCTCGCATTCAACACCTACAAGCGCATCGACCACGTCGTCTCCGCCGCCGGCATTGTAGAGATCGGCAATTGGTTCGACTTCGGACTCACGCTGGAGAGCATCCGCGAGGTAAGTACTGAATCAAAGAGACGTGCGAGCGGCCAGGGATCTTAACCTCATGCGAAGGAGCCGAACCACAAGGTACTGGATGTCAACCTTCTTGGCTCCATGTACGTTTCGCGCATCGCCTCCGTGTATTTGCGCCACAATCGTGGCCCCCGAGCCGACCGTTCGATTCTCCTCTTCTCGTGCCTGGCCGGATTCATAGAGAGCCCCTCTCTATTTGTTTATCAGGCCTCGAAGCACGGCGTCATTGGCCTCATGCGATCGCTGCGCAATTACATTTCGTCGCCCTATAAGCACGCCCTGCGCATCAATACGATTTGTCCCTGGATGACGCAAACGGACAGCATCAAAAACGTTGAACAGCACTGGAAGAAGGCCAGTCTACCAACCAACACGGTCCAGGACGTTTCCACCGTGGCGGCCAGCATGCTAGCCGACACGTCCCTGAATGGCGCTTCCATGTTGGTCGAGGGCGGTCGCGCGTGGGAGATCGAAGAGAACATCGACAGACTGGAATCCCAGTGGCTCGGTGAAGGACTTTCCAAGACCCTTGCGGCAGGACAAGAGTTACTCGACGACGGTGCCATTTGGACCGCTCAACCCCGCAAGAAGAGCAGCATCTCAAATGGTATTCCGCCTGGGGTTCCCCTCGACAAAATTCGCGGGATCCACCAAGATGCCGATACAGGTCTCGTTAACGGTCACAGCAACGGGATTGTCAACGGGGCGCATTAGAATTACATAGAGTCACGGACCAACCAATTCACTTTGATACCCACCAATTACGATAACCAGTGCAAATATCATAGTCGAATGCTAGAAATACGCACAAGATCGCTTACTTGATTCTGTGTTGAGTAGTGAAAAAAGAAATTCGTCGACATTAACAAATATTAAAAATAATTGGTATTAATCTACATGCAAAATTTGTGTAAGCCCGTACGGGCAGTTATCAAACATCAAAAGCACCAGACACATGCATCGATGACTTTGATCATCGGGTAAAGTCTCTTTTCTTGTTCCCTGCTTCCCAACGCCCGCCATTAGTGTTCTATTTAAAGGATTCACGAGTATGCACGCGATCAATATTATAGGGGTTTGCCTCATAGGTCGGCACACGTTGCAACTCGGCTGCGTGGGTTGATGCGCGCGAGAGTGATCGGTGCATCGAGTGTACCTCGTGAGCGCTCTCTTTTTGCAGAGCGGCTTCTTCAGAACCTGTCAGATCCCTCGAAGGCACGCGGGTTGCCGCTTGTTCACTCATGGTTGAGTCATCGACTTCGAGTTCCGCTGCGGGAGCACTGGCCCGCAGTAGACTCTGAACAAATGCTTCAGACTGCGCAGAGTACTTGCAATATTTGCGAATGGCAAGGCCCTTTTTGTAGAGGATGAATGGGAATGGCACGCAGGCCAAAGCCAGGAAAGCCGGTACCGATGCCGCCCAGTGGATGCCAAGGTTCTGGAACATGTAGGTGGTGAACAGAGGGAAAGCGAAACCGAATAAAGACCGGAGTAAAGAATTGGCCGCCAGCACAGATGCGGCAAAGATAGTATAGGCATCAATCAAGTAATTGAAGACGCTGAGAAAGACCAGGACCATGCCGAAACCGAAAGGCACGCCTGCCGCGATACTGGCCATCCAATGGACAGAAGGAGAGTTGGTCCAAGCAAACCAGAAGAGTCCAACAGGCAGAGCAATCGAGGCCAGCATACACGGAGGAAGACGAGATTCCGGCGGCGAATAGCCTCCGTTCTTCGCCAGCAGCTTTCCGTACCGAGTGTTTTCAGGAATCGAATAGGCAATGGCGCCCAGCATTCCCACCATCACACCCAAAAAGGCCAGGCCAGAGACACCTTGGTTCCAACCTCGGTGGAGTTCATACACAATAGGGAAAGCACCGAAGAGCATATAGAGCGTTCCATAGATGATCGCGAGGTAGATCGACAGCAGGAGTACAATAGGCTCACAGAAGAGCAGGATGAAGGGTCGTGACAAAGATGTCTTCAGGGCCTCCTTCAGGGCCGGTCGACCATCGTCCAAGTCTAGCTTGCTGATATACAACTTGCCGGTGAGTTTCGAAAGCGTGAGCGCACGCTGGCGAAGAAGAACCGGGGCATAGGTCTCCGGCTTGAATGCAGCGCCGATGAACCACATGATGCCACAGAGAATGGTCAACAAGCCCATCACCCACTTCCATCCGGCCTCCATGCCCAAGAACCCGCCCACGATCGGCCCGATGACCGGACCTAGAAAGGGAGCCAGAGCAAAGGCGGATAGAGCCAGGCCTCTCTCCCGAGCCGCAAACATATCGGCGATCACCCCACCGGAGTTGGTGAAAGGAGAGGAGCCAAAGGCACCGGCCAAGAAGCGGAAGATCAATAAGGACTGGATGTTTTTGGCACCGATTGTAGCGGCGCAGAAGACGGTTAGGCCACAATAGGTTCCTATGAAGACCTTCTGACGACCAAACATCTCACTCATCGGGGCCCAGATCAAAGGACCCAAGGCAAAGCCCAGCACGTACAGAGAAACACCCAAGGTGGCAACTTCGGTGGTGACGAGGAACTGCTCTTCAATCTGCACAATACCACCAGTGTAGGCCGAGGAAACCAGAGCAACCACCAGGGTCTCGAGGGCAGCTACCATGGTGATGGACCATTTCATCACAGTCCCCAGCTCCAAAGGGTTCCGAAAATCCTTGGGCATCCACTGCACCACGTAGGGATCCTCCTCGGTGCCGGAGCCCGCATAGGTGTGATCTACCACTTCCTGCGTGACCACACCGGGTTCAGTGACTAGTCGCCAGAAGGGAATCGTCCGTGGGAGGTTTGTTGGGGCCTTGACCTCCACTGACGGCGCCTCCGTCATCATGGCGATCGTATGTAGACCTCGTTGCTCCGGAGGGATATGCGCGGGTTGATTGGTGTATATATTCAGCTTGTCAGCCCGTCCCAGAAGCTCGGGTAATTAACAAGCAAAAGGGCCCAGGGGTGTCAGTCGGTAGTCGAGATCGAGAAAATCTGCATTGACCCTGGTCTGAGCAAGACCGAGTGCTTTTGTTTGCCTCGGATTTGTCGCGATTACT
The DNA here is from genome assembly GCF_028827695.1 of Penicillium maclennaniae. NCBI lineage: Eukaryota > Fungi > Ascomycota > Eurotiomycetes > Eurotiales > Aspergillaceae > Penicillium > Penicillium maclennaniae. The sequence goes on from NW_026623220.1 coordinate 3,434,539, forward strand.
CAACAAGATTGCATTAGCCCGGGGACATTGCTGGTTCGGGGCAGTGATATTTTTCCCATGGTGGGTCGACCTGATGCATTCTGGCGCCAACGTGATTTTATGCTGGTCCAGCATCAATATGCGGCGGATTCAGCGTCAGATAGTGGAGTGCACTCGGCCATTCCGAGCTGCAAAAATTTGCGATTGGCGCAGCAGTCCAGGAAATTCGGCCCGACTCTTGATTCGGGGCCTGGGCGAAGTGGGCTCGGTCACCGATAAGATCAGGTCGGTGCCACGCGTTATTGGCCTGGCGTGGCCCCATCGAGGCGTTGAAAGGGGCAATGGCCCGCGCAGCTCGAACGTGCCGAGGTCCCTGTTCAAATCGAACTTGTTCGGGTGTCTGGCCCCGGATGCGAAAATTCCCAATTACCAAGGGAATCCGACGAATACCGCACATCGGCAAGTTTGCCCTGGTCTCGAGCCAAAGCGGACATGTCAAATTGGGCTACATCGTGCATGAAAGGCGTTGACGTGAACATGAAAACACTGATCCCGGGCGACCACTCCACCGGGATTCCCCCACCCGGCTCAATCGATACCACCGAGCTTTATCCAAGACGTGGGCCTCATGCAAAGATGATGTATGCCAATCTGTTTATTTTTCCTTGGAGGATGTCTTCATACCGCTCAGCACTCTTTTCGCAATGTGTCCGAGGCCCGATCAGTGAACACTGTCCAAGACACTCAAGCCACAAGAGTGCCTTGCGCTTCTCTGGGTTGTATCTTGCATCAACTCTCTGGATAACTTGCATGAACAGGTCACCCCGAGCCCTTGATACTTCAACAGTTTGTGCCGAGGGGTCTCAGTGCTTACTGTGGCGTTTCGGTGGAGTCGCATTCAAATTTCTAGATTGCCATCTTCTTTGTCATTCCCTTGCAAGCCCGTTCCGTTCCCTTGCCCCCTTTCCCTCCCTGAAATCACTTGGCCCGAGATATGAAGCAATATACGGGCCCTTATATGGCCTGGCATGGCAAAGGCGACCTCAGAGTTGTCCGCTAATAGTGGTCTTCCAAAAGACATTAAAAAACCAGGCAACATACGCAGATGATCCCCAACCTGTAGTGTAGCTAAATTAATCTGTCTTGTTGGTCTTGCAGGAAGAATGATTGGCATTGTGCTAATTACAGGCTCTTCTCAATGCCAGCCACCTCGGCCATCACTTCTCGGATGGAAGTTTTGACCGACTCGCCAACACCCTCATACGGATGACGGGGCAGCAGCTTCTCTTCGGCTCCTAGAATCCCCGCTGATGGAGCCGAGTAGCAGGCGACTGCATACTTGGTGGCAGCGATGCCGCTCTTGATGGGGCTCTCAGCCAGGGCTGCTTTCTGCTGGAGCTTCATTGCTTCTTCCAACTGGCCCTTCTTATACAGCGCGTAGATCCGGGATGCGGTCTTGGGAAAGACGTTGGCAAAGGCGGCAATGCATCCTGCGCTGCCGGCAGCTAACCCGCCGATGAGGAAGTCAGATTGTCCGCCAAGAGTCGCAAATTCGTCAGAAGTAAACGTTGCCCCCAGGCGGGTGATCTTGCCCACAGAGCCGCATGTCAGCTTGACACCAACCACGTTTGACCGGCCGCCAGGCTGAGAGGCGGATGATTCCCGCACGACCGCAGCGATTGTATCCGAGTCCATATCGACCCCATTGCATACGCCGGGGAAGTTATATAGCACCACAGGTAACGAAGCTTTCGCGGCCACCTCCGAAAAGAACCGTTTCACCACGCTCATGCTGGTGGCTTTGCCAAAGTATGCGGGAGGAAGGACGAGCAAATAGTTGGCCCCGGCAGCTGCAGCATCCTGGGCGAACTCCAGGGTCTGCTTGGTGGAGTGTGCCCCGACGCCTGCCATGGGAGGAAAATCGGGGCCGACTGCGGCGCGTGCGGTCGAGATGAGCTGAGAGCGCTCTTGGCGAGTCAATAGGAATGCTTCCGAGTTGGTGCCCAGAATGACTAGACCGGTCAGTCCAGTCTGCGAGAGATAGTGGAAATACTGCGCCTGCGTCTCGAGATCCAAGCTATCCGTCTCATGGTGAAACAGGGTGACGGCAGGACACCACACTCCTGCCGGAGGAACGTGTGGTTGAGCTGAGACTGTGTGAGATCCCATTGTAAAGACTTGAAATAGATCATGACGATGGGAGAATATGAAAATAAGCGCTTACATATAAAAGCCCCTCCATAGACCCCGCAGAACGGACAGGGAGGGGTATGTTCGGTGACTTTGTACTTCGACTATCATGGCTATCGACTCGGGTCGGGCTCCCGAGACTGACCACGAAGATGGAGCTATCACCACACTCGGTCAGACAACCCGATGGTTCCATTTGCTTCATATGCTTCGAATGACGGGTAACTTTGAGAGAAGTTGACAGAGCCGGACTGATGCGCGACATGAGCAGACATAGCGAAGCTGACTCTCGGCCTAGCTTTCAAGATTTCGGACTCTTCCTCCGATCGCCTCCAACCAGAAGAAATCCTGAGAATCTGGCGATAAATACCATTGATCAAAACAGAGATACCACACACGATGCTGTGGTTCGGTCAGAGTTCGAGGATCCCTCCCAATACCCGCGAGATGACCAGCACGATGTTGACACCGCAGAACGTGGATTTGGGGACAAGGAGCTTGTCGTGACGCCAACGGACAGCCATAGGTTCTCGCCTCGGTCAAGAAAGCCCGCGAGAGTCTCGTCGAACAGGGTCAAAATCATGTTATGTAATTTGTTAATATTACAAAAGTAAATTGTGGGCCTTTCGACAATTCAGCGGGCGACAGCAGGGCTGGTCTTGGGTGCAGACCTTTCTGTGGAGCTCGGGAATCATGTATAGAAAGAAGGCTTTTGTCATACTAGAATATAACCCATCGAATATGGCGTGAAACTAAGCAGTGATGAAACATGACCAGATAGCAACATGCCAGAGCATATCGGGGACTGGAGCATTGCATTTGGCTGTTCCTTTACTGAGAAGCTTATAAAAACAGCCCCCCAACGGTGTAAATACCAGGATCTACCTGATTCAACCATCATCAGGTATTAGGCTCGCTCGGGTTTTTCCTGGCAAAGGTTTCAAGTCTTACGAATATGAAAGAAAAGGCATCGATATTGAATCATATTACTCCACACTTGAGCGGACAGAGCCAAAGTTCGTGGTCATTCTCCACGCTTGTGCCCACAGTCCGACTGGCTTTGATCCGAGTGAAGAACAATGGCGCCGAATGGTGCATCTGATGAAGGCCAACCATCCATTCCCGCTTCTTGATGCGGCATGTTTGGGATACAACTCGGCAAACCATGACGATGATTCGTTTGCAATGCGTCTGTTTATTGGGGAAATGAACATGGAGGCTGGGATTTGTGTGTCCTTTGCAGAGTACATGGGACTTTACGGTACGCTGCAGAGATTCTAGGCAACAGGCCATGAAAGACGAGACATTGAGCGTTGGCAACAGGCGAAAGAGTCGGGTGCTTTCTGCCCGCCAGCAAGTCGAACCAGATAGTCATGAACACTCAGTCTATGCTGGAGATGCTGCAACGGTCCGAAATGTCGGTCCCATCGGCTTTCACAACCAAGATTGCAAGCCAGATTCTAGGACGAGATGATTGGAAGAAGATGTGGTGCGCTGACATGACCACGACGAGTGGCTGAATCCGGTCGATGAGGAACGCTCTTTCCAATCATGCAATCTGTCTCGGTATGTGAGATTGCCTTAGGAGATCGACAGTTGCTGACACTACAGTATACAGATACCCCGAGTACTTGGGAGCATTTGATTGGACAGACCGGGATTTCCGGATTCTTGGGCTTGTCATCCGAGATTGTTCTGAAACTGAGGAGGTCTGTCTTCATAAATTATCATGCATTAAAAATTCATCAACATTGCTAGGAAGAAGACTATCATTTTTACATGGCGGATAATTCTCAAGTCTCAATCTATATAGCCCATAAGGACCACCAACGACAGGGCCTACCAACACAGTATCAGCTCATCACCTTCCGTCCCTGGAGAGCAGGCAAGAACGAGGGCAATGTGGAGTATGTTGCTCGTTCGATTAATCAGTGCCTGCAGGACGCGAAGAGGTGACGCGATTGATGTTGAGAGGCTCGGTCTGAGATTCTGTGCCCACAGCCAGTTCAAGAGACAAAAACGAGGGAAGAGCATCATCCAATTATAAGTGATCAGTATAGTTTGCTGCAGTGAGTCATCGGGCTACCTCCACTCGAGTGCTTCAATAAGTCAACCTCTTCCATGAATATTCCCGGAGTCGTCTTCGTATTGGTCTTTACGATAAACACTTACCGAAACCAGCGCAATCGCTATGCCGCCTCCTGAATCGATGGTTGACTCACGCACGGCACATTTGTGCGAATATGCGGAGCTGCTTCATATACGTCGCCAAGCGGAGGTCTGTGAAGAGCTCTATCCCGACCAGGAGATTCTCGTGCAGTCAGTGCCCAAGGGTGGAATCACCATCCGAACGCTGCCGGCTTTTCAGGGAAAATTGAACCGAGTGGTTGGGTGCGGGGAAGAGGGTGAATTAGCCGACGCCGACTTGAACGAACTTGAGGCCGTATTTGCAAGAGTCGGACTTGGACCCGAAATCCATCTGAGTCCGTTTGCACCACCGTCCCTGTTCGAATTCCTCGCCTCTCGTGGATACGCTGAAATGGCCACACTGGCGACCCATTGGTGTGACTTGAAGCAAATTGTGATTGCAAATACAGCAACCCGCTCCACTGGGGCGACCGTGGCTGTGCGACAGGCCACGGTCGAGGAGAGAGAACGGTTCATCGAGGCCTCCGCTGCGGGCTTTTAGACCAATGGCCGTACCCATGGGCTCCTTCGAGCACTGGCATCGATCGCAACCCGGAGAAGGGATAGCACCTTGTATTTCGCATTTGTCAATGATGACATTGCGGGCACGGCGGCAATGGCGACGATTGAGACGGCAGAGGGGAACGTGGCGCACCTGTATTTAGATAGCACTCTTATGGGACATCGGGGGCAAGGCGTGCAGCTGGCGCTCATCCGGGCCCGCCTGCTCGACGCAGCGCGGCGGGGGACTCGACTTGGCTAGCTCGATCATTCGGGTTGGGGATGGCAGCGCCCGTAATGCGGGGAGAGCAGGGTTGAGGCTCGCATACACTACGTCGATTGTCCATCCACTGCAGGGATAGAGTTGCTCGGTTGGAGGCAGCCCCATAGAGGTCCGGATCTTTCCGCGACGACGAACAAATCAATGCTATGTCCTTCCGGGGGTTGATGGCACCTTTCGTGTTATGACTGTGATGGGATAGATGTCAATCCTCATTTTGACGTGGGTGTCTTGGGCCGCGCAGTCCAGGCACCGCGTAGTGAAGCCACGTTTGTTCCTTGCGGGACCGTGTCTGGACAGCTACCTTGCCTTGTACTGCTTCACGATTCCTCCACACGAGTCCATCTTTGGTTCATTGAGACATTGGAATTTAGACTTCAACACGTCACTACCCCAACGCGGTACCCCACAGTCCAACCGTCACCGAGCCCAATCCACCGAGACGAGGATTCCAGGGGCAGCCCGGTTGGTCAGACGAATCACACGCGGCAACCATGGCCGTAGATCTTGGCGCGGCCCGATCGACTCAGCCCCATGGCGCTGGTGGCGGTCCCGCGACCCCTGGAAGAGAAGAGAACGGATTGACTTTTACCTCTTGGACTGGGGCTTATGCGGCGCCCGTGGAGACATGACGCGTTGGAGACGGGATGAGCGTCCGCAGATAGCGAGATATGCACGATGCAGGATGAGATCCGGCAGGAGATACCAAATGAGCCAAGAGTCCTCCTTGGACCGCGAGATAACAAGTGCGGGTCCTCTGTTTGCGGCGTGCACGTGACCAGGCCACTTTGCGCAGACTTTTTGGGATCGCCCGGAGCAGGGTTTCGACTACGCTTGTGGCGTGATGCTTGTCTGGTGTCTATCTACTCGTCATTCTGCCTCTCTTCTCTTGTTCTCACAGTAGATCCTCCATTCTCCGTGAAATACGTCTTTTCCCCCCCCCGTCCCTTTTGGTGACCCCTGTCCCTCCCATATTTCCCCGCAAAAACGAGACGCGGGGAAAATGCTCCATCACAATGCCGAAGCCCCATTAAGCGGACCAATATGATATTTCTTTTACCTAAGAGTCCGAACCTTCTTATCGGGGCGCGGCTCCATGCTGCGTCGCAGGACGCACTCAGGATGCACCGAGTGGGTGGCGGTGATGCTTTCGGGGATCTCGTTGGGCGGTTCTCTTAAGTGGAGCAGCGTCGTACTCCACGTGTTGGAGAACAACTCGTTAGTCAACGAATTACGAATTGGGACTGATTTGCCCCGGTTTGCCCGATTTGCCTGGGCTTCTGATAAGGCCGGATCTAGAAGGTGTGCGCACTTTCCGTTTTATAGTTTGGATGACCCCAGAACCCCAGTACCCTTCTTCACTGCCTTACGCGCACTCTCTCTCTCTCTGTCCCTCTCCATCTCTCTTTTATTTCGTCTCGTCATGGGCTACGAAGACCTTTCTCACGGCCCCGATGCCGAAAGCGGCAAGATCATTGAGGCGGAAGGCGAGAAGGCGTACGCCGCACCTCCGGCGTTTGAAGGTGACATGCTGGGCGAGATGAGCGAGACTGAGCGCGCCGTCTACGATCACGGAATCAAGAGGTTCAGCCGGTTGGGATGGAAGCGACTCACCGTCGTGCTGATTGTGGAAGCCATTGCGCTAGGTAGTTTGTCCATTCCCTCCACCTTCGCGAAGCTGGGCATGGTGGCCGGTGTAATCTGCAGCGTGGGCCTCGGCCTGGTCGCCATCTACACTAGCTACATTGTCGGTCAGGTCAAGCTCGCCTTCCCGCAGGTCGCCAACTACGCCGATGCCGGTCGCCTCATAGGCGATCGCCTCGCCGCCTTACTGATCCGCATCATTAAACCCATCTTCCCGCGAGTCGCTAACTTCGCCGAGCGTGGTCGCGTGATTGGGGGCCATTGTGGATATGAGCTGGTCAACTTGATGCTGGCCTTGCAACTGATCTTATTGACCGGATCTCACTGTCTGACGGGAACGATTGCCTTCATGAATATCACTGAGAGTAACGTCTGTTCAGTGGTCTTTGCTGTGGTATCCGCCATCATCTTATTACTCTTGGCCATTCCGCCTAGTTTTACCGAAGTCGCCATTCTCGGCTACGTCGACTTCGCATCGATCATCATCGCAATCGGCATTACCATCATCGGGACAGGTGTCTCCTCCTCCAACGCGCCCGGAGGACTCGCCGCTGTACCTTGGTCGGCGTGGCCCAAGGACAATCTGACCTTCACCGAGGCCTTCATTGCCGTGTCCAACATTATCTTTGCCTACAGCTTTGCCATGTGCCAGTTTTCCTTCATGGACGAAATGCACACCCGAGAGACTTCGTCAAGTCGATCTGGGCCCTGGGCCTCACAGAAATCTTCGTCTACACCATCACCGGTGCCCTGGTCTACGCCTTCGTGGGTCAGGATGTGTCGAGCCCGGCCTTGACCTCGGCGGGTACCTTGTTGAGTCGCGTCGCGTACGGGGTGGCCCTCCCCGTGATCTTCATTAGTGGGTCGATCAACACGGTCGTGTTTGGTCGTCTGATTCATGGTCGCATTTTCGCCAATTCCCCGATCCGGTTCATCAACACCACCATGGGCTGGGTGACTTGGATTGCCGTCATTACCGGCGCCACCGTCATCGCCTTTGTGATCGCCGAAGTCATTCCGTTCTTTTCTGATTTGCTGTCGATTTCATCGGCACTCTTCATCTCGGGCTTCACTTTCTACTTCCCCGCGCTGATGTGGTTCTTGTTGATCCGCAAGGGCAGTTGGCTTGAGCCCATGAACCTCTTGTTGACCGTGACCAACGCCTTCATCTTTATTATTGGCATGATCACTCTGGTCGGAGGAACCTACTCTAGTATCGATGACATTGTAAGTCTTGCCCTGTGGACAGGTGTAGTGACCGAATACTGACCTTGCCTGCTCCATAGATTAACAACTATAATACCGGCTCCGTGCGCGGCGTCTTCACATGTGCGGCCCCGGAGTAAATCGCCCAACTCATCTGGGCGTGTGTCAGTGCTGCAAGAGAAATTGCAAGCTAGCATGCAGCCGTTCATGAACAGTGTATCCAGATCCATTCATATGACGCAGGACGTGATATAGAGGCTGCCTTGCACTATTACCATAGATATACCCGACGCTGGCCATGGTCCTGCGAACTTTATATATATATAGCATTCGGTACAAACTTTCTACAAGCAACTATCGTCTTTGACTCGTCGTAGGTGTTTGGATTTTGCGCGTCTTGGGGCTGCATACGCAACTGTCTCTGACATCCAAACCGGTTTCCCCAAGGATCTCGAATCCGGCCCAGCTCGCCCGGCTCGATCATGTTCCCAGCCACCTTGGCCCTCTATCTACGTGGGGTTGGATAGCACCCATAAGTATCGGTGGTGACCCAGCCCATGAGTTTGAAAGCATGAATTATGCACGCTGTAGACGTGCGATCAGCGCTGCTCAGGATCGTTCAGGCTAGAGCACGCCCAAGGACAGATCATTGGCATGATTGATCGTTTCATAGTTGCCGACCACCCGGACCGCCGCTTCTTCTATCGGCAGCCCTTGGCCCAGTGACGAGAACATTATGGCTCGCGAACATGTATGCTCGCAGCCAGGCCGGGAGGAACGATCCCTCCACCTAGGGCATTTGCCGCGTTATCGACTTCACCTCGAGTATCCAGCAATGGAAGTGCCTGCTGCTGCCTTGAAACACACATGAATTTGGTGGATTGGTTCAAAAAGACCTATCAACGCAAATCCTGCCCGATAAGTCATGTTCGGAATGACTCGTTGCACCGACATCAGAAACAGCATGAACGAGGGAGTGTGATATCGAAAGTCTGATGGCATTGTTAGCTTCGCCAGCACACGAAACACAGAACCATCGGTCGCCTGAGAAGTAGACTACAACGCTACTGTCAACATTGAATGCAGATACCAATGATATTGCCCATAGCAATGGGGGCTCTATAGGCTGTCAAAGTGAACGTGAACAGCTCGGCTGTTTTGTGACCCCCAGGAGGAGTATGTTTGATCTCCATGTCGCTGACTGTACTCTCCATTCGGTCATGAAGTTCTTTTGGCACATTTTCCCATGCCAACTTCGCCTTCTGAGTCATGCATGTTGTGAGGCTTCTATGAGCGGAACGATGAGCGCTCAAGCGGATGAGGCGAACAGACGAACAAGGAAATCATTTCGCCGTGACGACAGACTTTATATCGCTGTCTGCTTATTCCCTCCTCTTCGATCTCCTTGAGTCTCACTCATCTTCGACTTCCCAGATAAGCGGGCAAGGCTCAGAGTGGAGCTTTTTTGGCAGGTCCGAAGCGTTACGTGGGCTGACTTTAGATTTTTTTCTGAGGGTTTTGAAAGATCTAAGATAATTCAGGGCTGATTACGCGGAAAGGGGGGCATAAATCAAGAAGGAAAGCTCCGTTAGGTGTTTCCTGGTCACCTGGTGGATTATGCGAGAAGGAAGCATCGATATTTCTGATTTCTTGTTTTGATACAGGCTCATTCACTCTACAAATTCATGCTTTGGTTTGCCACGTGCATCAGTTGGTTTGTATCGAAACATGTGACCACCCTCGCCTTGGGGGTCTGGGTTTGAACGTCGATCCTTGCCACTAGCCACGTAAATGATATCAAAATTGTTGCCATCCCAAGTTGTGCAGGCCGGATTCCTGGCGAAGAAAACTATGTCCTTGAGATGGCGAGCTTGCGGACTGAAGACCATCACATGATTGTAGTCAAACATGGCGATAGAGTTCCATTCGTAATGAATAAATTAGCAAAATAGGGATTTCATCCGATTAATTCAGGCCGACATACTCGACAACCATCCCGTCTGGTTCAACAAGAGGGGAACGACGATCAATGAGTAGCCGCTTGTTAGAGATGCCTCCAATTGCCAGGTCAGAGTTATATGCCCAGACGATCATAGCTCCGGAACCATGAAAATAGAATGGAAACAAAACATCAATTTGGTAGAGATGTGATTGAAAGCTGCACATTGAACCAGCAGTCTCTGCTTACTGGTCTTGTTGTCCGGACTCCAGCCAAGTCCATTCATGCAGACGACGCCGTTTTCGATCATGAGGTGAGACTACCATGGGGATCAAATCTCCAAGAGATGGTCCCGTGGAATTACATAGCTATATGGCATTTTATTGGGGCCAAACGCGATAGCTTTTTTTGTTGATTTCTGCAAACCAGAACCTCCCCTTAGCATTGAGACCACCGTCATTGAATCGCAAATCCTCTCGCCGGTTTTGCGGTATGATATGCTTCACGATATCTTTCCAGTCGTCTCGTCGATGAAACAAATCCCTTGGTAGTAAGCAGCGATGTATCCTTGTTTTTTCTTGAGAAAGAACACCACTGTGACGCTATCCTCGAAATCGATCACCCGGGCCTCCCCAACTGCATCACCAGAGTCGTCAATCTTGAGGATGTATAGCTGCGATGGTTCGGAGAGGCAATAAACCAATATAAGACAGATAGCTCGCTCTGGAAATTGGAGCTTCGCCAAGAACCACCGGTTGCAGACAAGAAACCCATATCTTGTCAATCGATTCTAGTGCTGCCGCCATACTAGCGTTAAGTCAGTGTAATTGCAATCGCAGTTTAGGGTACAAGAATTCTGATTCGATTCGTTGTCCATCATGTACATGCTCCACCAATATTTATGGTGATCGGCGGTGGCATCCCGCGAAGCGAGGTCCATCCCGCGCAACATGTATGTAGCCGGCCACATCTTTGCAATATTCTTGAAAGGGACACAAGCAAATATTTCGGACGTGGAACTTCGAAATTTCTGTCTAATTAGGCTGATTTAGATAGAATAATCAATACTAGCACACTGTTTACAGGTGTTCGTCTAATCTGTCCAGAAAAGACATTACGAGTAATGTGTTTGTAAAAATACATCATGACATAGACAAGGCCCATGCAGAGACTTATCACCCTATTTCAGTATAACGCGGGGACGAAAAAAATCTTCAACTGACCTACTTACACAGGGAGAGACGCTGCAGAGAATCTGTTGAGAAAAGTACATCTATAAATCCATGGATCTTCTCATACTCCTGCAAAACCCGTGGCTTCGCAATCAATAGCAAGTGAACTTCCGCGCTAGAATAATAAACCTATTTTCTTTCAGGGGTCATCAGACGTGATAATATACACCATTTTCGTCCAGGTCCGAGGCCAGACACACGGAATGTCAATCTGCAAGAAACACCGATCAATGTGCCTTAAAGCCGGGCAAAAGAGATCTGTGATTCCCTCATCCAGCTCTTCTACTTAAAATATGTGGCTTCAGAAGATCGATATCAATGGCGGGCTTCGGCATGCTCACGTGTACTCTTCTACAGGGAAATAACATAGTGGTCGTCTCCCGGGATCAGCAGAGACATTTGCCTGGCCGATCACGCCCTAGTCCCGACAAGGCATGTTGCAAATCTGATATCAATTATGAGATAATCTAAAAGCAGGCAAATGACGCAATGCTTACTTAGTAACAAGACTGTACAAATTGAGTGATGGGTTTGGGGACCACCGGAGAGAATCAGGTTCTCAATGAATAGTGGAGATTTCCCCGCTGTAAGTACCCTTCCCGTGAACACTGTAGAATGATCCATGTCAGGCTGCTGATTGGAGGGACAGCATCCGAATGTGGGGTGCGTCTAAGCATCCAGGGTCTTACCTGGACATAATAATAGACTGAGACATTGCTCAATATGTTATAACGGCCTGTATCTTGGCGTCATTTCTGTAGAAGGATCATGAAAACCAGCCCATGGGTAGTAATTTCACCTAAGCAGCGGTGAAAGGTGTCCAATTCCAGGTACAATAGTGATCGATCACAGCATCACTACGCCGCCTAACTGCGCCTAAGGGAAAATTCTAGTGATTTAGTAGACAAGATAAGCGTCATTACTAACCATGCCGCATCGAAAGGCCTTGCACCCCTCGCACTTGGCCTTACGACCCTGAATAACGGAGACTAAGTTTAAGGGGGAAAATCTCCCGTATTTGAGGCTGTGCGACCCACCTTGCACACATCCCGTAGCTGCGGCTATTCTTAGCCAACCCGATGAAGCAAAGCGGGTTGAGAAATTGGTACCCCACTTGGACTGCCGCTGAGTGTCTGGCAAATCATGTGTCGGTGTTTGAGACAAGGCCCGCGACGATCTACATTGGTTTACTGAGGATTTCGACAATTCCGCGAAGTAATGCCGATACTGTCAATGCAATTTAAAGTATAAAAGATTGAGGAAATCCTCGACTTTGCTTGTTTTCCATCACCCAAAATCCAGTCTCCTCAATTACCCTCCAGTGTTCGCATTCAACGTTCTTTTCACCTAAATATCAAAATCCACAATACCCACCATGCAGATCAGAAATCTTTCATCCGCTGCCTTCCTCGCGGCCACAACCACTGCCCTTCCGGCCACCCAGTCCGAGACTTTCGGCGTTGTCGCCATACATTCCGGATCGAGTGTACAGTATTCCAGCTTCAACGCTGCCAAGAGTAGTATCTTCGCCGGTTTGAAGAACCAGGATGCTAGTTGCGCCCGTCCCAACGAGCAAGACGCCACTTTCTACATCAAGAATAGTTCTCTCTTCCTTTACGACGCATCTGCCACTCCCCAAGAGATTTATGTTGATCGTTCCGGCATGGGTATGTAACAAGCCTCATATAGTCTCTTGGGTAATTGTAAGCTAACATACCTATAGGCCAAGGTGTCATTGGATACACTACTGGTGCTCAGGGTGCCCCCAAGAATGGTGAGCGCCAAGGGTGGGCTATCAAAGACGGCCACCTTCAGTTTGCTGGTGAAGACCTGATTGCTTGCCCCAACAGCATCGATGGAGCTTGGTCTATTTGGGCGTCCGCTGGTATTGCAAACCCCGGTGGCAACGAGGACTGTGTAGGCGTTGCTGCACGCGTTGAGAAGACCTCAAACCCCAACGGCTGCCTCTACACCCAGTAAATAAGCTGTCATAATCGACCAGTCATAGCTGCATGTGCAACTTTATCTCGAGGGCGAATCATGCCTATTCCGAACTCTCATTACAGGTTCGCGAGAAAAGCGAATGTGATGCTTCTCATCTCAAGATCCAATAAGAGCAATATCTATGACGACGGGGTTCACTCTCCAATATCAAGTTTTAATTAGGCATTCGAGAGCGACTAATAGAGAAAATATCTCCCGTCTTGGATAGAAAACGGGAAAAAAATAGGGGAGACCACAATCTTTAAACATTCGGAGTTATGAATGAATCTCGGGAGTAACAAAGAACCCGGCAAATGCAGAAGCAAACGGATCAAATATCATGGAGTCGATATCGTATCAAGGAGCTTAGGGTGTAATTCGGCAAGCACAACCGTGAGCGTGAACAAGCCGAAGGAAAATTTACCCTTTGACCTTTCTGCATCCATGCGTGTTTAGATACTAGAAGTTTAGAATGGCTTGTAACTTGAGGGAATAACGCAGAGTACTCCGATCATGTGAGTCTCTTATGTTCCGTCGACTTGAGATCTTCCTTGGTGAAAGGCGATTCATTGCTTCGTCGCGGGGAATTTCCAGTGCCGAGAATGTCACCATCCTCCTCGCGACTCTTCTGCGCTCGATCAATGCGTTCACGAGACGTTTTGAAAAGCCCGGGCAGACTTGTCTCCTCGAACGAGATTCCTCGAGCGACCATTTTGGCTAGTTCTTTTGATGCTAACCAAATGACCGGCATGCCGTGACCATTGAAGCCAGCAAGAATGAACTGATTTTCTCGGGCCGGAACCTGGCCTACATGAGGATTCGAGTCGTAAGAGTAGCCCATGACACCGGACCAGATCTTCTGAACACGGGCACCTGTATTTTCCCAGCCATTGAAAGTGCGTTGCATAAAGCCGGAATAATAATTCTTGGCAGCTTCAATCAAGACACTGTCGTCAACATTGTTGTACCATTGATCCCTGAAAGATTTAAAAATGGCAGCTGCTCCTCCAACGACGATGCTTCCATCGGCTCGAGGGATCAGGTAGGAAAGTACGTTGTCTTCAGTCCGATGAATGTAAGAGTTGTTGAGCAGCGGGGCTCTCACTCCGTCGGGGACAGTGATGCGACAGCAGATTCCTTTACAAGGAACAATGTTCTTTTTATATTCAGGGAGAAGACCAGAGACGTATGCATTGTTCGCATGGATGACTTGATCAGCATGCATATGGCCACGTGGACTTTTGATAGAGTAACCCCCATTTTCGTCTGCATCGATGGATAAGACTGGCGTGTTTGTTTGTAGATTGACTCTATTGCTGGAATTCAGCTTCCGAATGAGATGCATGATGAATTTGTAAGGCCAAATCGTTCCGGCTGTGTAGGAGGCGCATGCCACGGCGCCTTTGACGCCACATAACTAGCACAAGTCAGCATGAGGATCCTTAGCTCACCTTATAATTTATGACTCACCCCTTCGACATGATCGCCGGTATAGAATGCAACATCTTCCATATGATCGAATTTTTCTGAGACCATGTGGTCGTAAATCGCTTTCGCTTTCTGTGCAGCTTCCTTGTTGCACCAGACATCAAAGGATCTGGTCAAGGTAAAGTCACAGTCGATTCTTTCCTCCTCAATGAATTTCTTCATCGCTTTCACATGTGCAATCTCAAATTCCGCGATCTCCGCTCCCGCCTTTGCTCCGGCCCGGTCGATATAAGTTGGAATGTGGCCGTACAGATCAGGTCGTAAATGGCCGCCATTCCGACCAGTTGCGCCAGAACAGGCTGAGCGGGCTTCCAGGATTGTGATCGACCGGGCCGAGTCACCAAGTTCTTGAGCGAGGTGATAGGCAGTGGCCACGCCAGCGTATCCAGCACCAACAATCACAATGTCGCTATGATCTGGAAGCTCTTCTGTTGAGCGATAATTGCTAAGCTCATGGCCTTCCATCTGCCAGAAGCATTCGACTGGGTTGTCAACGGGCAAACATGATGGAGCATTCCCATTTGTGGCGCTAGAATGATCAATGATAGAGCTTGGCATCTTGGTGATTCTGAGAAAAGCAAAACAAAGGTGAGAATCGAGTATGGCAGAAGGCACGGCGGTGGTTAAAAAACACGATGGCTCTTTGCAGACTGACCAAGTGCCCCTTCACAAGATTGACCAGTCAGCGAGTCCTCTGTTCCCCGCCGGACCGGCTTCGCTGATAATCGGGGCCGGTTATCTCTAAGCCGGTTCCGCTGGAATCTTCGATATCTGGTTATCAGGACTTTTTCTTAGTATCGGGTTCCAGCTATCTTATTCCCCGCAAAATACCCTGATTACCTTCAATGAATAGCGTCGACCAATACGGTGAAGCCTTCGCCCAGAAGGTCCCTAACTGATGTCCACAATTGCGAAATAGCCGTAATTACCGTAAGATTGACACCGGTCGCCTCGAAATCACGCACTAATTTTCATTTGCCTTGAGATAAGTGGTTGATGGAAAGTTTGATCAATACCGAAGCGAGTAAAGATAAATAAGAAAGATCAAAGACGAAGTGTACAAAAGGCACAGAGATTTCTCGTGATTTTCTACCTCAATCTGACATTGGCCCTTGTTCTGTCGCCATGGGTTCTGCAAGCATCGGCCAAGCTCAGTCCAACCGCCCTTCGGGTGATGCTGTTCACACCGATCGGAAAGGGAGCGAAACTACCAATTACGATGTCGAAAAGCACAACACGGATCTGGATTCTGCCACTGCCCAGCTCGAAGAAATCCATGCCTTCAAGCAAGGGCTCCACCAACGGCATATTCAGATGATTGCCCTTGCAGGTACGATTGGGACAGGTCTCTTCTTGAGTTCTGGTCGAGCGATTGCTACCGCTCGGGGCCTTTCTTGCCTACACAATCATCGGCCTAGCAGTTTCCAGTGTAGTGTTCGCCGTCGGAGAGATGGGGGCCTTAGTCCCACTCAATGGCGGGGTCATTCGATACGCGGAAATCTTCTGCGACCCTGCTCTAGCATTTGCGAACGGATGGAACCAGGTATACGCCTATATTGTCTCAATACCTTCGGAAATCGTGGCAGCGGCAATAATCATTGAGTTCTGGGTCACAATAAATAACGCCGTCTGGATCACCATTTTTGGGATTTTAATGCTCGTCACGGCACTCTTGTTTGTACGGGTCTACGGAGAACTGGAGTTCGGCGTCTCAATGTTGAAGATTATGTTAGTTGTGGGCATACACATTATGGCCTTAGTGATCACTTGTGGTGGCGCACCTAACCACGCCGCGATCGGATTCACCTACTGGAAAAATCCTGGGCCGTTTGTCCAATACCTCGGGGTATCCGGCTCTCTGGGTCGATTTCTAGGATTTTGGAAAGCATTTGACAACGCTCTCTATTCTTATTCGGGAATCGAAAATATCACTATCGCTGCCGCCGAAACTCGAAACCCTCGACGTGCTATACCGATGGCGGCGAAGCGTATCTTTATTCGAATTCTACTCTTCTACGCTCTGACGATCTTCATGGTCGGATTAGTTGTGGCTTCAAATGACCCTGACCTACTCACCGAGACTGATACCGCGTCTTAATCTCCATTTGTGATCGCGGCTCGCAATGCTAGCATCAAAGTGGTTCCATCGATTATCAACGCTGTCGTTTTAACGTCAGCTTGGTCTTCTGGAAATTCCAATATGCTAGGAGGATCGAGAATCCTTTATGGCATGGCAGCTAACGGGCATGTGCCTGCCGTCTTTATGCGGCTTAATCGTTTCGGGATTCCTTACGTGGCTGTTGCGCTCTATGGTGTCTTCATGGCTTTAAGTTATATGACGCTCTCATCATCAGCCAGCACTGTGTTCACCTGGATGCATGGCATAGTCTCAATTTCTACGCTGGTAAACTGGATCTGCATTTGCATTGTCTACTTGCGTTTCCTGTACGGCTGCCGTAAGCAAGGTATAGACCGTCATCAAGAACTCCCATGGGCCACGCCACTTCAACCATACACGACTTGGGCATCACTGATTGTGTTTATTCTCCTTTTCTTCACAGGGGGGGTATTCAACATTCATGAAAAATCATTGGAGCACGGAAACCTTCATTTCGTCCTGTCTCAACTTGCCACTGATTGTCTTTGTGTATATTGGTTTCAAGGTCTACATGAGAACCAAGATCCTGCCATTGGATCAGATACCGATCCGGCCCTTCATTGAAAAATACCAGGAAGATCCCGCATTTGAGGAGACTAAAGTCAATGGCGGATGGCGACGAATCAATATATTATGGCCTTGACAGCTTGTGAGATGAAAGATTACTTGATTTGCGGTTGATCTTGTGTTTTTGAATCCGAATGGCCCACATGCCAGTGCCCATGCAACTCGTCTGCCGTTGTAATTAGCCATTCGGGCTGTTAATATCTAAGTACGTCGTAATTTCGTAGAATACATCTTCGAGGTTCCGGATGTTGTTATGTCTATTTTCTAACTTTTCAAGAACATGTCGAAGTAGCTTCCTGAGCTACTCGGATGTATATCGTAGCATTGTGCTCGAGGATGCATAATCGGAGCTAATTGTAGAAGTCAAATGCCGTATGAGAAAAACGGGTCACTCCGGTCTGAGCCATCCTTGGGTCTTTTGAAACGATCTCACCAAAGCACCTGCATTGATGCGCCCGTATCAAGAACTGTCCATCTCGTAATAGCGATGTGTCTTGGTTTGATACAAATGGTACGATGGTGTAGGGACCGGGCCGGAGTAGCCTGTTCGGGCAAACCAAGCCGGTGAGTCTGCGTGTTTGTTGTTTATCGGGCGCGGGGCAGCTTATCGACAGGCGGGGCCACACAATCATTATTCGATACCGCACTGAGATGATCGGTAGATTGAGAAGTCCCTTCTGATTGCGTGGTCCTCCGATCCTCCATTAACGCATAAACTCTGCGCATGTATTTAGAACAAAGTTGCCCCTGACAAGGGAATACTACCCTTAAATGAAGTAACTGATAGGGCGATTTGGACCTTACCCGGAATTTTTGTATCGTCTGATCATCACCAACGAGACGACCATCTGAAAATCATCTTCTCAAACGCCGAGTCAATTGATCAGGGACGTCGCACAAGAACTTGTCGAAGATGACGGGCCGAAAGCACGTGGTTTTTGACGTCGTTGGCACTTGTGTTTCATTCGATGCATTCTACGACACTATCAATCGAGTCATTGGAGACAGGCTTACTGCAAACAATATCACTGCACCATTCTTCGGTTTCAGCTGGATGACAGCCGCAGAGCTCGAGTTCACGTTCTTGTCCGTCTCCGCACGGCACAAGCCCTACAAGCAGGTCCTTGAATCTCTGTTCTATCGCACTCTCCACATGGCAGGCATTGCCGCACCCCGGGAAATTGCGACAGAGGCAGAAAGGAATCAGTGTGTTCAGGGCTACCCCGAGTTGCAACTGAGACCAGGGACGGAAAAGTGCTTCGATATACTCAGAAAAGGAGGGTTTACTGTGTGGTGTCTCACCACGGGAGATATCGAACGTGTCCAAGGCTATTTTGAACGTGGATGTGTCGACATGCCTTCAGACAACATAATTAGCTGCGACACACATGGCTTGGCAAAGCCCGCACTGACAGCATATAAGCCTACGTTTGACCGTTTCGCACCCGAGGACGACAAATGGTTTGCAGCCGGGCACATGTGGGATGTTACTGCTGCTACCAAGGCCGGGTTCAGAGGAGCCTATTGTACTGTGTACGAAAAGGAGAGCTGTTCGGAGATTTTTGACGAGATGATGGACGTGACGGCTGAAACGTTACCCGAGATGGCGGAAAAAATCGTGGCGGCCTCAAGATAGTCCGGGCTTTTGTATCGCGTGTTCGTGCGTTCGAAGGGTAGCTTCGCGTCTGCAGAAGAGCCAGGAAGAATTTATTACGTTATAAAGCACCTCTTGCTAATATTCACATGCTAAGGTATCGATGTTCACATGCTCACGGAGATCTCCGCTGCCAAGATTCTAATTGTCGTCATCGCTACTGATTCAGTCCACCACGAAAGATTTAATCAAAAAGTAGTTCTCCTAGCGCGTCTCGTTACTTTATCTTCATCGTCCTTTGTTTGTGCTCGAAGTTTTCTTTTGACAAAGAGGAAGACATGGGCTGTCGGTCAGCAAGCTGATGTCTCAGCCCCGTTTCTTCCCAATTTCATCAACACATCAGAGACTCTCAGCAATCTGACACAAAAATCATGGCTTCCGAAAAGTGGATCGTAATTCATTGTGACTCCGCCAAACATGATGAGAAGCAGCCGACTCGGGGGGAACGAGCCAGATCGGGACTGATCAGTCCGCGCTCCATCATTTCCCTGTACACTGCGAGCTACGCAAAAATCAAATTCAGACCCAATTCAGACCCAGCAACTACAAGATTGCCCACGAATCAAAACAGAACAAATACTGTAATGAATGGGAATTCGATTGACTAGAAGTTCCGAGTGTTGTAGATTGAGGAACTAGGCCGCGATCCATGAAAGCCGAGGCTTGACTTGGAGGCGTTCGGGGCGTTTTAACCTTAGAAGGCATTGGCAATCGGACCGTGGACGCAATCAACAGATTTTAACAGATAGAGGAAAGAAATGGCTGACATGATGATTGGCGAGATTCAACCCAGCGCTTAAAGTACCAGCGTGACGACAAAAGTTTAGACAAGTCAGCCCCGGCTTTTGCGTCCCCAGTTTGCCGCCCCCAGGTCTCAACGCTCCAACGCCGCCAGTTCGACCCCTCCGAATCCACGCCCCACACTGCCCTTTGACCACACCTGAGCCCCGCCCCTCTGTTTGAATCACTGTCTGTTCTTCTTCTTCTTCTTATCCCTTGTTCTTACCGGCGCCTCTGGAGATTGTATGTATGGAGACCCGGTCAGTTGGAATTCTCACGTGACATTGTTCTGCATGCGGGCGTTATTGGTCTTCGGTGGAATGTCGGAGCTCGTCTGTGGAAGACACGGCCCGTTCACAACTGCAACCTTCCTGGCGTCGGCATCGAGTTAGGTTTTTCGGGGGCCAAGAGTAAATGAGGTAACTGTAACGAGTGTTATGTAAAAGGATATCGGGTGCGACACTCGGCCTCGGTCCATGCGAGAGTCATTAGCGAAGGTTTTCCGACTGCCAGACGGACTGCGACTGGCCATAACTAGAGGAGAAAAAGAAAAACTCTGACCCTGACCCACGGACTCTCCCCGTAATTCCCCGTGGTTGAGTGGTCGGGTGGCTGCTTATGGTAAGTCTAAAGTCGATCCTCCACCCGCTCCAGTAATTTCTCCACCCCCACGAGGCATATCCGAGAGAGCTCTGACATGGGAGGCTTTAGGCAAAAGGAGAGGCCTGGAGATTGGACCCAGTCGGCCCTGAATGGAACCAGTGGCGCCGAACAAGCTATCAGAGCCGATCATTGGTGTTACTGTGCTTCTCACCCGTAACCTATGGTCTCCTTTGGTTCAGAAGGCCCATCTGCTCCATACCGGTGCCCTACTGTACCGTGCTCCTACATCCCCATCTTTACCCCACCCCCGACCCGCCACGCGCGAGTTCCGAACGCAGCACGTTACGTTGGTGGCGGCCAAAACCATAATACTCATTTGGGTGCCACCCGAAATCTTAGCCGCTAGCCCCCTTGGAACTTAGCCTTGGTTGATCTTGACTGATTTTGAATGGCCTTGACTGGCGCTGACTGGCCTTGGCCGCTACTTGGTTCTTTCGGCGGCTCGCGAGACTTGCCTATAGCGCTAACCCGCCGACGTCATCTCTATACTAATTCGTCTGGACTTGTCTGAATGCGGCTTGGCACTACCAGCCCTGAGATCGGGTGAGATGGGGCGCTAATTTTCCCCCAGGATACATAAGGATGCTGATCGGGATGTCACCCCGGGTAGTGAAGCTTTTTCCTTTTAGTCTTTGTCTTCTACTCTTGTCCTGGTCCTTCCTCCCTTCATTTATAAGGTAGAGGCATAGCCACAACAGGTCGACAAGATGTGGACAACAACCTGCGGCTTGCGGGGCAAGAAGCTCCATCTAGCCATCACCATCACTTCCGTCGTGGGCTTCTCCCTTTTTGGGTATGATCAGGGTTTGATGTCTGGTATCATTTCCGGATCCCAATTTGTTAAGGAATTTCCCCCTCTTGACGACAAAATCCGTCCCATTCCCGACGGTTATAGCAGCGAGAAAGCCTTCACTTCACATGTCTCCGTTCTCCAAGGTGCCGTCACGGCCTGTTACGAGCTAGGCTGTTTCTTCGGTGCCATCTTCACTCTTTGCTTTGGTGAGCGTATCGGCCGTACTCCCCTTCTGGTGACCGGTGGTATCCTAATGGTAATCGGTACTACCATTTCCACCGCCGCTTTCGGCCCTCACTGGGGTCTCAGGCCAGTTCGTCGTCGGCCGTGTCATATCCGGTCTCGGTAACGGCATGGACACCGCTACTATCCCCGTTTGGCAATCCGAGTGCTCTCGCGCCCACAATCGCGGCTTCCTCGTCTGCTTCGAGGGTGCTATCATCGCCGTCGGTACTTTTGTAGCCTATTGGATTGATTTCGGTCTTTCCTACGTCGATTCTTCGGTTCAGTGGCGGTTCCCCGTTGCTTTCCAAATTGTCTTCGCTCTCGCCGTCATCGTTGGAGCTCTGATGCTTCCCGAGTCACCTCGTTGGTTTGTCATGCGGGGCCACGACCAGCAGGCGTTGGAGGTTCTGGCAGCCCTGAACGACAGCTCTGTCGACGGGGAGGATGTACTTACCGATTATAATCTGATGAAGGCCGACTTGAATGCCCAGGAAGGTGCTAAGGCCAGCTGGACCACCCTCTTCAAGTTTGGCAAGACCCAGGAGTTCCAGCGCATGATGATCGGTTGCTCTGGTCAGTTCTTCCAGCAGTTTACCGGCTGTAACGCTGCCATCTACTACTCTACTCTGTTATTCCAGAACAACCTCAACATCAAAGGCAAGCTGTCGTTGGTTTTGGGCGGTGTCTTCGCCACGGTCTATGCTCTCGCTACGATTCCGTCCTTCTTCATGATTGAGAGGGTGGGTCGTCGCAAGTTGTTCCTGATTGGCTTCGCTGGACAAGGTCTTTCCTTCATTATCACCATGGCTTGCCTGATCGATCCCACCACTCAGAATGCCAAGGGCGCCGCCGTTGGTATCTTCCTGTTCATCTGCTTCTTCGCCTTTACGACTCTGCCGCTGCCTTGGATCTATCCCCCGGAAATTAATCCTCTCCGTACCCGTACCATGGCTGCCTCGGCTTCGACCTGCACCAACTGGATTACCAACTTTGCTGTCGTCATGTTCACACCGGTGTTCTCCTCCACCAGTGGCTGGGGTATCTACCTCTTCTTCGCCCTGGTCAATTTCATCGGAATTCCCTTCGCCTGGTTCTTCTACCCTGAGACTGCTGGACGTGATCTTGAGGAAATCGACATCATCTTCGCCAAGGCCCATATTGAGAAGAAGTGGCCTTATCAGATTGCCAACCAGATGCCCAAGCTCACCGTTGAGCAGATCTCTCAGATGCAAAACGAGCTGGGTCTGGATACCCCGGATCACCGGATCGCATCCGAGTCAGAGAAGGCCGAGATCGCGATGAGCAGTGGCGAGAGCGAGGGAAAGCACGCCTCTGATTAATTTCTCGTCATTTTTGCTTCGCTTCCATCCTGGAGACGGAACGCGGAAGCTTGCAATACCCCAGATGGATTATAGACACTCTTGATCCTCGCAGTTTTATTCTCTATGTTCCTATTACGACGGTTATCATGCTGAGATGTGAATGGTATGGCACTGCCGCATCTTCTTTTTGCTAGATAGTCTTCTTCCCCTTTCTTTCCTACCAGTTTCATGGCTATCATGTCGGCATGTGAGAGTGGTGAAAAGCCACTACTGTGAAGTAGCTCTCTGTTTCTTTCCCATTGGTTAATGAAAGAGACCTCGCCGTCAAATCCCGCGAAAGGCCGATACACATCTCTGGTTTAATTATTAAGTTCACTTGTATCAGCAATTATGCATTTAGCATCAAACTTCGGTAGACGTACGGAAAGCGCCAAAATCACGACGACAGCTATATTTTACGTGAGCATCTTTACACCTAGATTATTTTATCTGCACACACGACATGTGTGGTCGAACAATTTCCATGAGTCATTTCACTTCAAATGGTAACAATCGACAGGAGATCCTTCTTAGCCCAGATTTATAATCAACTGCCAGAATTTTGGTTCTCGTCGCCATAATTCTCAGCTACAGCTATCTCTAAAAATCGACAAGAGGGACGACAAAGTCGGACTCTTCATGCGTTTCGTACAAGGAGGGCGAAGATCTCTCTCGATGACTCGTTCATTGATAGATTCCGCAACTTAGATAGTTGAAGGTATTGCATGTTAATGGGTTCCAAGTATGTCTTACTGGTGCGTTATCTGTATCACATTGCCGTAGCTTAAGGGAACACAGTCCAATGCTACATTTTGGAAGAGAAAAATCGCTGAGACCGTCAATACGGCGTGTAATGGTAAGTGGACTCGATCAATCCATTCTATTAGCAAGAAAGCAAGTTAAATAACTAGCCAGATGCAGAGTATACAAAAAGCCAAGTCTCAAATGGACTTAGGAGAGTAACACTCAGAAGTGTGGGGGTGTAGCTCCCTCGCGTAGGAGAGAGTGGGAGGAGGACGCGGGTATATTATTTAGTGCGGGGGATATGATGGGGCGCTATCACACACAGTGCGATAATCAATGTAATTGAGAGCCTACCTTTGGGGAGGGGATTCAAATGCTACATGGGTGACGATAAAAGTGGGTTGGGTGTCAATAACTATCCTTCATATGTCACGTTGCCATTCCAGGACCCCCTTGCCTCCGGATGATAAATAGGAGCCCCACCCGAGTCTTTCCCAGGAAATCACAGCTTAGCTTCAAAACGCATTCTGATTGCCCTCCACTTGCGAGCACGACCCCGTCCCCGCTCATTTACCTCCCTCATCCCCATTACATGATGTACGCTCCCAGAGTTGGTGATAGGCTCGAAAGCCTTGACACGCCATCCATGATTGCCGACCTCGATCTCGTTGAGGAAAACATCAAGAAGCTTATGGACAAGCTACTTCCAACTGGGCTCAATATCCGCCCGCATCTCAAAACAACGAAGAGTGCCGTCCTTGCTGGCAAAATGGTCAAAGCCGGCGCGAAGGGAGGGTGTGTGGCAAAAGTGAGCGAAGCAGAAGCCATTGCAGATGCTGGTTTTGACGACCTGCTCATTACCTGCGAGATCGTTGGATCTGCCAAAGTCAAGAGACTCGTTGAGTTGTATCGCAGGCATCGCAATATCAAGATCGTTGTTGACAGTGAGATCGGTGCCACGGCTATAAACAAGGCCATGGCCAGTTCAGGAATGGACGATCGCATAATGGTCCTGATTGACTTAGATGTTGGTCTCCACCGGACTGGTGTCAAGCCCGGTGAACCGGCCCTTGCCTTGGCAAAGCATATCGCTGGATTGAGAAATTTGAATCTCATTGGAGTTCAGGGCTACGAAGGTCATTTGCAACACCTACATGACAAGGAAGATCGCAGAGCTCAATGCCTAGAGTCAATGCGGATCCTGACCAGCACTGCAGATTCCCTGCGCAGTGCCGGCTTCGAAATTGATGTTGTTACCACAGGAGGTACAGGCACTGCCGAGTTCTGTGCTACAGTCCCCGGTGTGACCGAGCTTCAACCAGGATCCTTCATTTTCATGGACACGGACTACCGCAACGCCGTCGGCTCATTTTACTCTAATAGCCTTACAATTTTATCGACAGTTGTGAGCAAGCAAGGTCCCAGGGCTGTCACGATTGATAGTGGGCTGAAGTCATTGACGACCGACAGTGGTTTGGCAGAATGTAAAGACTCTAGATATACATACGGTGTCCTTGGAGACGAACATGGTTCTTTGACCTGGGAAGAAGGAACTCCGTCGCTTTCAGTCGGTGATCGCGTGGAGATGATACCCAGTCATATTGACCCTACAGTGAACCTTCATGACGTTTATTACGCTTACCGTGGAGTTGTGATTGAAGAGATTTGGCCTGTCGACTCGAGGGGGCAAGGTCCAGTAGTCGGAACTCCCAAGCCTGTTTACACCTAGAGAGGCATGTCATGTTAGTCAAACAGAAGCAACAGGCGATACATTAAATTCCGTACAGGGTCGCGAATTGACTTTGAAGTTGCCATTCTCCGGGTAAAGGCCTTTCGTCGTATTGAAGCTAAACTCGCGATGGGCGACCTCCACGTGGTGTCCGCTGAGAACTTTAGAGAAAAAATTTGGCTGTCCCCGAGTGCAAGGAGGAGCTCAACGACGCGATTATCACTCTTTCTACGACGTGCCGACGCGCAGAAATCCGGTCTCCGAATCTCACGAAACATCACAGCTCCAGTACGGAAAAGGAAGCTGTGGCCCACTCATATACGCCCCACGATGGAGAATGGAATTAGAGTCACTCCGTTTATCCTGCCCGATAATCGTGTACAGCGCCAGAGCTCGAAGAGTACGCGATGCAGACGCGACAGATGGACGGATAGGAACACTACATAGCCACAACCAACAGCAGAGAACCTATGCCCACGAGACAACCATGTTCTGTCACGACGTCCAGACGTGTCAAAAACAGTAACACCAAACATTACGGCCCTAGTGCGGTAGAGGGAGCAGCGCACGTCTCAGATACGCTCCACAATGGAGAATGGAACTTTAAACACCCCGTTTGTCCTGCCCGATATCAGTTCACGGATTCGAGATTGACGAGAACGCGCTAGGCCCGGAACAGAGACGGTTGGATGATTCATAGCTCAACATATGGCTATCGCAATAATAGCGACACTACACCATCAATAGCTCAGAACGTCAATTCGACATTGTAGTGGGAGAACCGGTGACATAATAGCATATGTGTGGCCTCAGGCATAATCTAATGTCCGCAGTGCATAGTGTATCTTTAAGACAGCTGGAGATAGATAAGTTATCTACCTATTTTATTTAGGTTCCCTCTATTTCTTCTATTTATAACATGGTATTAAGGTTATCCCGCACTACCGTATTAGGGTATCAGTATAGCCTCATCCAGACCGTCCTCTATACCGGACGGGCAGTACATATATATATATTGTCCAGTCTACACCGCCAGACAGCCATCGAGCCGTTCCCATTTTAATAGATAGATATTGTAGTGGGAGAACTGGTGACCTAATGAGCCTATGTGTGGCCTCAGGCATGATTTAATGTCTGCAGTGCATAGTATATCTCCAGACACACTTAGAGAGAGACAAGTCATCTACCCAATTGATTTAGGATTCACCCAATTTCTTCTATCCATGATGCAGCATTAAGATTATCCCGCACGGCCGCAACAGGGCATCAGTACGGCCTCATCCAGCATCCTCTACACCAGACAGGCAGTGTGTGTGTGTGTGTTGTCCAGTCTGCATCGCCAGACAGCCATCGAGCCGTTCCCATTTCAATACATATATACTGCCTGTCCGGTATAAAGGACGGTCTGGATAAGGCCGTACTAATACCCTAATGCGGCAGTATAAAATAACCTTAATAATGTATTATAAATAGAGGAAATAGGGTGAACCTAAATGAGTTAAGTAGATGACTTATCTATCTCTAACTCTGTCTTAAAGATGCACTATGCACTATAGACATTGAATTATGCTTGAGGCCATACATATGCTATCATGTCACCGGTTCTCCCACTACACTACGAAATAAAACTACTTCTATCCTAAATTAGGTTAGCATAATAGCTCTTTCCAGATCACGTTCCCCCTCAGTCCTAAACGTAGTTATACGTCACAAATAAGCGGAATTGTTATATATCTGCAACTAGTTATAAACTCATAAAGTTTGTGCATCTCGATATGAAGAACACTATCTCCTAGCTTGGGTCAAATCAATAAAACATCCAGTAAAGAATCCTAAATTCCCAAGTCAAAGTAGAATCGTCCAAAAACTATCCCAGTAGTTCTTATGCGCTTTCAGCTTCTGCTCTTCCAGGCCCATCAAGTGGTATACAGCCGTTTGTGCCCCGCGGATAGTGTACTCCATGGAAAACACTGTATCCTGAGGAATTTCCACAAACTGGCCGATTAGCGCCATATTGTGCACGTTGTCGGGGACGGTATTTGGGCGGTCGTCTTTGTCTCGTGTCAGGTACTGCGCCGTTGCAAGTGGCAATAAGCTGGTCACTGTAATGGAGTGCTCGAGTATCGGATCCAGGGGTAATTGTAGTTGTTGGAGCACCTCCATCAGAACCTCTTCACCGGTACAACTGCTCAATGGTTTATGGATGAAGTTCCCTTCGCGCGATGGGGATAGTGCGTAGCCCCATATCAGCTGGGTGTCTTCTGATTGACCGGCAAGATGCGGCTGGCGCGGCACATTCAGGCTCAACCGCCAGTTGCTGTCCTTAAAACTCAACAGCGTGCTCGTATTGAGTGGCGACTGCACTAGAGCTGCAAATCGCTCGAAGGAGTCCCAGTCATTCAGCGTCACAAGAAAGCATGCCATAGTTGACTCTGCGATGCGCCCACAAAATCGTGACGGGTCTCCAAATTTCGGATGTTTTCGCGAGAGCTTAAACCACAGGTCCCACGAGTCGTCGAGTGTCAACTCCTCGACCTCTGGGACAGGCGCGGGAGGAGACCAGTTCGTTCCTAATGTTGAACCCGCGTAGATGGATCCGAGGGTGATGATCAGGATGTCCTTGGGAGAGATGCTGATGACGGTTACTGTGCCACTCTGCTGGACCTTCAGACCAGATACCAATGTCGGGTCACTCTCTGAATCCATCACCACGTCCAAGACCGTGACATTATGTTTGAAGTCTACTGCTTGTGCTTGAAGGTAGGAGGTGACCGGAATAATGATGGAGTT
The DNA here is from genome assembly GCF_028827695.1 of Penicillium maclennaniae. Classification (NCBI taxonomy): domain Eukaryota; kingdom Fungi; phylum Ascomycota; class Eurotiomycetes; order Eurotiales; family Aspergillaceae; genus Penicillium; species Penicillium maclennaniae. Next base: position 3,462,632 of record NW_026623220.1, read on the forward strand.
GAACAGCTCGTACGGCGTGCAGTCAATCGGGCTCAATGTGTGGAGATTGGCAAAATCGTGGATATATCGAAGGTGGCGCCGGAATTCCTCGGCATTGTGCCATGGCTGGAATGCAAACCTACACGAGCTCAGTTTCTTTGCATGAAAAATCGGAAAGGGGAAGAAAACTGGTACACACTTGGTCGCCCACATGCTCCAGAACTTTCCATGAAAAAATTCCTCATTGAAAATATCCATTATTCTCGTTTTCATCAGACCCCCTTTGCTCGCCAGCATCATCTTCTTAATGCGGACACGGTCACCCAGGTTGAGGTCGAGTCTCTTGGTGTCCAGAATATCCATCGTGTGGTCTTCGTTGGCGATCACTCTAGTTTGGTAATCTTTGGATAGATTCTTTTCATTCTCGAGCTCGACTAGTTCCTCCTGGATGGTTCTCGTGGAATTGTCCAGTGACGGAATCCGCGATAGGAGATCGTTGGTACAAACGTAGTTCTGGCTCAATATGCGCCTGGATGGGAGACGGTCTTCTTTAGTGATAGATTCTGTCTCCGAATGAAGCGCTCTGTTAATCGGAAAACCCTCTAAGATGTGAGACTGCGATGCCGAATTTCTCAAGATGTGGATCTGAGGCCCTGGCACTTTCGCATCTTGGATCAAGTGGACAGCAGCTGCTAGACAGCCAATATCCGCACCCACCAGCCAAGCGTGAATCCCTTCAGATGTCCGTCTGCCATCTTCGTGGCTCTGGCTGCGTGAGAAGTGGAACATCTTGTCAGATCAAGGCGTCTGCGAGGCGACAGTGCTTTCAGACTCTGTTCTGTAGATGCTTTGCGAGGATTTAGAGTGTAAGATTACTAGAGGCCTTCTGCATGAGTGGACGATAGTTGTGCCAGTGGACACAATAGTATATATACTCCCGATTGTGATATGATTGCGACTTGAAGGAAATGGCTGGAACCCACGGGGAATACATCCTTATGACGCATTGTGCCGCCTAGAATCAAGACCAGGCGCGATGGATGGAATGTAGCTCGCTGCGTTGCAGTGAGGTGTAGTGTCAACCCTTGGATGTCGGTCCATGGTCCAGCTCCCCATGTCACCTCCCGACATTTATCAGTCCACCTGCATTTTATTCGTCATCACGTCCCCTAGCTTGTTTCAACTTCGGAACTAGACATTATCGATTCGGCTCTTCGTCAGGCTAGAACAATGGAAAAATCCATGGTAGTGGACCACTATAATTACCGAGTTGTGATGGTGTTTTTCATTCTTTGGGTAGACCTTTTGGATCCAGTCTGCATAGTTCACATCAAGCACCTCTAACAAACTGCTAATTTCTAGTTTGTCTTCATCCAACACCGGACAGGTGTGGTTTCGCTCATTAGGGACTGGTACGACATTTTTTTGGTTCCTTCAATCGTAGTCCACTAATATTGGAAAGGAATATTTTCGATGATAACATGCCGAAAATTACGCTCTCCATTATTTACCAAGAGTTCAATACCGGAACAGAACCAAACAACCAGTACTTTTGTTTATTTACATGTTGAGTGGTCATCATTGCGTAAACTTCGTGATATCAAATCTTCCTCGGTTTTCCCTTCTCTTTCACTATCCGTCTCATGATCACCCACACCGCTCCCGGTCACCCAACACGGGTACTGAACACATAAGACAAATTTAGTGAATTTCAACAGAGCCCCAAATACATATTCGAGTTGTGTACCCCATCTTCTAAGTGCCTAGCTCTGGCTGCAGAATACGAAGGCTGTACGAGTTTGAACAAACCTCGCGTAAGCAACAATTCACAGCCTTGTGGACATTCGTACAGACAAAGCAGAACTTTTTGGGAACCGGCGATCGCCCATTTACTTGGTAAACTACCCTTTGTCCGAAATCATCGTTTAGGATGAAGTTCCAACCAACGAGATGAGTTAGTGCAATTTGTCTTGACTCGGTTTTATATTTGCAACTCATCCACCCACTCCCATGTAACCATATATTTCATGCCTGGTGTCTTGTAGGGTTTAACAACAAAAATAAATGCCCGTTATGCCAACAGTCTTTAGTGCAATCAAGTTGTGCAGCATATATGGTATGAAAGTATTGAAGATGTGGTGGCCAGATACATAGATCTTCAACTTATTAAAAGGAATCTTCAATCATTGCTTAAGCCTGGCGGCCACGCACCTATCCATTTCAATGCGCGGTCTAGTATCACTAGTGTTGAGAGATATCAAGGAAGAGCAGTGCGTTTCAGGGAGTGGAGAGTGAGTAGACTATGAGGTACACACTATACTCTTCTTATGCGAACGAAGACCCATTACCAATCCAACAGACATACCGTAGTTGAAAATCAAGTAAACAGCTCCGCATCAACCACGTCTCACCAACTTAGATCGAGCCACCAAATACCCAGCCAAAGCTAGAACGCTAGAAGCAGCCACAAGGAGCGAAGTGTCACTTAACAAAGTCTCCTCCCGAACTCGACTTAGCTTAGTAGGGCTTTTGTCAAGCACGAGATCCCTTCCAGAGCCATCGGCAACATAGTCCTCCCGCAGTACCTTGGACGTCTCCTGCTGGTAGTCGACCACCGTTGAAGGCAAGTTATTCGTGACTATGCAAGGACCAGCGGGTGGTACTTTACCCGTATAAGTACTTTTGTGGAATGTGGAGGATGTGGGTCGTTTGTCCATCAAGGGCACGGTAGAATATTACTAGTGGTGGTGGGAGTAGATGAGGAGTAGATGAGGCTATGTCGGTGTCGAAAAAAGGACTGTCTGTCTTCGTGCTTGTGGACGGTGTTCCAGCCGTGTGGTTCGATATCGCAGCGGCAAAATACGAACGCGAATAGAAACTGCAGACATAGAAAATGGTAAACAATGGAATTTTGAATGACGTGGTAGATATCTGCTCGAGGACATGACATGACTATAAACTAGGTGTAGATGCTCTAGTCAAGGTTAGCACGGCGCTACATCCACATCAATGCCGGGGAAACTCACCTTAGTAATCTGATTCACAGCGAGCCCCGGTTCAGTCATCTCCGCATTGCACAAGAAATCCAGCGGTAACCACACCAGGTGGCCCTTGATACGATCCAACATCTGCCGCACATCCGCCGCCGACTGATACGGATCAAACAAATGACCCTGTTTGGACCGACGCGGACGGAAATTGTCATAATCCTCAAAGGCCTTGATATTGTTGTCCGGATCCGCGCGGAACAGCATCCGATACGTCTCCGTGTTGACGCTAGCCTGCTCCGTCCAGGTCTTCCAGACCGCATCGCTCAACGGGTCGGTGACAAAGTCATTCTCGGCTCCCTCCAGGATCTCATTGAGGCAGACATCTGGGGCGCGTGAGTTCGGGGCGTTCGAGGCATCGTAGTTCTGTGCGGGAAGAAGACCCAGATGTTCACGCCAGAGCTGCCGGCGCAGGGTTGCGGCTAGACGGGCGGCGAGGTAGGGTTGGCCGTTCATCTGGCTGTCGATGAAGTCTTGGTCTTCCATAACGATAGCCAATTCGCTATCGTGGGAGCCGAGTTGGGACTGTACTGTATAAGTAACGTAGTCATGGAACTTAGACGGGGTGTTCCACGTACCCGATCATTGATATTGGCACTGCCGCAGATGACAGTGCGGTCATCGACAATGCACATCTTACCATGTACATACAATTCTTCCTGAACGATGTTGGCCTTCTCAGCCTCGGCATCGCCCTCCCAGACCTCGTCAGACATCTTGTTCCCATTCAGCATATTGGTGTGTGCCACCGAGTCCCGGCTAGCCTTGCCCTCGTCCGCCTTGAGCTGTTTAACCTGCTCCTCGAACTTCTTGAATTTGCGCAGGTTCTCTTGCTTTTGAGCCGAGTCGGCTTCGTAACTCTTCTCATTTTCGTCGCCTTCTTTACCAATCGCCGGATGCACACTCTCACTCATGATGGACTCGGCGATACCACGCTGAATATCCTGGTAGTTCACACCGGCCATTTTCTCGAGTTCTTCGAGGGCTGGAGTCCTGTTAATTCGGTCGTAGGCGCGCAAAGCGAACACAAAGATTTGTTCTGTTTGTCTGTCAATTGCACCAATTACCCATAAGTGAAAGATGGCAACCCTTACGTGTGGGATCTACGCCGGCCTTCTTGATTTGACCCATGATGGAGTGGTCGCCGCGGCAGATCGACTTGTATTGATAGTCCATAATAGCCCTGGTGCCAGCTGCTGCGGAGTCGCGCAGGTCACCGGCAAAGCCGGGGATAGCGGAAATGACGATGATGACACGGAACCTACGACCCTCCTTGCCTGCACGAACGCAGGCATCGACGATAGCACGACCGAGGGTGTTGAAGATGGGACGCTGCTGGTCACCGGTGGCAGTAACTAGAAGTGTCAGTCGTGAAAAGGCTAAAAATTAGGGTGTGGGGGCAGACGTACTGAAAAATTGGTTTTCAATGTAGACGAAATGCTGAGCATTGCGGATAGTCTCGCAGTACGCATTCTGAATACTGTGCTCGTTCAGAATACCACTGCTCCAGTCATCACTGCTTCGCACAATCTGCGCACGCACAGAGCCCTGCTGTCCACGGGGTTTATTCGACAACGGCGTCAGAGGATGCTGGATATACTCGCCACAAGGATATTTGGGACGCTGGACCGCGATGATATCCTCATTTTCGTCCATACGACCTTCCATCAACAACCAATCCACATCACAAGTCCGCTTGTACTTATCCCGCTTGACAAAGTTCCAGCGAAGGACAAAGTGCTCTGCGATATCGTAGACACAATCGCCGATCAAGCCCATTGCGACGTCGTGCCATGGCATTCGCCCGTACTCGGCCTTGCTCAGCTCATTGCTCTGCCAGTCGTCGACGCTCTGGAAGTCCATGATGCGGTTGTTGTTGAAGTCTTGGCCCGGGAAGATGTGGTCGCGCAAGCCGCTCGGGTGTACGTCGGCTAGAGGGTGCTGGTTCGCATCCCATCGGCCGAAGCAAAGATCGATTCCCCCGATAAAAGCTAGGGCATAGTCGATCACAATGAGTTTCTCGTGGTGTGCCTGATGTTGTCAGTCTTCTCATCGAGAGAACTCCCTCTGGATACATACCCAGTAGAGCGTCATGTCAGCTGCGTTCTCAAAAACATTGTGATCTGGATGACGCAGCACTCGGATGTTGCCATGGCCAGGCGTGCCTTGAGGACAAAGACTCTGGAGGGCATGTTTGGTGTGCGCAGAGTTGCAAGTCAGAGCTTGATGAACCTGTTGCTCTCAGTTAATGTCTTGAGTTGATAGAAGTTAGGGAATAGACGGACCTCCTTGTAGACAATGACATAGATCTTGACACCCGCCTCGGCACGACGCTTCAAAATCTGGTCCAGTCGCCATTCCCGATGTTGAAATGGTGGCCGACGCAGAAACAACTCCGGAGAGAGCCACCAGTCGGCGATGTAGATGGTCTCGGTTGCCTTCTCGAGTGCCTCAGAGACTGCCCAGAGGTAGTCCCGCGCATCAACATACCACTTGACACGGTTGCCCTCACAAATTGGCGCAAAGGACTTGAACCGATGCGACTCGGTAATCTCCGAGCGCTTATTATCTGTCGCCTGCTCGTGTGCCTCGTCGTGACGGTGATTGGGGTTGACAATGTTGAAAATTTTGCCGACCCTGTGTTTCAAGTTGGTGGCTTGTGCCTTCGCATCGTGGAGGTGGGCTCCTGTGGTAATATTGTAAGTGTCTACAGGGAACTGGAACAATTCTTAGAGTGGCTGGGCGGACCTTGAAACGACTCCTCCAGATGATCGATTTCATGTTCGTACTTATCCTTGAACTTATGCATGGCTGGGTAAGTACCACGGGAAATAATTGGAGATCAGAAAAGAAGGGAAGGCACCGAATGTTAAAAAGTAACAATCAAGAAAGTAATGACCGTTTGACCATCGCCCGTGACATCATTCAGCCCTGCTCCCTTATGGAGATTTGTGTATGCGTCGTGTATTCAATATGAGACACTTTGCGTCTATCTTTACAGGCTGGAACATTCGACACTATCACTATTTCATGGCTGATACATACATGGTGGTATCCTGGGTTGTTGCTGTTCTGTTCCAGTAATAATCGAATCTGAGCCGCGTGGAAAAGAGGTTGGGATCCACCGTGGCTAGTATGGAAACCGAAATGGGATGATATAGCTTTTTGGTTCTAGGCCACTATGTATCTCTGTTACGAGTTGGGAACGCTGTAGGAAAAATACTGTTGTACAGGTTTTGAACTTTGCATCACACTTTCTTCGTATCCTTAGTTTTAATTTGGAGTTTCTACTTGAGTGCACATATTGGCCAAGTCCGGTGACTCTGGACCTGAGGAAGCATATTATATTGTGAAGGGTTCGTAGCGGGTCAGATTGCGCATGCGTTTGCCAAATTCACTATTTTCTCGATTTTGTCATCAGCTAGTAATGATTGCGAAACCTTTTCTTATTTACTTCTCTGGTCTGTAAGGGTATCCATACTTTCTAAGCTTAACAATACGTACTCAATTTCGTGACGATTGCCAGCGGCTCTAATATAGCGCATCCGGGTGCGACACGAGCTTGATGCTGATAATCCCTGTTGCGGTGAGCGTCGACAAAGATAAGGGGTTTTCTTGCTCCGTTCTTCACCCCGGACTTAACAAATCCATATGTGAAAGCTGCCTAGATACTAGGCTAGACACGTAGATTCACATCCGAGATAGGAACGCGGCTGCGGCATCGACAGACCCCTCCGCTTCTTTCAGCCAACCAAGGATATTTCCAACCATAAAGATATCGTGCGGGGCATCTGAAACCTCTAAATACTTTACCCTATTCCCCGGTATCGTTTGCATAGCTTCAGTGAACGCTCTAATAGTCTCGTAGAGTACCTCCGCACCTGCACGAAGATGGGTACCGGCGTTGCGAACGGATGCAAGGCTGGAAAGATAAGGATTATCTAAGCGGAACGGCGGCGGCGCAAAGGATCGCGCACCCCACGCTGCCGTTCGCCCCTCAACGTAGTCGATCTTGTGATTGCGGTGCATGTCTATCCCTTGCGAATCCCCTTCCGCGCTATAATCGACGGGCGGTGAGAAAATAAGACACGCTTTGGGCGGAGCCGGAAGGTTCTGGCCCCGCAAGCCGCCGTTTTTCTCGGCATCGGAAGAGATATAGCGCAGAAGCGCCACCGCCAAGGTTGCTCCGGAACAGTCTCCCGCAAGGACAATGCGATGCGGAGGAATTCCGAACTCGTCCGCAAGGAAGAGATACGCAGTCAGCGCATCCTGTATAGGTCCGGGATATGGCGTCGGCTTCTTCGGGTCGCCGGCGAGCCGGTACTGCACCCATAGAGCACGTGTATCGTCTCCTAACCTAGGCGTTAAAGCCCGGCACTGAAAATGCAGTCTTTGGGCCTACCCGTGATCTAAAGAAAAGACCCAGAGTGGAAGCAAAGAATAATGAGACCGTTGTCATCGATACAAGCTGCGGCACCAGAAGGAGCCTTGGGCGGCGTACTCGGATACCAAGTTGCACCAATCCGCTCCAGCCTCAGAAAACTGCTTGATATTGGACCTTGATAAGCTTCCGCAGGGCCATATTCCATAACCACCCATTGTTCTTCCTGATTGTGAGCTTCGAGGCTCAGAGGCCGCTTGAAACCTAAGTCAGCAAGTACGCTGAGAACAACCCTCATGAGTTGGCTCGTCAGCGCCTGGCGATAACTCCATTGCCCACTCGGGCGCAGGTACCCAGGAAGGAAGTAGATGCTATAGAAGAATATGTGCAACAGAACGCTGAGCAGGCTGATAAATGCCCAGATTATGAAGCCGGGCTCTCGCGTTCGCCAACCACTGGGAGTCGCATATTCCTCCGCAAATACGCGTGCCATGGATGGAGCACGCAGTCGACAAGTCCAGAGGACTAGTGTTGCAGTGATGCAGCTATTGGTGTAGATACGTGAGGTTTGTCAATTTCAAGAACTTACAATCCGATGGCGTGACCCAGATTTGGATAGGTCGCTCAGCACAAATATATGATATTCACTATAGACTGGTCTAGAATGCCGAAAAGCGCCTCCAGATGAGAGAGAGAATAAAGTTGAATCGCATACGACTCGCATCAAAACCGCCCAGAAGTGTGGTATGACTTCGACGAACCGCGGTTCGGTAAAGTCAAAGCAATCATATGTTAGTCAATCTGGCTAGAGAATAGACCACGATGCTTGAACGACCTAGAACTCGTTCAACCTTTCTCATTAGACCCATAACAAGGACCTCCAGGTGATTCAACCACAACGGTCGGAACAGGCCCTAATGACCTCCACGAGGCCGGTCATGCCGACCTTTGGCTGTTAACCAGCGTCAATGTGTGAATGGTCTAGTCAGGACTGGCTTGGTTGTCAGAGTGAATGAAACCAACATAATCTTGTCTAGCGGTGGCGACTACAACTACTTGTGCCTTGACGTCCGTCAGCTTGACATAGATTACACTCTATCATTCAACTGGAACGGGAGAGGAGATCGTCGAGGCTGTTAAATGAGTGAACATGAAGAAAGGTGAGGAGTAGAACTCTTAGTTCTCTTGGTGTATGATGTTCTGGCAACAAGCGTAGAGATGGACAAAAGCGAGCGTAGAATAAGTGAACTTGAAGAAATTTAATGACAGGACGCCTATCTGGGCAGGGCTGGAGTAGAAGAAATAGAGGCCGAGAAGAGGAAGAAAGGCACGGAGAGGGGGAACGTGAAGGAAGCAACCAATTTATGAGCGATTCGTCCGACGTCACGCTGGCTGGGAGGTTTTAAGCTTTTGACGGTTTGGACGTATAAAAATGTGGACCAAGCAAAAATAGTAAGGCCGCTGATTGGTAGGAAATTGTCCCACAATGCGTTGGCAGTTCCCAACCACGAAGGGGAACAGTCACTCCATAGCCAATCGAGGTGCCAGTGCCTTTCTCACTCTTGGCTCCCTCGTTGTGGGGAATGGATCTGCAGAAGCGCTGGAGATCATGAGCTTCGCTAAAGACGGAGCTTGTGTGGGTACCTTAAAGGCGTATCTTATCTTTCGACTCCTTGCCAGCTACATTCGTTAATAACAACATAAGAATAGTTATAGTATTAGCCTTTTATGGTCTGTTGCATGTCTAGAACACATTTCTGGAAACATGTCAAATAGGAGGGGCGCCTGCCTGGTCATTCTATCTGGTCAGCTCTCATATGTCTCCTTCGGTCAAGCTCTCATCATACACAGGGAGTGACCGCTATTGATGAGCGAAGTGTATAAAGACGGTATCAGTGGGATGAACATTTTCCTATGCTTCGTCTAACAATGCTGCCTTCTGATTAGGGACCCAGTATCCGGTGGATTCATAGGCGAAATTGTGCTGACGTTGGATTCGTTGGAGCTTTGGAGCAAGAATGATTGCTGCTGACTCATTTTGCAACGGCAACGAATTCCGAACTTCCTATGGCCCGGATGTTTCGGATTAAGATTCCTAATATGCTCCTACCCTAGGATATCTCGGTTGCACACCTGCGTCGAGATACAGCCTCAGTCCTTCACCGGGCAATTACACCCAGAACGACTTCGGAGAATTGTCCCAACATCACGCGGAAAACCTCAGGCTACTCTAGCTCTCGGAGTAAGACGATGGATTATCAAATGACGAGCTCCCAGCAAGCTACATCCGTTATATGATAGACATTTCGTCTACGCAGGTCTAAATACAGCTCTAAGCCTGGCAACTTTAATCATAAGTACAGATGCGGCAATTTGAATGGGAAGGGTAAGGTCGTGGATTACATCTCCGCGCAGCCGACATTAACTATGGCGTGATCTGTTCTGACGTCTTACATGTACATAGAGGCTTTGTCTGAATTTCTGCGCCCGTTCCCTGATCCTCACGATCCGGCTATAATGGTGTTTACGGCGCCTCTTGGGGAAGGAAAATGTCCTCTCTGTGAAGCATGACTGTCTTGAGGCCTAAGGGGGAACGTGATCTGGAAGGAGCCGTGGGTCTAACCCGATTTGGGATAGCAGTGGTTTTGTTTCGTAGATACTTATTTCACTCTTTCTCTCTTCTTCTTCTTCTTCTTCTTCTCTAGTTTAGTTACTCTTATTAATAATATACGAATTTATCTTTATCTTAGTCTATAATATATAACTAAACTCTTCTTTTCTCTTTCTTGTGACCTCGAGGTATAATTTAGATATTAGATATCTCGCTATCGCTATCTCGCCTTATTAGTGATATCTCTTCATAAATTAGAACTAAATAAACGAACCCCGAACTAAATCTTAATAAATAGTATAACGAAATAATATTAGAGTTAAAGGAACTAATACTTATATAAAGTCTAAGTTATATAACTTATATAAGAGATATATTATATTGACTAAGAACTTTTTTTTCTAAAAAAAAGGAGCATAAAAAGAATATCGGAAAAAAGCTTACTAAAAAATAAGAGCTACCTAAGTTCTTAATCCTATCTTAAAATCTATTAAATATTATAATATAACTAATTATAAGATTAATAATTTAAAGACTAAGAATTTTATTCGCTAAGGTTTTACTCTAAGAATTAATTCTAAAAAGATTTAAGAGAATATCAATAGCTTATAAAAATAATTGATTTAATATAAGACCTATTAAACTTAATAAGATTTATAGACCTCAAAAAATATATAACTAATATAACTTTTATAGACTAATATTAAGTAACTTAAAGCTACTAATATTAATCTAATCTAAGAGCGAAATAAAGTTATTATTTATTAAAATTTAATAATTAATAAATAGAATAATTTTATTTTTTAGATCCTTTGATTTTTAGCGCTAAGCCCTTAAAATATTTTAAATTATTAAGAACCCTAAGTCCCTAAAATCTAAGGCTATTTATTAGCTAAAATATCTAATACTTTTATATTAAATGATAGTAAGATAATTTATTTTAATATTTAGATTATAATAATTATAAGCTAGCTATAAATATTAATTATTATTTTATTATTAAATATTATATAATCTATATTATAAGCTATTATAAAGAGAAGGTATTCCTTTATATTTATTTTTATTTAGAGAAAGATATCTTAAATATTATAGAGTAGTTAAAGAGTATCTTTTAGAGCCTAAATTATATTACTAAGGCCTATTAGAAATATTAGTATTTGTTTATAAAGCTAAAGGATAACTTTAATAATTTTTTTATTAATTTATTTATTTAGCTAAAAGAAATAATTGATTAAAGGACCGCTAAAAGCGAGATCTTTATAATAAGCTATTAAACTTACTATAGACTTAAATAATATTATTTATAAATAAGACTTTTATAAATTTTAATAAATTTATCTATATTTATTAAAATATAACTTATAATATTATTCTCTAATTTAAGGCTAAGAAATTCTAGAAGCTAATTACTCTCTCTAAAGCTATTATTAAAATTCTAATTAATATAATTTATTTCTATATCTTATAGTCCCTATTTATAAAGTATAAGGGTATAGATATAACTTTATATAAGTTATTATTAATTAAGGATTATATATTTTAATAAAGGAAGGTCGCTACTTTAATTACTATAAATAAAAATATATAACTTATAAATACTTAAAAAAAATATTATCTTTATAATTATTATTACTAAACTTTAAATACTAAAATAGTTACTTAACCCCCCTGAAAATAATTAGTTAGGAAAAGCTTAAATCTAAAAGAAGTCTCCTTTTTAGATAATAAGAAGTTATTATTTCATTTTTTAGATTTAATTAGATTATTTAGATTAGGTAAAAGTCTTAGTTTTATTACTTAGGTAGCCTATAATAAATATTCTTTTTTAATTTTAGTATTTAATAATATTAGAGTAAATAAATAAATTTATAGTAATTTATCTTTATAATATAGGCTATAAAGGCCTTTAGCTTTTATATCTTACTCTTATTATATCTTATACTAATAAAGAGCGATAATAGATATCTAAGAAAGTTAATTATTTATATTTTTAAATTAACCTTGATTATCAATAGCTAGAGACTTCTTTATTTACTAATATTAATTACTAACCTCAGATATGATAATATAATTCTTAGATAGATATAATTTAAGGAATTTAGTATTCTCTTAAATTACTAAATAGAATAACTTATTTAGCCTAAGGAGCCTAACCTTAAGAATAATATAACTATAAAGATATTTATTATCCTCCTTTAGTTTATTCTAAAAGATTAAAGCTAGATCCTTAGTATTAAGAGAATACTAATTCATAAAATAAATTATTTTAAGACTCTCCCTAACTATATGTAGCCTAAAAGCTTTTTTTTTAATAATAACTAAGTCCGTAAACCTCTACCTCTATAGTTACTATGGAAATCTTAAGAATATTATCTTAGCCACTTAGATATAAATATATTTATTATAGATATTAGATTTTACTAATATTAAAAGAAAGATAATAAGGTCTTCCTTACTTCTCTTTATAAAATTAACTATATCTTAAAAGAGAAGTGCAAGGCTTATTAATAAGCTAAAGACTAAACTATATAGAGTATAATCCCTAAGAAGTACTGTAAGTACACTAATATTTTCTTAAAATAGGATTTAAATACCTTATCGCTATATTAAGGTACGACCGATTATTAGATCTTTCTTAATAAATGAAAAATACCTAAATATTACCCTCTCTATAAATAATTAGAGAAAGAACTCTAGACGATCAAAGCCTATATTACCTAGAACATTATCTAAGGCTTTATTATATTTAATAAGGCCTCTTATATATCTCTTATTTTAATAGTCTCGAAGGCTAATATTAGTCTATAATTTTATATAGATTATTAGAAGCTAAATATATTTATAAAAAAAGACTATTATTTTCTTTTACTTATTAATAAGATTGTTTAATAGCTTACGAAGGCTAAGATATTTATAAGGCTTAATACTTATTAAGGATTTTATCGAATCTAAACATATCCTAACTTAGACAATCTTATTACTTTTTAAATATAATATAGATCCTTTAAGTATAATATAATACCCTTTAATATGATAAATAGGCTTACTTCTTAGAATATCTAAGGGGAGCCTTATATAGTTACTAAAATAAGGATTTAATATAATTCAGTAAGAAAGAAGGAAAAATATACGACTTTTAAGATATCTTATAAGCTTATTATATTATAGAGATAATAATTATTATAAGTCTTTAAATATTTGTTGGGATAAAAAGGGAAAAGCTACCACGAAGCAGATCGTGGCCCCTTAAGTCCGTGGGATCAACCTTAGTCCGGCTAGGTCAGTCGGTGCCAGACAAAGGTAGAAGGTCAAAGGTCGTAGGATAGACTATAAGCAGATATAGCCTAAACGAAGACAGAACCACAGTCCTGAGGATCAAAGGAAGAAGGTAGAGATAACTTTTGGAAAGTGGAAAATGACTTCAGGAAAGTAGAACTGACTTGATTCTTTCTGGTAGAAAAGAGGGACATATTTATAGGCTAGGATAGCCTAGAAATGATGTCTAGAATGACATACAAATACTAGGCAGCAACATAATAAAGGTGGCAAAGAAGGGAACCGAAGAAAAGCCAAAAGAATGATGTCAAGGATCGACGGTTTAAGCCACCCCGAAAGCTTCCCCGCAGTATCTGATTATGCATGCCCAAAGGTGGACCATTTTATCCCTAAGGGAAAGTGGTCCGCCTATCCATGAGGGGACCGAGGGTCGAAGTCTGTTCACCGAGGTCCGAAGACTATGGTCGAAGTCCGCAGGCAAGATATGCCCGAAGGCACCTCCGAAGGAACGGACCATTCATGCCTGAAGGCGGACCATTTACCTCTGAAGGAAAATGGTCCCGCCTATCGTTCGGGGGAGGGCCGCGGACCAGAATCAGAAGTGGTCAAAATATCATTTTGATAGAAGAAAAAATCTGGTCACGTGATCAATACAATCTGGTCTTATATGTTGAATATAAGGATAGATCTTTCTATGTAGCATTGGTCTATATTCCAATAATATTAGATCCGTATCTATTATTATTATTATCGATAACTAGCTATCTAATTATAGCCTATCTCGCGGAAGACGCTTATTATATAACCTAAAGAAAGATTTAAGACTCTCGCGATAAATTCTTTTTTAGTCCTTTTCTAAGTTATCTAACTCCTAACTCTTTATTAAAAAGAACTATAGCTTATTTATAGGCGCTGAAATTATATTAATAGTATAAAGGTCGCCTTTTATATTATCTATTATATTATAGTATTTTAATAGTTTCTCTTACGCTATCTCTAATAAGGAAAGTATAAGCTATTTTTATATAATCTTCTTTCGCTAGAGTTAATAAATAGATTTTTTAAGATAATTAAAAAGCTTATTATAGAAACTAAAGACTAAGTAAATATTTAAGTCTTAGATTATATAAATAATAGTTATATTTTTATAGAAGGGCTATAAGATAAATAAGAGGTAATTAATTTATCGCTACTCTTTTACGTTATATATAAAATAAGGTTAGTTATATTATAAGTAAAAGATATTAAAAGTAGCTTAAAGTCTCTTAGCCTAGCGAAGTATAAAATATATTAAGTTCTATTAAGTTTATATATTCTAAATAGGTATAAGCTTTAGCTTATTAGGCTAAAGGTTATAGAAGGCTTTATAATATTATAGACTTATATTAATATAAATAGTAAGATAGCGAACCTAGAAATATATATATAGATAATAAGCTTAAAGATTAATTATATAATAATAATAATTAAGAGACTAACCTTATTTAGTATATTAGCGATCTCTTACTTTATAATTAAGCGTGTACTTATACGCGATCCTCTTTTTACTTTAGTTCCGCGATATTATTCTTAGAAGTTACCTTTATCTTTCTAAGTAGATCTATAACACTAATTTAAATAATATATATAATATAAGATACTTAAATAATTATTAAATCTATATTAAGCTAGAGAGCCTAAATTATATTATTTATTATAACTATAAGTATTATATTATTTAATATATTATTAATAGTAACTATAAGAATATAGTTAATAATTTTATATTATTAAAGAATCTATATAATAGCCTTACTAAGGCTAATATCTAAATATATATTAGATAGAGATTTAAAGCTAAGGAGAACTTTATAATATATTTAGTCTTAATTTAGGAAGTAAGCTATAATTACTATAAATACTTATTAGAATAGTAATACCTAATAATTAAGTTTTAAATATAGCTTTATACCTAGCGGTAAGCTTTAGAGGTTAGTTATTTAGTTTTTAGTAATAAATTAATAGAGCCTCTTATATATTATTTTCTAAGAAAGAATAATTAATATTATTAGAGCTAATTATATATATAAGATAAGATTATAGAACTCTTAATACTTAAGGAAAAGAAAGAGTAAATATAATATAGTAACTAGATTTAGAAGCTATTATTCTTAGGTATTCTAATTAAATACCTAAATAAACACTCGCTAACTCTAATAAGTTAATAATTAATTAGTTTAAAGCTAAGAGATAATTTAGGTTATATATATAGCTTATATTAGTAGCTTATAGATATTTAGTTTATCTACCCCTTTTTAATATTATAGCCCTTTAAGATATTTATATATCGATAAGATACTAATATATTTAGTAGCTAAATAGTTAAGAACCTTCTAATATCTTATATATATTATATTCTGCTTTTTTTCCTTATATAAGCTACTTATTTAAAGCTATCCTAATAATTTACGTAATATTTTTTATCCTAATTAATTCGTTTCTTCTTTCTATAGTTTATTTAAAGCTACTAAGTTATAAACTCCTTATTTATTTTATCTTTATATAATAGGAATTAGTTTACTTAGTTAGGTTTAATTCGTATAAGGCTCTTAGGCGCTAAAGGTACTCTTCGTAGAGTATTAAGTATTATATCGAAGGTAAGCTAGCTTAATAGGAATAGGCTTATAAATAAGATATTATTTAGGATAAGATATTATAACTTATCTATTCTAACCCCCTTAATTACCGATAATAGATATATATTAGAGGTTTAGGAAATAATAAATATATAGGTTATAGAGAGGTAAAATAATAGGACTTATAAAGGTTTTAGATAAAAAAAAAGCTATTATATAAGGGGAATCTATTTACCTTAGTTACGCGAAGATATAAGTTAATATATTATTCTGTAGGCCCTTACTTAGCTAAAATTCTCTTATTTAATTAGGTCGCGAAGAGGGTAACCCTAAGGGTCTTAAGGGTTACCCTCTAGACCCTTTAGTTATATAGTCTTAAGTTTCGTAATTAAAAATATCTATCTAATAATCTAGATCTTTAAACTTATTTTATATAATAACTAGGATATCTAAGAGGAATATAAATTAGTAATTATTTAAATAAGTCTCTATTTATTTTATAACCGAAGAAAGCTTTTAATTTAGGGTATTTTTAGTATTAAAAAAAAGATATATTTACTATTATATAAATATAGTACTCTTATTCTACCTTTAGTATATATTTCCGTAACGAAACTCTTAACTTTCTATAACCCCCTTGAAAACTAGCTACCCACTGCGTAATTTAAATTAAATTTCAAAACACTAAGATAATACTATATAAGTTATCTATTTATAATCTAATTTCTTTAAGTTTTATAGATATTAGTATATAATTAAGGAAAAATAGAAATAGATACTAGAATAGCTATAAGTAATAGTATTTTTATAAGCTAAATCATTAATTTTATACGTCCGAAATAGGAAAGGCGCGAAGAAATTATATATTTAAGGGTCCGACAGACCCTGCGCGGGTAGCCCTTAAGGGACCCTTAGAGGGTTAGGGTTAGGGTTAGGGTAGGTGAGGTTGGACCCTAACCCTCGGAGGTACGGGTGGAGGTTCCTGATCTTAGACCCGCGGGGCGGGTGAGTGCCAGGTCTAAGAAGAAGCTTATCTTAGCCTTAATCTTAATATATTATAACTTAATATTGGAATATAGACCAATGCTACATAGAAAGATCTATCCTTATATTCAACATATAAGACCAGATTGCATTGATCACGTGACCAGATTTTTTCTTCTATCAAAATGATGTTTTGACCACTTCTGATTCTGGTCCGCGGCCCTCCCCCGAACGATAGGCAGGACCATTTTCTTTAGGGGTAAATGGTCTGCCTTCAGGCATGAATGGTCTGATCCTGCGGGGGTGCTTTCGGGGTGGCTTAGACCGTCGATCCTTAACATCATTCTTTTCGCTTCTCTTCGGTTCCCTTCTTTGCCACCTTCATTATGTTGCTACCTAGTGTTTGTACGTCATTTATATGTTATTCTAGACGTCATTTCTAGGCTATCCTAGCCTATAAATACGTCCTTCTTGTCTAGCAGATAGAATCAAGTCAGTTCTACTTTCCTGAAGTCATTTCTACTTTCCTGAAGTCATTGTCCACTTTCCAAAAGTCATCTCTACCTTCTTCCTTTGATCCACAGGACTGTGGTTCTGCCTTCGTTTAGGCTATATCTGCTTATAGTCTATCCTACGACCTTTGACCTTCCACCTTTGTCTGGCACTGACTGACCCAGCCGGACTAAGGTTGACCCCACGGACTTAAGGGGCCACGATCTGCTTCGTGGTAGCTTTCCCCTTATATCCCAACAGTTATGAGCCCGGATCTCGCTTCCTTTTGATATCTATTGCGGTCTTCTATTGAAGACTAGTCCTTCTGCTGCGGTCTTATACCCGATAGTTATAAGACTTGTGATCCAAAGCTATCGACGACTTCTTGACTTGCGGTCTTATACCCGATAGTTATAAGACTTGTGATCCAAAGCTATCGACGACTTCTTGACTTGCGGTCTTATACCCGATAGTTATAAGACTTGTGATCCAAAGCTATCGACGACTTCTTGACTTGCGGTCTTATACCCGATAGTTATAAGACTTGTGATCCAAAGCTATCGACGACTTCTTGACTTGCGGTCTTATACCCGATAGTTATAAGACTTGTGATCTAAAGCTATCGACGACGTTCCTCCTCTTTTAGGCCTAGTCTGTGGCCTATAGACGACCTTCTTCCTCTCTCACTTCGACCACACTTCGTCTTCACTTCGCTCTCACTTTTCTCTCACTTTGCCTTTACCTTCTTGCTTATAATGTCTGATATAAGCAAGATAGGTATTACCTTGTCTGAGTCATCAGACTGGTATCTCTGGATTGGTCAAATTAAGTCTTATGCTATTGCAAAAGGCGTATGGGACTATATTGACCCCGATAATCCAATAAAGAGGGATATTCCTTCTTATCCTATTCGTCCTAGGGTTACCGATATTAACCCTAAAGCCTATTCTGATGAAGATTTGACCACAAACGAGCGTGAAAGGTGGAGAGACAGACGAAGAGACTATGAGCTTGACCTTCGCGAATACGACCGCATTTCAGGTGCTATCTCCCAGATCTACCTTATCGTCCAATCATCGATCTCCTATTCAAGCAAGCTTATCATTCAGCACCTACCGTCGGTCTATGAAGCCTTACAAACCCTTCAAAAGCGCTATGCACCAACCACTGAAGCCCGAAAGCGGTCGGTCATCAAGAAATACCACCAAATGCGCCGAATCCCGCATTCTTTGACCATAGATGCATGGATTTCGCAATGCGAGAACACCTACGTAGAGGCTGTCCAATTAGGCATTGGTGAAGTCCAATCAAAGACTAGACCACTTTTGGACTTCCTAGATGGCCTAGCCTCTATGTCTCCCTCCTTCGCCGAATACTGGCATAATGAGATCAACCGGCTTGAATCTATAGGCCAGATAGACTCTATAGACTTCTTTACCTTGACAAAGAGGTATAGGGATTCTATTAGGCTTATACCGCCCAAACGAGCCTCTAATGTCCATGCGACTTTTCGAGGACATTCAGACAAGGACCAAGGCAAGAAGACCACCAAACTCTGCCCATGTAAAGGGGGTGTTAATGAGGGATATCATATATTCGATGATTGCCCTTATATAAACCCCTCTCTCCGACCCGAGGACTGGGAACCAGACCAATCAGTCCTAGACCGCTTTGAAGAGGCTTGCACCCATTCAGGCTTCAAATATGCATACAATAAGGCTATCCAGAAGCATCAGCATCAGCAGGATCAGTCTGACACCCACGTGGGTATGGTGACCTGCCTAGCTTCTAGGCATACACGGCCTAATGTGTGGGCATATGACTCGGCCGCAGACACCCACGTTTGCAATGATCGTTCCCAATTCGTGACCTTTTCGCCCTATAAAGGCAGCCTCTTCGTCGGTGATACTAAGACCTCAATCCAAGGTAGAGGTCTAGTCTATCTATCCTTTGGTAACACCACTTTTGACCTCCATGAAACCCTTTATGTTCCAGGTTTCCATATGAACATTCTCTCTGCGCAGAGGGCCAAGAAAGGGGGTGTTTACCATAATCAGAGGCTTAATAGGCTTGAAAAAGAAGATGGAACCCCTATTTGCAAGACTTCGGATGATACGGGCATTACCCTTATTTTAGGGTATCAGGACAAGCCTATGCATAAGGAACAGATCTCCCTTGCAACCCTTTCAATCTCCCCTCAAGATAATATCTTAAAGCCTATGGACAAGCCCATGGATGAGCCTAGGAAAGACAATCCTATAGCTCTAGCATCAATCCACAACCCAATGGCTTTGCGACCTCTATCGGATAAGACAGACCAATCATCCGATAATGACACTGACAAGTGTGAAAACGAGGATATAGACCATAAATACGATATCCTCGGCGACCTACCGCCTTCCCCAGACGAGTCAGAAGAAGAAGAAGAAGAAGAAGAAGAAGAAGAAGAAGAAGAAGAAGAAGCGAGGCAAAACCAATGCGGAAGTGAGGATAACCTTACTCTAAACGGGACCGAAAACGCACCTTATTCGGGCGATTTTAGAGTAAATGACCCTTCACTTTATCCTTACCCAGAAGTCGAAAACGCCTCACTTCCCTCCGAACCTTCTTTACCGACCCGAATCACTCTTCCTTCCGATAACCTCGTCCACGACTCTATTCATTCTGATGACCTCCCTATAAGGCCTAGATTTATGCAATCCGTAGGCCTATGGTGGAAACGCTTTCCCATGACCAGACCAAGCCTTTTGCCTTATCAGAAGCACCAGCGGTTTATCGATCATCTAAACATGACCGATATCCAAGACAGAATTGTCGAAATCTAGATCTATGAGACTATGTACGCATAGGCCTAATTCTATGCCTCATTCAGCTTATAAGTTCTGATAAGCTGAAGGGGGTGTATTGGAATATAGACCAATGCTACATAGAAAGATCTATCCTTATATTCAACATATAAGACCAGATTGCATTGATCACGTGACCAGATTTTTCTTCTATCAAAATGATGTTTTGACCACTTCTGATTCTGGTCCGCGGCCCTCCCCCGAACGATAGGCAGGACCATTTTCTTTAGGGGTAAATGGTCTGCCTTCAGGCATGAATGGTCTGATCCTGCGGGGGTGCTTTCGGGGTGGCTTAGACCGTCGATCCTTAACATCATTCTTTTCGCTTCTCTTCGGTTCCCTTCTTTGCCACCTTCATTATGTTGCTACCTAGTGTTTGTACGTCATTTATATGTTATTCTAGACGTCATTTCTAGGCTATCCTAGCCTATAAATACGTCCTTCTTGTCTAGCAGATAGAATCAAGTCAGTTCTACTTTCCTGAAGTCATTTCTACTTTCCTGAAGTCATTGTCCACTTTCCAAAAGTCATCTCTACCTTCTTCCTTTGATCCACAGGACTGTGGTTCTGCCTTCGTTTAGGCTATATCTGCTTATAGTCTATCCTACGACCTTTGACCTTCCACCTTTGTCTGGCACTGACTGACCCAGCCGGACTAAGGTTGACCCCACGGACTTAAGGGGCCACGATCTGCTTCGTGGTAGCTTTCCCCTTATATCCCAACACTTAATAGCTCTAACTAAGATTAAGACTAATATATCTTATAAATATATTAATAGAGTAATATCTTGATTATAGCTTAATAATTATTAATATTTAGTAAGCTTCTATTTAAAGAAGCTTAATTAAGCCTAATAATAATATAATAGATATAACTATAAGATACTTACTATTATTCTTATACTTAAGAAATAAAAGGTAAAGCTAAAAGCCCTCTAATAAGAGAATTAATTAAATATTTTCTTTAATTATTAAGCCTTATAATATTTTATAATTACTAAGAAACTAAACTCTTATTAGGCTTATTAGGCTAAGTTTTTCTCCTAATTCTATTTCCTAATCTATTATTTTATAGAGAAGCGGAATATTATTATAAATACCTTTCTCTAAAGGAATTCTAATTTAGGAGATAAATAAGAGTAGATTCTTCTCCCTTAGTTATATCTTAAATATAATATATATCTTAAAGACTATACTAACCCTAATCTTACCTTAATTAATATCTTTAAATATATTTTAATAGCTACTAATAACTCTAATATTATTAACTAAGTAACCCTTATAAACTAATAAAATAAGAGTCTTAAGGAGTTTTAAGAACTAATAGGAAGTAATTAGAATAAATCTTAAAAATTATAGGCTATTATTAGATATAAATTCTTTAATAATACTAAATAATAGGGACTTATAGGCCTAATTACTTAATAAGATATATTAATAGCCCTTAATAGTATATGTTAGATAGAATAAGATAAAGGCCCTTTTATCTATATAATAATTTTAGCCTAAATAGTCTATTAATATTAAATATTATATAGAAAACTATTTAGTCTATATAATATAAAGATATAAAGAGACTAGCTACTAAATCTATTATAATCTCTTTTTTTACTAAAATATCTATAATAATATATTATAATAGATTTTTGGTTATTCCCTAAGAATAAATAAGACTCTAATATAGTATTTATAGTAATGAATTAGTTAAGTAAATAGCTAGTCTCTCTTCTATATTATAAGAATATTAATATATTAGAGATAGCTTAGTTATTTATCTCTAATATTATATTTTATTTTAGCTTATTAGACTTAATTATATTAGACTAAAGAGACTAATTTATCTTAGAATTCTAAATAAAGATTTATTAAATCTTAAAAGTTAAATATAAGCTATTAATAATATATTATTTATAGATAGATAATTAGAGCGAGATTATAAATTAATGTATAATATAGTAACTTCATATATTAATTAATTAATATTAAATAACTAATATAATTAGTTTCTAATAATAGATTTTATTACTAAAACTCTATAATAAAATTTTACTAAGAGATCTCTATTCTTTATTAAATAAGAATATAAGTTATAAATATCCTTTAACTAAGATATATTTATAAAGCTATCTACATTATCTTAGTTAATATAAGAACCTTGAGACTATATTTAGTAACTCTAAGAGATCTAAAAGGATACTTAAAAGGAAATTAAATAATAAGAGTATTAATATATCTAAGCTAATAAATATCGCTAAAAATTAAATTTTAATATTAATAATATAGTCTTTATTATTATTAGAAATTAAAAACTTAACTAAGTAAGAAACTCTTTAAGTAATTTAGTAGCCCTTATAGGATTATTTAAAGAAGATTTTAGCTATTAGCTTAACTTACTATGTTTTATTAAGGTTAACTTAGTCTTTTCTTTAGATAAGCTCGGCTATATTATAAGTTTTAATTCGCTTATAGATTATATCGTAGACCTAACTTTACTAATAGACGTTAATAATTAAAAAAATAGAAAGTTAATAAAATTATAGATATCTAACTATACTATCGGAAGTTTTAATATAAGGCCAAATAGATCGAAATTAAGAATAATAACTCATATCCTATAAGTAATTCTAAAAATACTCCGGATAAGCTGATAGCCTTTTATAAGCGTTATCTAATATTACTTAGACCGCCTATATAATTATCAATACAGCTAAACGCTGTTTAAATAATTACTTCATAGGGGATTATCTAGATAATAGAAAATTAGAGCCTCGGGGTGAGCCTCTTTAAAAAGAGGGACTATATAATATATAACTATCTTAAGGCCTAAGGGGGAACATAATCTAAAAGGAGCCGTAGGTCTAACCTAATTTAGGATAGAAGTAATTTTGTTTCGTAGATGCTTGTTTCCCTCTTTCTCTCTTCTTCTTCTTCTTCTCCATTTTTAGTTGCTCTTGTTAATGATACACGAATTTGTCTTCGTCTTGGTCTGTACCACTCTCATCTATCTGGAGGATTATAGAGCATACGCCAGATGGATCTTTGTTAGGCCCGCCGAGAGCAATGAGCTCGAGTTGCATATTGCGACGGAGGATATCAGTTAGCAAGACCTCGCTTCGGCATTTTCGGAAGTGTCAGGTCAAAAGGCAGTGTACAAGGATATGACCTTGGGTGAGTACATTAAGCTTGGCATCCTGGATCCGGATATGATTGTTGGTCATTCGACTGATCCTAGTAACTCGACTTTAATGACCTACCGGGAGAACTTTTCGGGATCCTGGAATATGTGGAAGGACGATTTGACTAAAAGGGACTATCAACTGTTGGATATGATTTTACCGATAAGAGTGAAATCTGCGAAAAAGTGGATAAAAAAGACGAGTTATAGCGGGAAACCCGCGTCGCTGCTGAAGGAGTACCGGGACAAAGCTGCGAAGTAGTTAAAAAGCGCGTGATCTTTGGTGTTTCTGATAATTATTTTCTTGTTCAATTTGATAAATAATCCTGGCGCTATGATGGTGTATATTTCATTGTTACCAGTGAATACAGTTCAGTCCTGCAGCGGTTCCGGAGGGAAGGGCTAGCGCAAGGAGTACACCAAGTACGACGCGCCGAAAGATACGGACCTAATAATTGATAACGCTTTCGAAAACATATTGCCCCACAGTCTGCCGGTGGTGCGAGTTCGCTTTTGGCAATGAGGATTGTGATAAACCTGAGGATGGAAAAGCATGCGCAACACTAGAAAATTACATGAGGTTCGGGTTGGACAAATTGCGTTGTGTGAGCAGAAGTGATGAATATATTCTGGTCGGTCTCGATAGACAGTTAACAACCAAAACAAGTTTAAAGGAGACAAGCGTAGATCTGTATTCCTGCCAAAAAGACATCTCTAGCTTTCTCTCACGTGTTTACATTCTGCGTGTCAATTCTTTCTTGTCTCTTAGTTTCTGACTATCCTTGTCTTGATGCTAGGACGCCATAGCGATGCAGATACTAGATCGTATATGAGGAGTGCGCGAGTGAATCTGTTGTTGTTGAAACGAAATCCACTCGAGCAAAAAATGCCAATGACACTTTTAGTGCTTAGATAATCGTATACCTTGTGCCGACAGTTGTGTCACGGTCACGTGATCTGATTCCGGAACTGCTAGCGGTCACCGCCGCTTGACTATCCCGCGCCGCTAGAACGTTGTCCTTGAACCGTGGAGACAAATTCCAGATGTGAAAGACGGGCTTCGTGTCCTGTTCTTTACGGCTCTCGACACCGTTATTGGTTAGAACCATGGTGTTGACCTCATGACACGTCTAGGGGGGGTATTATTGAAGGACCGATAACCCTTGGCGATAATGGGCTAGACTTTTATCGACAAATGATCTCATCAGTTCTAAGTAACAGCGAGGGAGAGGCAGAGGCAACATAGGAAGTAAAGCCTCCCACATCTTGGTACCGTGGTGAGGCTGAGAGGAAAAACTGGTTCACCCAAGAGTATGCGACAGGCTCTCACGTGTGATGATCGCTACGAAATAAAACGTCCCCGGGAAAGCCGGCCCGCCTTGGTACTGATCGCCACCCTCGAAGAATCTGACTAGAGTCTCCTCCGTTTTCGATAGGTCTTAGCCAGACGATGATCACTACTGAGTTTCAACCACTTGACTCCTATAAAATAGACCGTGGACGGCTGGCTATGTGGGTGAGACCCATGGCAATCCCTGAGTCTACCTACCCACGGGTCTGGCATACATGCTTCTATTTCCGGGCTTGCACATACAAATGTCAGCGCTTAAGGGATTTTAAGCCAGCAAAAAGCCGAATAAACAGGTCATCTGTCGAAGGTTCAAGCCATTATAACATATCTCCATCCTAATATAATTCCTTTCTGTTCCGCATCAATTCATTATGAGTCCATCTTAAATGCAAAATCTTTCAACAATGTCCCAGGAAAAGCCCCCAGGAGTTGAACTATTGTGCAATCTGGCCAGCATCGTACGATCCGTCGCAAGTAACCTACAGCATAATCGCCTCGATAGGAAAGACTTTCAAAAGCTTTTACGGCATTACTCTTCTCAGGCCGAATCAGACTCTGCACTTATTTTTATTTCAAGGCAAAATGCTCAATGCGTTCATCATGGCCTGCTCCTAGCCCACACTCACATTGAGCTGGTATCCTGGCTGGAGAAGAACAACTACAACCTTGTATCAACATCAGTGAAGTGGTATAGCTGGAAGAAGCTTATCCGGAAATACCGATTACCGCTTCTGGCAATCTCATCGCAAACGAGCCAGCTCCGCGAGATGCTGCGCAATGTCCGGGAGAAAGCCGATATTTTATACTCGGAACTTCAGCGTAACAATGTAAGCTAATATTTCTATAAAATAGGGAGCATGAGCTAAGTGTTTGACAGATTGCGGTCCCATCTACATCGATCGAATATCGAAAAGTCCTCCTCAAACCTTTGCCACATGGACCTCCCCCAGAAGGTATGAGTACCTCCTCTTCTATAAAATAAAATCAGTTCTACAAGGATTAATATGAATCAGCCGTCGAAAATCTTCTTCGTCGGGGCTCCATCATTCAACAACAACTACGCCAGCCGTTGGATCAGTGATTCCTGTAAGGCATGGGAGATGGAACTGGGTTGGGACTCGAAGTGAATGGGATGGGACTAACTCGATCGGGACTGGTGTGGTTCACGAGGGTTTTTTACTGAGCGCGCGACGCACAGCACTTAGTTTCTTCTTCAGTTCCGTCCCTCCCGTTGAATACTACATGAACCTTTCCATTTTGAGTTGTAACAATGCCTCTTTCGAACCTCCCTTTCTTCTGTTATTAACGTAATCCACACCAAGCTCGCCACCACACCAAGCTCGCCACCCCATCCACCAATTCTTTATTCATGAAGCTTTTATAATACCACAACGCCTTTATATTTAATTTAGACCTTATCCGGGCATGCATAAGCCCTATGACCAGGCCTTCTACATAGACTACATGCGTATTGACGTCTACTGGTCTGATTATCGGTCGCTGAAGCCCTCCGGGTGGGTGTTGCAGACACTACCCCACCACCTTCTATACCACCTGGTAGACCAATGCCTTGCTCATGGGCTTCATAAACGAATAAGCCCTCATCGCGCTGTATTTGCCTTTTAGGCAATGCCTTCTTTTCTCTTTTTTTATAGTTTTCAGCCCGTAAATCGACCACTTCTTGCTCCAATAGAAGGATGCGCTTCATGACTTGTTCGCATGCCTTATAAGCCTGATCAAAGACGGCTTTCGTAGGCGTAGGTGGGCTATCAGACCGATACTTTATAAGGCGCTTAGCTGATGCCTTATGTTTTGAAAGCTATTTAATATTGCTTGGTGTTTTAGGGCAATAGATGCTTGATCGGCTTGATGGTCGGTCTGGTGGTGTAGGCGCACGAAGCTGAATATTAAGCTTATTAAGGACTTCTGCCGCATTTAAAGGTATTAAACCGGTCGCTTTGAATGCATTTTGAATGCTTCTAGCCTGAAATGCGTCTTCGCGTGCGTGTGGGTAGGCTGCAAGGAAATCAAGCTTGTCGATATGATTTATCCCCATACGCGTCTGTTGGTCTACCAGGCGACCGTATGATCGCTTGAGGACTGCGAAACAGCCTACATCTAGCGGTTGTAATAGATGCGAGCTATGCGGTGGCATGTATATAGGTATAACATCGTGCTCAGTGCACAAACGGTCGAATTCAGGCGTAAGATGGCTTCTATGTCCATCAAGGATTAATAGCCTATACCGACCACGCCGCCTACTTGCGGTTAAAGGAATAAATAAAGTCTTAAGCTATCGAAGCCCAATAGTATCAGACGTCCACCCATTGGGGCTGATTTCGAAGCGCCAGTCCTTTGGTGTATTGCAGAACTATGATTTAATGAAACGCTTGCCTTTAAAGATAATCAATGGCGGCAGTGCCCAGCCTAAGGCATTGACTGTTTCTACCGCAGTTACCTATTCACGATTGCCTGGCTGTAAGACAGAGCGACGGCCATAGTATTCAGCTCTTGTAACCACCCTTGCAGTAGAGACTAGGCCCATTACGAAGCCTGTTTCATCGAAATTGTAGATATCATCAGGTAGGATGCCATAGCGTTTAATAGTCTCTTCGACTAGCTGAAACCAAGCATTTAATACCCGCGGATCCTCTTGTTCTGCACGCGAATAATTATACCGACGCGAGAACCTTGTTTGAATAGCCGGTGTCCGCTTAATATAGTTTCCGACCCAATTCACGCCAACCGCATCGGATCCGGTCGCCGCAAGAAGGATATTGGCCATAGTGCGTACCATAGCATGCCTTGGGGCTGCACCGCGATCGTCCATAGATAGAATCCACTGGGTAAGCGTATCCTCGTCTAAAGGGGTCATTTTATAGGTATGGGCGCGTGTGGTAGCGATAGAATTGCGGCCATTGATACGGTCGCGTAGTGTAGACGGCGGGACATCAAAGACGCGTGCAGCAGCCGTAATAGAGGGAATATCTTTATTCTGAATAGCCTTAATTGCAAGCTCGATTCTACCCTCTTGCTGGATAGAATCTTGCTTATTTTTAGATCGATTTATGGGCATGGTAGGCGATTTAAAGTGGTGGGGGACGCGAAGAGACAATAAATTGGATGGGGTGGCGAGCTTGGTGTGGTGGCGAGCTTGGTGTGGATTACGTTAGTTGATACAAGTAAATTTGATACATCTCTTTGGAGCGATACTATGCCTTTACCAACCTTTCAATAGAAGTCTTGTCTGGATTTTAGAGAGCGAGATCCTCCTGGCTTAGGTCCTCTGCACTGTGACGCATGACTGTCTTGTGGCCTAAGGAAGGCCTGAGGGGGAACGTGATCTGGAAGGAGCCGTAGGTCTAACCCGATTGGGTATAGAAGTGGTTTTGTTTCGTAGTTGCTCGTTTCCCTCTTTCTCTCTTCTTCTTCCCTAGTTTAGTTACTTCTATTAATAATATACGAATTCTTCTTTGTCTTAGTCAGTAATATATAACTAAACTCTTCTTTTCTCTTCTTGTCGCCTCTAGGTATAGTCTAGATATTAGATACCTCGCTATCGCTATCTCGCCTTACTGATAATACCATTTAATAAATTAGAACTAAATAAATAAACCCCGAACCGAACCTTTACCGAACACTACCATAGAATAATATTATAGTTAAAGGAACCGATACCTATATAAAGTCTAAGTCGCGTAACCGACGCGAGAGATATATTATATTAACTAAAAACCTCCTTTCTAAAGAAGAGAAGAACAAGAAAAATATTAAAGAGAAGCTCACTAAAAAATAGGAGCTACCTAAGTTCTTAACCTTATCTTAGAACCTATTAAGACACTATAATATACTTAGCTTCAAATAATAACCTAGAGACTAAGGACCTTATTTATTAGGAGTTCTACTCTAAGGACTAATTCCAAAAAAAGTCTAAAAAGATATAGATAGCCTATAGAAATAACTAATTTAGCGCGAAGCCTATTAGACTTAATAAGACCTATAGATCTCTAATAATATATATCTAATAGAACTTTTATAGGCTAATATTAGATAACTTAAAGCTACTCTTATTAATCTAACTTAGGAGTAAGATAAGGCTATTACTTACTATAATCTTATAGTTAATAAATAAAATAATCTTATTTTTTAGATCCTTTAATCCTTAATATTAAGCCCTTAGAACCCTTCGAACTATTAAGACCCCCTAAGTCCTTAAAACCTATAATTATCTATTAGCTAAAATACCTAATACTCTTATATTAGATAATAGTAAGATAGTTTATTTTAATATTTAGGCTATAATATTTAAATATAAGCTAGCTATAAATATTAATTATTATTTTATTACTAAATATTATATAATCTATATTATAAGCTATTATAAAGGGAAGGTACTCCTTTATATTTATTTTTATCTAAAGGAAGATACCTTAAACCCTTACTAAGATATCTTAGATATTATAGAGTATCTAAAGGGTATTTTCTAGAACCTAAATCGTATTACTAAGGCTTACTAAAATATTAGTATCTAATAATAAAACTAAGGGATAGCTTTAATAATTTCCTCGCTAAATTTATTTAATTAGCTAAACTGGCGAACTAACTAAAGGATTACTAAAAGTGAGACCTTTATAATAAGCTCCCGAATTTATTATAGACCTAGATAATATTATTTATAGATAAGACTTCCGTTAATTTTAACAAGTTTATTTATACCTACTAAAGTATAGCTTATAATATTATTCTCTAATTTTAGGCTAAGAAATCCTATAAGCTAACTACCCCTTTTAGAGCTATTATTAGAACCCTAAATAATATACCCTATTCCTATATCTTACTATCCCTATTTATAGAGTATAAGAGTATAAGTATCGCTCTATATAAGCCGCTATTAATTAAGGAATATAATACTTTAATAAAGGAAGGTCGCTACTTTAACTATTATTAGTAAGAATATATAACTCGTAAGTGCCTAAAAAAGAATACTATCTCTACAATCGCTACCGCTAAACTTTAGGTACTAAAATAGCCGCCTAACCCCCCTTAGGATAATTAGTTAGGAAAAGCCTAAACCTAGAAGAAGTCTCCTTTTTAGGTAATAAGAAATTATTACTTTATTCTCTAAATTTAACTAAATTATTTAGATTAGGTAAAAGTCTTAGTTTTATCGCTTAGATAGCCTATAATAAATATTCTCTTTTAATTTTAATATTTAGTAATATCGGAGTAAATAGATATATTTATATTAATTTATTTCTTATAATATAGGCTATAAAGGAATTTAGCTTATATACTTTACCCTTACCGTACCTAATCCTAACTAAGGGCTATAATAAATATCTCAGAAAGCTAATTACTTATACCCTTAAACTAACCCTAATTATTAATAGCTAGAGACTCCTTTATCTACTAATATTAATTATTAATTTTAGATAATATAACCTAATTCTTAGGTAGATATAATTTAAGGAGTTTAGTGGCCTTTCGGACTATTAAAAAGGATAACTTATCTAGCCTAAGGAGCCTAGCCTTAGGGATAATATAATTACGAAGATACCTACTG
The DNA here is from genome assembly GCF_028827695.1 of Penicillium maclennaniae. Classification (NCBI taxonomy): domain Eukaryota; kingdom Fungi; phylum Ascomycota; class Eurotiomycetes; order Eurotiales; family Aspergillaceae; genus Penicillium; species Penicillium maclennaniae. The sequence continues at coordinate 3,492,955 of NW_026623220.1, forward strand.
TCCTCCTTTAGTCTATTCTAAAAAGACTAAAGCTAGATCCTCGGTATTAAGAGGACGCTAACTAATAAAATAGATTATTTTAAGACTCTCCCTAACCGCGTATAGCCTAAAAGCTTTTTCTATTCGGTAATAACTAAGTCCGTAAGCCTTTACCTCTATAGCTATTATTAAAATCTTTAGAACGCTATTTTAGCCCCTCTAATATTATTATACTTATTAGAGATATTAGATTTTATTAATATATAGGGAAGGAAGGTAATAAGATCTTCCTTATATCTCTTTATAAGATTAATTATATCTTAGAAAAGAAGCGTAATACTTAATAGTAGGCTAAAGACTAAGAGATATAGAGTGTAATCTCTAAGGAGTACTATAAGTACGCTAATATTTTCTTAAAATAGCACTTAAATACCTTATCGCTATATTAAGGTACGACTAATTATTATATCTTTCTCGATAAAAAAATAACGCCCGGATACTACTCTCTTTATAAGTAATCTAAGGAAGAACTCTAGGCGATAGAAGCCTATATTACCTAGAACTTTCCCTAGGGCTTTATTATACTTAGTAAGGCCCTCTATATATCTCCTATCCTTATAGTCTAAAAGGCTAATAGTAATCTATAGCTCTATATAGATTATCGAAAGCTTAATATATTTATAAAAAAAGACCGTTACCCTCTTCTATTTATTAATAAGATTCTCTAATAGCTTAGGAAGGCTAAGATATTTATAAGGCTTAATATCTATTAAGGATTTTATTAAATCCAGATATATCCTAACTTAGAGGATCTTATTACTTTCCGAACGCGATATAGATCCTTTAAGTATAAAGTAATACCCTTTAGCGTTATAAATAGGCCTACTATATTCTAGAGATTTATTAATAAGATACTAAGTAATTATTTAGATAATTTCGCTATTATATTTATTAACGATATCCTAATTTATAGTAAGATAATTAAGGAATATATTTAATATATAAAAAAGGTACTATAATAACTCCTTAAGGCCGGCCTATAGGTAAGCCAAGGTAAATATAAGTTCTATTAATAGAGTACCTATTTTCTAGGGTTTATTATTAGTACTAAAGAGGTCCGTATAGATCTTATAAAGACTACCGTTATTTAAGACTAATAATAACCTATAACGGTTCGCGATATACGGTCGTTCCTTAGCTTCTATAGGTTTTATTAGAGGTTCGTTAAGAACTATAACTAAATCGCGAAATCCCTAAATTACCTAATAAAACAAATATACCTTTTAAATAAAGTAAGGCCTACGAAAATGCCTTCTAGGAGCTTAAGGAGAAGCTTATCTTAGCCTTAATTCTAATATATTATAACCTAATCGCTCTAACGAAGGTTAAGACTAATATATCTAATAAATATATTGTTGGGATATAAGGGGAAAGCTACCACGAAGCAGATCGTGGCCCCTTAAGTCCGTGGGATCAACCTTAGTCCGGCTGGGTCAGTCAGTGCCAGACAAAGGTAGAAGGTCAAAGGTCATAGGATAGACTATAAGCAGATATAGCCTAAACGAAGACAGAACCACAGTCCTAAGGATCAAAGGAAGAAGGTAGAGATAACTTTTAGAAAGTGGAAAATGACTTCAGGAAAGTAGAACTGACTTTTTTCTTTCTGCTAAAAAAGAAGGACATATTTATAGGCTAGAATAGCCTAGAAATGATGTCTAGAATGTCATATAAATACTAGGCAGCAACATAATAAAGGTGGCAAAGAAGGGAACCGAAGAAAAGCCAAAAGAATGATGTCAAGGATCGATGGTTTCAGCCACCCCGAAAGCTTCCCCGCAGTATCAGGTTATGCATACCCAAAGGTGGACCATTTTATCCCTAAGGGAAAGTGGTCCGCCTATCCTTGAGGGGACTGAGGGTCGAAGTCTGTTCACCGAGGTTCGAAGACCATGGTCGAAGTCCGCGGGCAAGATATGCCCGAAAGCACCTCCGAAGGAACAGACCATTCATGCCTGAAGGCGGACCATTTACCTCTGAAGGAAGATGGTCCCGCCTATCGTTCGGGTGAGGGCCGCGGACCAGAATCAGAAGTGGTCAAAATATCATTTTGATAGAAGGAAAAAATCTGGTCACATGATCAATGCAATGCTGATCTTATATGTTGAATATAAGAATAGATCTTTCTATGTAGCATTGGTCTATATTCCAATATATATTAGTAAAGTAATATCCTAATTATAGCCTAATAGTTATTAGTATCTAGTAAGCTTCTATTTAAAGAAGCTTAATTAAGCTTAGTAACAATATGGTATATATAACTATAAGATACTTACGATTATTCTTATACTTAAGGAGTAGAGGGCGGAGGTAAAAGACCTTTAGTAAGAGAATCGATTTAATATCTTCTCTAATTATTAAGCCCTATAGTATTTTATAATTACTAAGGAACAAAACTCCTAATAGGCTCGCTAAGCGGAGTTCCTATCCTAATTTTACTTTTTAATTAATTATTTTATAGGAAAGCGGAATATTATTATAGATACCCTCTCCTAAAAGGGTCTTAGTTTAGAGGATAGATAAGAGTAGATTCTTCTTCCTTAGTTATATCTTAAGTATAATATATACCCTAAGGACTATACTAACTAGACATTGACATAACCCATGGGTTGGGTCCATGGGTCGAACCCAACCCGTCCATGGACGGGTCCTGGACACCTACCCCGAACCCATGGACGGGTCAGGTCTGGCTGCCCATGGACGGGTTAACCCATGGGTTTCTTGGCAACCCATAGTACCGTAAGACATAAGTTATACAATTTATGTAGTATTTAATGTATTAGAGTGGTAATATTTAGACAGAATATTACCGCATTTATTTAGGAAGTGAAGATCAAGTGAAGATCAAGTGAGATTAATTAAATACTAAACTATTTACTAATTTCGAACCCTTTATGTATCCTCGGCGCCTTCCTTACCCTTCCAGAATGCCGTACTTGGCTTATTAAGGGTAAACCACTATTATTATTATCACTTTGCTCACTTTTATGATCAGACAAAACACTCTTTCGTCTCTTCCCTACCCTCACAGATAGCCTCACTTTATCGTCACCTTCCTCAGTATCGCTAATTAGATCAATCCCTTCTAACGAAGGTGAAATCTTCTTATTTTCACCTTCTTCAGGGATCTCTAGAGCCCGAGCTAGTTTAAGCTGTTTATCTTCTATCTTAAATTAAGTAAGGCAAGAGAATATTATTAGATCCTGGATAGTTATTGAGTTCAGACGACCTCGGCGATAATAATAAACATCGCGGGCTAAATTAAATAGCCTCTCTACCCCCGCACTAGTAGCGGGAATAGAGAAGATATCGCGGGCTACCCGTGCGAGGGTAGGATATTCAAATTAATGGTCTCTCCAGAAGGCCTAAGGGGTAGTGCGTATAATACCTAAAGAGAAAGAGAAGTAAGCAAAGAGGGTAAAGAGGCTTAATAAGCGAGCAAGCCTTTAAATAGGAGTTAATCGGACTCGGGGGAGGAGTCGATCAGACTCGTGGAAGGAGTCGATCAGACTCGTGGAAGGAGTCGATCAGACTCGTGGAAGGAGTCGATCAGACTCGTGGGAGTAGTCGCTTAGACTTAATAATATAAGGGATTAACCTTATAAGAGGAGTCGACCCAACTAAAAAGAGGAGTCGACCTAACTAAAAAGAGGAGTCGGTCTAACTTAAAAGTGGAGTCGAGCTAACTTAAAAGAGGAGTGGAGGAGACTTAAATAAAGAGGCTTACCGGCTTAAAGATACCGTGCGAGTTTATCCCGGTCTAGGTTAGATTCACCTTTATCTTCGAGTAACCGATCAAGTTCCGACCCTTATATATAAGCTTTAGATAGAAGGGTGTTATTCTCTTCGAATTGATAAGCTTTAATCCGATCTTAAAGGGTGCTGTGATAGTGTTCGGCCCATATCTGAGTAGAGCCCTCTGGCCCACCAGACCATTCCTTGCGTTTGAAGTACTGTAACTTATCCTTTAGTGCGAGGATAGTGCTATACGTATATATATTACTAGCCTTAGGCTAATCGGTCTTTACGTAGTACTCACGGAGCTTCTGTAGGCCTGCTTTAAGAGCGACAAGCATCTGTTACTTCCATTTAATCTAATATTCGTTAGTATAAGGGTAAATAAAAAGTAAGAGAGAAGTGAGAGAAAAGTGAGAGCGTACCTTCTTCTTTTTAAGCTGACTAATTAACGCCTCGAGGTGTTTAAATAGCTTATTGTAAAGCTTAAACACCTGATGGATAGTCACGTCTTTTATCTTTGAGAATGTGCTTATATATAGGAAGAATGGTCTTATGAGGTAAAGAAGATAGTTAACCTGTCGCCATTCCTCGGAATTAAGCTTTAGGTTATCTAGGCACTCAATATGGCAGTACCTATTAAAGTATGGCTATAGTCGTTTAGCTCTTTGTAATATCAGATAGGTGGAATTCCACCGTGTTCGGACGTCCTGAATTAGGACTAATTGACTAGGTTCCATCGATTGAAGCCTAAGGAATTCCGCACGCCTTTGTGGGCTTCCGTTAATATATATTGTAAGCCGGCGTACCCTATCGAGGGTGTTTGTAATATCCCCTTTCTGTCCTCGCTAGGTAGAAGCCTTCTGTAGCTTATCGGTCCACACTATATTCACTGTGTCGTTCTTTGGCTTTGCTTTGATCCGATATAGGAGCTTATTAAGGCTAAGCTGAATTATATACGCCATACACGGAATATAAATAATAGAGATGTCTGGATAGATCCGTTGGACCTTATTAAATATTGTCTTATTGTTTGACGTATTATTAGTGGTGATAGCCAGAATCTGATCTTTAATCTTATGTCTGTTAATAATAGTATATAGGGCTAAAGCAAGGTTCTCCCCAGTATGTGTACCCTCGAGGGGTTCGAAACCGAGTAGGATCTGCCTATATTCCCACTGTTTATTAAGGAAATACCCAGTGATAGCCATAAATGCCTAATGAAAGGGCGACGTCCAGCAGTCAAGTATAAGTAATAGCTTTGCGTCTGACGGAAGCATATTTAGTATGCCTTGCTGTTGGATTTGGACGGTGCTTTGAAGCTAACGAGCAAGGGTTTTACCCGTTTGGATAATAGGGAGGGAAGGGGCTTATTGGGTTAAGCGTAAAAGGTCTCGAAAGTGCTGGTTTTCGATAATCTGGAATAGTAGACGAAGGCTAGTGATTGTGACCAAAAGCTGCTTCTTCTAATCGTTTTCATCCTATACGTCGGGCGGGGGAGCGTATAGAGCTTAGTGATTCAAACAAAGGAGTATTAGTCTTACTTCTCTTTTACTTTTCTTTCACTTCTCTTTCACTTCTCTTTTACTTCTCTTTCACTTCTCTTTCACTTCTCTTTCACTTCTCTTTCACCTTTGTCTTACCTAGGTACGGATAGCCGCCTGGATATTTCTCTGTTTCAGCTTACCCTTTGGTAGGCATCTTTCTCTATGCCTTGTTATAATATTCGTCCCATTTTTAGGACTATGCGCGTAGATCTGGCTATAGTCCTTATAGGTAATGCATGGTCTACTAGTAGAGATCTCTGCGCCCTGTTCAAAGTGTGTCCAAACCTCGGATATTAAGCCCCTTTTATCCTACCGGGGATGTTCCGCTCGTGGTTTCTGCCCATATATTGTTGTAAGCCACTATTAGATGTATATAGCCTTATTTATATCGGTCCATAGGATATAGTTTCTCTTAGGTCCGACGCGTTCAAGGATCGGTGGGGGCTCGGTAGTAATAGGCGCGGTAGACTGGCTTTCAGGAACCGAGGAGGGTGGGATAGAGAAGCAGCAATCAGATAGAAGAGGGTCGATACTATCACTCGTGATAGAATCAAAGTGTTCAGATAAGGATCTAGCCATAATAACGCGAAAGAACGTAAAAGTAAGGGTGAAGTAGGGAGGAAGTGAACCATGGAATAAATAGCGGGTAGGACTATACACGCGTTAATTGGTTATAACGCGTGTTGAGCGGGTCTTTTGATCTGATGTCATTGGTCTAATCCTTAGGCACGGACCCATATACCTATTCTGCAGAATCAATCTCTCTAAGGCTGTGAAAGGATTAGTCTTTATCTTCACTACTCACGCAAATCAAATATATAAGCTCTTAAACTAGGAGATAAAGTAGAGATATATATAGATAATACGTACACAAAATATCATAGCTTAATATTGACATTTGGGTGAATTAAAAATTAAAGAAGAATCTCCAACAGAAAGTGGTAGTACACTTATCTACGGGAAATATATATTTCTGCTCTACACCACTAACATAGACACAACTACCCTATTATAGACGATAATAATTAGTCTTCTTTATGCGACCGATACAAAACGTACTAGTCTAGGTATAAACGATCATATTTCATATAAATACAGTAGGGAAGGATGAAAAAAGAGGGAATGGTATGCGTTTAGACCAGAACTAAGGTAGAAAACGGTAAATAAGCTAAAAATTATGCAAAAAGTTCAGGCTGAATCAGGCCAAATCAGGCCAAATCAGGCCGAAAATCCTAAATCAGGCAGGATTAGGTGTCCATGGGTTGCCCATGGGTTAACCCAACCCAACCCATGGACGGGTCAGGTTCCGCTGCCCAAGCGTGGGCAACCCATGGGTTGGGTCATGGGTCGAACCTTCTGCCCATGGACAACCCATGTCAATGTCTAATACTAACCCTAACCCTATCTTAATTAGTACCTCCGAATATATTTCAATAGCCGCTAGTAACTCTAATATTATTATCTAAGTAACCCTTATAAACTAATAATATAAGAGTCTTAAGGAGTTCTAAGAATAGATAAGAACTAATTAAGATAGGCCTTAAAAACTATAAGATAGGCTACTATTAAATATAGGTTACCTAATAGTACTAAATAATAGGGACTTATAGGCTTAGTTACTTAATAAGATATATTAATAGCCCTTAATAGTATATTCTAGATAAAATAAGATAAAGGCTCTTCTATCTATATAATATTTTTGGCTTAGATAGTCTACTAATATTAAATATTATATAGATAACTATTTAGTCTATAAGCGTATAAAGATATAAAGAGACTAATCACTAGGTCTATTATAACCTTTTCCCTCGCTAGACTATCTATAGTAATATATTATAATAGATTTCAGATTATTTCCTAAGGATAAATAAGGCTTCGATATAATATTTATAGTAGTTAATTAATTAAGTAGCCTATCTCCCTTTTATATTATAAGATAATTAGAGCGCTAGAGATAGCTTAGTTATTTATCTCTAATATTATATATTACTTTAGCTTACTAAACTTAATTATATTAGACTAAGAAGGCTAATTTATCTTAGAACTCTAAATAAAGGTCTACTAAATCTTAAGGATTAAGCGTAAGCTATTAATAATATATTACTTATAGATAAATAGCTAGAGCGAAATTATAAACTAATATATAATATAGCGACTTTATATATTAATAAATTAATATTAGGATAATTAGTCTAACTAGCTTCCGATAATAGATTTCGTTACTATAGCTCTATAATAGGATTCTACTAAGTAGTCTCCCTTCTTTATTAAGCGGGGATATAAGCTATAAATATCCTTTAACTAAGATATACCTACGGAACTATCTACGTCGCCTTAGTTAATATAGAATACTTAGGACTATATTTAGTAACTTTAAGAGGTCTAAAATAATACCTAAAAGGAGATTAAATAAGCCTAAGAGTATTAATACGCCTAAGCTAATAAATATCGCCGGGAAGTAGATTTTAATATTAATAATATAGTCTTTATTATTACTAGGAATTAGAAACTTACTTAGCTAAGTAAGAAACTCTCTAATTATTTTAGTAGCCCCTATAATATCCTCTTAAAGGAAGGTAATAGCTACTAACTTAACTCATTACTCTCTATTAAGATTAACTTAGTCTTTTCTCTAAATAAGCTCCGCTATACGGTAAGTTCGGATCCGCTTATAGGTTAGATCGCAGACCTAGCGTTATTAATAGAAGTTAACGACTAATAGAAATAGGAAATTAATAAAATTATAGACGTCCGACTACGCTATTAGAAGCTTTAATATAAGGCTAGGTAGATCGGAATTAAGGATAATAACTAATATCACGTAAGTAATTTTAAAAATACTCCGGATAAGCTAATAGCTTTTTATAAGCGTTATCTAACCCTACCTAGACCGCCTATATAGTTATCGATATAGTTAGACGCTACTTTAAATAATTACTTTATAGATAATTATCCTAAAGATAAAAAACTAGAGCCTCGGGGCGAGCCTCTTTAAAAAGGGGGACTATATAATATATAACTATCTTATAGCCTAAGGAAGGCCTAAGGGGAACATAATCTAAAAGGAGCCGTAGGTCTAACCCGATTAGGCATAGAAGTGGTTTTGTTTCGTAGTCACTCGTTTCCCTCTTTCCCTCTTCTTCTTCTTCCCTAGTTTAGTTGCTTCTGTTAATCATACACGAAGTCTTCTTCGTCCTGGTCGGGAACATGCACATTGACTCGTCGATTAATTACCGTACTTCCTGACGCTTGTTTGCTCTTAGCAGATTTGTCCTACATACATAAATCAGGTAATGTGTGGGAGATCCAGTGGGAGATCCAATAAGAGATCAAGTCTTTCATCCTTCGATGAATAAAAGGATATTTCCTTAATAGGAAACCTCAGGGTATGATATGATGATTGAAGAAGAATTAATTTTTTTTGTACAGAATTGCGGACATATTTATATCCAATCAACAATATTCTAGGCCCATATGAGACTTGCATTGTTTTAAGTCTAGGCCTGTCTTGCTTTGAAATCAATTATAGTCTAGGCATCATTAATAGTCTATCCATAGAACACCTTTTAATAGACCAATTATAATTAGGTGGCTTTTCGTATTTACCTGACCAATTATAAAGATCATAGTCTTCTTGAATGACTAAAGGTAATGACTAAAGGTAATACTGACAGTCCTTGATATGCTGACAAAGATAATGCTGACAGTCCTTAGATATGCTGACAGAATGCCACGTGCCATGGATGAGCTTACTCACTTATTCACCTAGTGACTTTGACTGCTGTCACGAGTTCTAGTAGGCAAAAACCGGCACAGACGATACACATATATAAGCGAAATCAAGTTATATAATATTTGTTCCGATAAGTATAAGCGCTGAAGATAATATATAAATTAAATTAGATTATTTTTATCTATTCTATTAAGTTTTATGGAGGGATTTAAAGTTACTATCCTTTAGCGGATATAGATAGTGTAAAATTCTAAAAAAGATTGGTGTTTGGTCCGAAATTCTTAAAGGGAATATAGTCTAAAGTATAGAGGATTAGCTTAGTTAAAGATATATAAGGTTATACCTATATTCAAGAATAATCTAACTAGACCTCATAACCGCCCGCGAGCCACCCTCTGAGGGCCGCCCACGGACCTGCAGTTTTGCGGGCGGAGGGCGGGCTCTACCTACCCGACCCGGTTAGCCCTCGAAATATTTTAAGGGCCGACAATTATAATAAATATATAAAGCCCTATAATTATATAAAATATACCAGTTTTAACTGTATTTTTGCGTATTTAATTTATAATAATAATAGGTAATTTTAGATAGCTATTAGAAATTAGGCTTATATATGCTTAGAGATATAGAAGAGAGATATATATATTATTTATCTAAAATAAGGATTGACTTTTATAACCTTTAAGAAGCTATAAGCGCTTTCGAACCCTTCCTAATTACTAATATTATATATTAGGTAAGTTAGGCTTACCCTTCTCTTTATACTCTCTTTACTTTAGCCTTATTAGCGAGGTTTACTATTATTATAATTAGGCTATTAAAACTAAGGGTTATATAATATTAATAATTAATACTATATTATTAATCTCCTTGTTATTATTAATTAGCTTAAGATAGGGAGTATTTAGATCTTTCTTCTCTTAGTTAGCCTATATCTCTTTATATAAGAGATAACTATTAATTAAAGCTCGTTAACTTTCTTTAATCTTAAACTTCGATATATATATAAACATTATATGATCTTAAATAATTAATAGCTTTAGCAAGCCTCTATAATAATAATAGATATCCTAGATAGAGTTAAAGAGACACTCTATATCTATCCCTATTATAGAAATTAAAAGAATATTATATATAAGGTTTATGAGAGCCAGAGATTAATACTAATAATCTTTCTAAAATATATAAGTAAGAGTTTATATAATACCTAGAATATAGGTTAGTAAAGGCTTGATAAGATAGATTTATTAACTTATTACTATTAAGGTACTTCTTAAGCTTATTAAATTCGCTAAATATTAAGGGTTAGGACCCTTTTATCTTATACTTTATCTTAAGCTCTAAAATAGCGACTATAAGTAATTAAGCTTTAGATATTAATTATATATCTAAATAATATTATTTATAGGACTAAAAGTAATCCTTAAGACTTAGTAAATTATACGCTAATTATTATTTAGATTCTCTTAGTCCATTCCTTCGAAAAATTAGAGCTTTTATTATAGCGAAAGAATTATACTAATTATATAGAGATTACTATTAATTATATTAGTTATACTATAATATTATAAAAGCTTCCTCTTTATTATTTTTAGAGAAGAAAATATAAACTACTTCTAAATAACCTTCTTCTATTTTAACGTACTGTTTAACTTTTTAAAATAAGCGAAGAGCTTATTATAAATATTAAAAATTAGATAAATACTAATATCCTTTATCTTTAAAAGAAATGTTATAAATTTAAAAAAAGGTTAGGTTATCTAAAGAAAATACTTAATTTCTTATTACTTCTCTTAACTTAATATAAAGTAGACCTAGTTATATTATAAATAAAACTTATTAAGGATTAATTAAAGCTATTTAGTATATTAGAGTATTAAAAATATTAAATTCTAGCGAGTTCGGATATCCTAAATTAAAATAAGCCTTAGTTCCTCCTTTTATAGATTATAAGATAACTTATAATATTATAGGCTTATGTTAATGTAGATAGTAAGGTTTCGGACCTCTATTATGATAAAAAAGTTAGTATAGTTAAGAAAATAAGATAGTAAGAGTATACTTTATTAAATATATTAACGATTTCTCTTTTTTATTACTTTATATAAAGAGAATAAACCTAATTATTAGACTAATCTATCTTTATATTCTTATTCTTTAGAATTATCTTTAACTTCCTAAGAAGATTATTTAAGCTAAGCTAAATAATATAAATAATATAAGGAAACTAAGTAATAGTAGAACTATTATTTAATTTAAGAGACTATAATAATTCTTAAATATTTAATATTAAGGTAGTATTATTTTATATATTATTACTTATTACTATAAGTACTTAATCTATAATTTAATACTATTAAAGGAGTTTTAAAATTATATCACTTAGATTTATACTAAAGTAAGATCTAGATAAAGATTTAAATCTAAGAGGAACCTCTTAATATTATTAATATTAATTAAGGAAGTAGCTAATAATAGCTATAAAGGCCTATCGAAATAGAGAAATCTAATAATCTAATATTAGTAAAAGCTTTACGTTTAGAGGAAGCTTCTAAAGAATAGATTATTACTATTTTTAAATTTACCCTTATAGCTAAGACCTTATTATAATTACTAAAGAAATATAGGGTTATATAAGGGTAAGTTAGGTAAAAATAACAATATTACGGAACTCTGAATATTTAATAAATTAGAAAAGAAAATATAATAAGATAAATAATTATAAAAGCTTCTATTCCTATACTTCTTATATAAAGATTATTATTATATTTAGTAAGTTCTATACCTATTAAATAGGAGTATTATAAATAAATAATTGAATATACTATATTTAATTATTTATATATACTATATTTATAAGTAATTCCTTAATATTAGCCTTCTGGTAAGTAGATTTATAATATATTAGATTAATTATATACCGATTTAGGGTAATCATTTTATACCGCCTACTTACTAAATAATTAAGGACTTTTTAGTATTAGCGATACTTTACGCTTAATTTTCTAATTTTTATATTAATAATTTAATTAAATTACTCTTCGTATATCGCTATACCGTTACTATCTTAATTAAGTTATTTTTTCTTCCTAAACTTAGTCTCTAACTACTAAGCGATAAAGTTATTCTTTAATATTTTAGTATAGAGAATAAATACTAATAATCGACTAAGACTAATATACTAAAGTAAAAAAGGAATTAAGGGTAAGGGTATTAAAGTAAGAAAACCGGAATTTAATACTAATTTAAGTATTTACTAGCTTCTAGAAATATTAGGTATTAAGAACTAATTATTTAAAAACGAGAGAAAAGTATTAACTAATTATTATTATATATTAATAAAGGATAGATATGTAAGAACTAAGATATTTAGGATATTATTAACTAAATAATTATTAATAAAGGATAATTAAAAAGGGAAAGAGAATTAGTTATTTAAAGAGATACTACTATAGAAACCTATAAGTCCTTATAAATAGAATTAGTGAATTACTTTCTTATATAGCTTAACTACTATCGAATATAGTATTAGTTAACCTACTTTAACTTATTATTCTCTTTATAATTAGTATTGGAATATAGACCAATGCTACATAGAAAGATCTACCCTTATATTCAACATATAAGACCAGATTGCATTGATCATGTGACCGGATTTTTTTTCTTTCTACAAACAGAATTTCAGACCACTTTCGGGGGTGCCTTCGGGCATGCCTTGCCCGCGGACTTCAACCATGGTCTTCGGATCTCGGTGAACAGACTTCGACCCTCGGTCCCCTTAAGGATAGGCGGACCACTTTCCTTTAGGGGTAAAATGGTCCACCTTTGCGCATGCATAGCCTGATCCTGCGGGGATGCCTTCGGGGTGGCTTAGACCGTCGATCCTTGACATCATTCTTTTCGCTTTTCTTCGGTTCCCTTCTCTGCCACCTTCATTATGTTGCTGCCTAGTGTCTGTACGTCATTTGTATGTCATTCTAGACGTCATTTCTAGGCTATCCTAGCCTATAAATACGTCCTTCTTTTCTAGCAGAGATAGAATCAAGTCATTTCCACTTTCCTGAAGTCATTTCCACTTTCCTGAAGTCATTTTCCACTTTCCAAAGTCATCTCTATATTCTTCCTTTGATCCTCAGGACTGTGGTTCTGCCTTCGTTTAGGCTATATCTGCCTATAGCCTGTCCTACGACCTTTGACCTTCTTCCTTTGTCTGTCACTGACTGACCTAGCCGGACTAAGGTTGATCCCATGGTCTTAAGGGGCCACGAAGTGCTTCGTGGTAGCTTTCCCCTTATAGCCCGACAAGTATTTCCAGTAATTAATTAGTTAAGTAAGCGGTTAGTCTCTCTTTTATATTATAAGACCATTAATATATTAAAGATAGCTTAGTTATTTATCTCTAATATTATATATTACTTTAGCCTATTAAACTTAATTACATTAGACTAAGAAGGCGAATTTATCTTAGAATTCTAGATAAAAGTCTACTAAGTCCTAAGGATTAAGCGTAAGCTATTAACAATATATTTTTATAGATAAATAGCTAAAATAAGATTATAAACTAATATATAATATAGTAACTTTAAATATTAATAAATTAATATTAGGATAACTAATTTAATTAGCTTATAATCATAGATTTCGCTATTATAGCTTTATAATAAAGTTTTACTGAGAGATCTCCCTCTTTTATTAAGTAAGGATATAAGCTATAAATATCCTGTGACTAAGATATACCTATAAAGCTATCTATATTATCTTAATTAATATAAGAAGCTTAAGACTATATTTAGTAACTTTAAAAGGTCTAAAAGAATATTTAAAAGAAAATTAGATAAGCTTAAGAGCGTTAATATACTTAGGCTAATAAATATCACTAAGTAGATTTTAATATTAATAATATAGTCTTTATTATTATTAGAAATTAGAAACTTAATTAGCTAAGTAAAAAACTCTTTCATTAATTTAGTAGCCCTTGTAAGATTCTTTTTTAAAAATATTATAGCTACTAGCTTAACTTATTATTATCTATTAAGAATCAACTTAGTCTTTTTTTTAGATAAGCTCTATTATATTATAAGTTTTAATCTACTTATAGATTAAATTATAGATCTAGCTTTATTAATAGAAGTTAATAACTAATAAGAATAAAAAGTTAATAAAATCATAGATATCTAACTATATTATTAGAAGCTTTAATATCAGGCTAGATAGATCGCAATTAAGAATAATAACTAATATCCTACAAGTAATTTTAAAAATACTCCGAATAAGCTAATAGCTTTTTATAAGTATTATTTAGTACTACCTAGACCGCCTATATATTTATTAGTATAGCTTAATATTACTTTAAATAATTACTTTATAGGTAATTATCTAGATAATAAAAAACTAGAGCCTTAGGGCGAGCCTCTCTAAAAAGGGAGACTATATAATATGTAACTATCTTAAGGCCTAAGGGAGGCCTAAGGGGGAACGCAATCTGGAAGGAGCTATAGGTCTAACCTAATTTAGGATAGAAGTAGTTTTATTTCGTACATGCTCGTTTCCCTCTTTCTCTCTTCTTCTTCTTCTCTAGTTTAGTTACTTTTATTAATGATACACAAATTCATCTTCGTCTTGGTCTGTAACACTTACTAAGTCTAAATTATCTGGATACCCTCTTAATTTACGTACGAATTAGGTCCGAGACTTGCTTATTATACTGCGGGGTAATTCTTTACCGCTAGTCCTTAGTATTCCTTTACATTTAGGTTATTCGAAAATATATAGAGTCGACTTAGTCCGAAATATAGGACTGACCTTACACATCTTCGACCACGCCGATCCTATATATTTCGGACTATATCTCCTTTAGGAATTTCGGGCTAAATGCTAACCTCTTTTGGAATTTCGGACTATCTATACCCGCTAAAGGGCAGCAACTTTAAACCACCCTATTAAATTTAATAAAATAGATAAAGATATTCTAGCTTAATAAATTATATCTTAGACGCTCTAGTTTATAGGGAAGAATATAATAAAATTTAATTTGCTTATATAAGCGTTTCTTTTCAGCCAGGTTTTGCCCACTAGACAGTGCTGCTCTATGATCTTCCAGAACCGTCGCGACATAACGTCACAGAGATAGTCATGTGAAAATCCGCTCTAGAACAAGGCACAAATGACGTCATGGTGTCATTCTCGGGGTTTCCTAAGGCCGAAATCGGAACAGTAGCCTTAGCAACTCAATGTTCACCATAATTAAGGACCTCCAAGAAAGCGCAAAAGAGGCTGGATCCTGCAAAGGGCGGGTGCAAAGTTTAGCTGAACTCTATCTACGTAGGCCTGTCAAGCTAGAACGGTCCCGCCCGTAGTCTAGATCCTCTTTAACGCTTTGAATTCAGTTGTGAGTAATAAGACTTTCCAATTTGTCTGAAAACGTACAGAACGATGACGACACAATTATGCTCTGTTAGTTGACTTTCCAGCAGCTACCAAAGTAGCGACAACCAATTGTGTAAGGACGTTTTATACTTGGTTCGATCTATTTATTGGAGATTCATGACGAAAGACCTTCTGGATACCGAGGCATGTACTCTGTTCTCGTCCGTATATATCTTCGAATGGGATTCACTCAGTTCAGGTTTAAGCACAGCAAGCAACTTATAAGTGATCGCCATGAAATTGCTGACGACATTGAAGCTGTTTCCTGTATTTATTGCATGCCTCGGGGTGTGCAGCCACGCTGATGGTTCTCCCGATGAACGAGATACCCTGCAAGGGAGAGCTGCAAGACTGCAACGAGACTCGCTGACCGCGCCGTCTCCATTGCTTTACGGACGGGCATTTCCCAATGCACCCAATGGTTACACGCCGGAGGGCGAAACTTGTCCTGCAACTAAACCATTCGTCCGCAATGGATCAATGTTGTCGGCGAACGAAACCGCATGGCTGCAACTGCGACGTAACGTTACGGTGGACGCGATGAAGGACTTCCTGGGTGGACTAGACTTCGGCTCCTTTGATGCATCTTCGTATGTCCAGCAGAACACTGCCAATGCGACTGCACTCCCAAATATCGGGATTGCTATATCGGGCGGTGGTTATCGATCGCTGATGACTGGCGGTGGCGCTCTGCAGGCCTTTGACACTCGAACACCCAACAATTCCGGCCAGCTGGGAGGCGTTCTGCAGTCGGCAACTTATCTCGCTGGGCTAAGCGGGGGTAGCTGGCTGGTAGGATCTATCTATCTTAATAACTTCACGGATGTCACATCGCTGCGAGACAGCGAAACAGTATGGCTGTTCCAGGATTCTGTCTTTGTCGGCCCAACGGAGAGTACGGACTTTTCTATCACGACGCCCGAGTACTACTCGGAGTTGGAGGATGCAGTGAGTGGAAAGTCTGACGCTGGGTACAACACCACGATCACCGATTACTGGTAAGAAAGGTCTCTCTGCTGGGTATATCCTTCGTGGATAATAGTACTAATCTGATAAGAAGGGGTCGGTCGCTTGCGTACCAACTTATTAATGCCACCGAAGGTGGTATAAGCTACACCTGGTCCTCTCTTGCCCAAGGCAATGATTTCCTGAACGGAAATATACCTATGCCCATTGTCGTCGCGGATGGCAGAGCTCCAGGGCAGGTCCTCATACCCGACAACACGACCGTGTTCGAATATAATCCGTGGGAACTTGGAACGTTTAACCCGCCTTTAGAGGCCTTTGTTCCTCTCCAGTTTCTTGCATCCAACTTCTCAGCCGGGACACTTTCAGAAAGTCGAAAGTGCGTCAGCGGATTCGACAATGCCGGATTCGTGATGGGCACTTCATCATCGCTATTTAACCAAGCATTCCTACTAATCAACACCACTGATGCACCTCAGGCATTGAAGGATTCCCTTAACGATATCCTAGGCACACTTGGAGAGGAAAATGTGGATATCGCCGTGTACGAACCCAACCCATTCTATCTATATACCAACGAGTCCGAGTACGCCAATTCCACCATTTTGAGCCTGGTAGATGGCGGAGAGGACCTTCAGAATATTCCTCTGGAACCTCTCATACAGCAGCAGCGCAATGTAGACGTGGTACTGGCGCTGGATTCGTCTGCTGATACGAGCACACGATGGCCTAACGGCACCGCCATGGTCGCCACGTACGAGCGCAGCCTAAGCTCACTTGGCAACAGCAGCGGCATCGCATTTCCGTCTGTACCGGACCAGAACACCTTCATCAACCTAGGACTAAATAACCGCCCGACGTTCTTTGGCTGCAACAGCTCCAATATCACTGGCTCAGCGCCGCTAATTGTATATATCCCGAACGCGCCGTATATCTACCAATCCAACGTGTCCACATTCGACCTGGAGTACAATATTACTGAGCGTGATGCTATAATTGAGAACGGCTACGACGTTGCCACGCTGGGTAACGGAACTATTGACTCCGATTGGCCGACTTGTCTAGGCTGCGCGATTCTCAGTCGCAGTCTGGAGCGTACCAACACTGCGGTCCCCGACAGCTGCACCGCGTGTTTCCAGCGATACTGCTGGAATGGTACGACGAACAGCACCGATCCTGGCGCTTATTATCCTGACTATAAGCTATCACAGTTGCACATCGATAGCACCGCGGAATAATTTCTCCTTTCCGGCTAGGATCTCGTCGGTGTGATTGTCATGTACTGGTACTTTTGTTCTTATGTGCTTTGTATATCTAATTTTGCTTGATTCTATATATTGGATATATCGCAGCTCTAGCAACCAACTATCTAATGCCAAAATGATTTTCTTCAAGAGGCCGAGCAATTGATAGTGATGACCGTCTCGTGCGGTCAATTAGTTAGGTAATTCTAGAATGCTTCAATAAAAGGGATAACATCATAACAAGATGAAAGAAGTCATTCCAGCTGAATTCTAGCATAATTAGCGCATTTACCTATGGAGCCGAACAAGGTTAAAATGCGGGGACAATTCCTTGTGCCCAAATGCTGAGCAATTTTCCCGACATATACTCCTAGATTGGACCCGGATATAGAACTTGCTTTTACAAGGGCTAATGGCGTGTACTTCCGCGGGTTGTACTGCACAGTCCTCCGCTTCGAGTATATTACAGCAGCGCACGAACGCAAGACTCACTTCTGGATAGCTATGGCTTTGATGGACATTGGCGCGGCAGAGACGAAGATTCTCCCTACGTATTTGCCCACTGTATATGGCTCGCATTTTGACATAACCATTGCGGATCGAACAGAGCCCACGCACCTCGTCGCATCTCCTGCAGCGGAAGGGTTCGGGAATAGCGTCCGCTCATTCCCTCGTCGTATGTGCTTTCACTATTTTATTATCCTGTTGATGCGTTATTTATTCGCTTTGCAATAATTGATTGTCTGTGATTTCCAAGGCTCTTGGAGAAGACAAAGGTATCCTAGCTAGAATTTGGCACACGTTATACTGTAGTAAGATCCCGCAGTCCTATACTTCCTATGGGAAGGGCATCATATCTGGATGAAATGGGTGCCCAGGTAAGGTTCCTTGGAGACGAAAATTTAATGATATACTCACTCCACAACACCTGCGCAGCTTCCCGCGCTGTCACGCCCCGCGACTGGTACAATTGTTTCACTTAGTTCCTTCACTGCAGGAGATGCTCAGGGTACCATTTGTTCTTGAGAGGGGGTGCACTTGTACTGAACAACGGCGCCACGGAAAACTGACATAACACGTGTTCTCAATCGATTGATGTCCATATTGTAGTGGGAGAACTGGTGACATAATGAGCCTATGTGTGGCCTCAGGCATGATTTAATGTCTGCAGTGCATAGTACATCTCCAGACACACTTAGAGGGAGATAAGTTATCTACCTAATTCATTTAGGATTCACCCAATTTCTTCTATCCATAATATAGTATTAAGATTATCCCGCACGGCCGCAATAGGGCATCAGACGGCCTCATCTAGCATCCTCTACACCAGACAGGCAGTGTGTGTGTGTGTGTGTTATCCAGTCTGCATCGCCAGACAGCCATCGAGCCGCTCCCATTTCAATATGTATTTTGGCATTGCGCGAGATTTGGCCCTCTTTCCCGGCTTTCTACACCCACACTGGCGGCTGTGCGACCTAACCAATTGTGGCACCAGATAAGTGAGTTGCAATCTAACGACCCTCCAAATTAGGCGGACGACTTTGTTTGTCAGGGAAGCGTGCCCATTCGACTAATGCGGGCGTCCTCACAATAGCGCACTTCGGAATCCACGTTCCTCAACACGGTCTACCGGAGCCTGCTCCATGGGGAATCCAGCCTTTTTAATGCGGTCTCATTATTGCACCATATTCACGAGTGAGCCACAGTAGTGCTCTTTGCTTGCATCTAAGGATTCGTATAATTGTTTGCTATATTCTGTCTATGTTGCGTTCTTTGGGTCCCCAAGCCTCGAGCTAAAGCTAATTTCGGCGGTGCGGGATCATTGACTTGAAGCTACTGAAAGGCACATCCAACCTGACGATGCATCAAGCATCTACAGTCGATCGCCGGAAGTTCCTAAGGACACTTTGTCGTAGGACTTGATGCCTATTATCCTTCCTGTCCGACATGACCTCCCCGAAATGAATACATTAGATCACCAGATTGCCATGGCACGGGGATCTACCATTGCTTTGGAGACTACCAGGACGCGTATACGATCCTCGAAGTCCAGGAAACGATTGTCACTTTCAGAACTGAAAGAAGAGAGAGTTCGCCAGCGTGACGAACAAGAAAATGAAAATCGATTCTATCGATCTTGTTTCGAAAACCTCCACCAACTTTTACTATCCACAATACAGGACATACAGGTTCTCGCATTACAATACCATTTTGAACCAGAGACAAGCCCAGTGGGGAATGAACACATCCATCAGGCAGTCGGGAAGCTCCATGCAGCTGTGAATCGATTCAGACTTGAGGAGGCTCAAGCAGAACAGGAGTGGAAACAATACTGGAACCCCTTTCGAATTTGGAGCTCTACAGTGCGTTGGCTCTAGTACTGCTGAGTGTGCTTGAAGGCTCTCCATGAATTATAGTTCATAATACGGGGGAAAGATTTCGTCATTCTTTTCGGCTCAGTTGACTCCAGTATTTAGTAGCTTTGGCGTTATAACAATAGACATTGAAACGCGTGCATTCGGAATGTCAAGTTCAAAGACCCATAATACGACAGCCTTGTCGTTGTTTCCTCTTTGAACGGTCAACGATAAACCTCGGAGTCGTTATGCAGAGACTACTGCTTGCGGGAAATCTTATTATCACGGAATAATAAGAAGAGATGAATGCCTGTTCCACTAATTTCAAGTAACAGTGGAGCCAGTAAGTTCATTGTGCTTACTGACAAGACGCTCTTCATGGTTTCAGGATAGACGCAAAAGCTGCTTTTTGTCAGCTCTCCAGAAACGTGTTCTCTGGGCGGCATCGTTCATGTATCTAGATACTAACATGAAGGAAACAGTGCAAACATTCAGATAAACTCGAGACCTATCTAAGACCATGTATATACTAACTAAGCATGCTCGACAAGAGCCGGAATGCTCGGCAGGTTTGAGCAACGACATTATCCACATGGCTTTCCCAACTATGCTGTTAGAGGTACTGTACATCCCATCAACCATTCTCTGTCGACTGAACCGCTTCGAATATTTCTTATTCAATTCCACGGCTAACTCCAAGTACCTGTAGCTGACTCTCCCTCGGGCTTGAGACAGAAGCCCCCACTTACACACCACACTCATTCACGAAATTGGCTTGACCAATACACACTGAGCAACTCTTCTCTTGCCCCACTGCCAAGGCATTAGCGGAGATAAATTAAATGAGGGACATCAGTAAAATGATATGTATGGTCCTGTACCTTGCCATTACATCCTACGCTTTGACCACTGAGCAATAACCTTCATGGCCAATGTACAGTGCGTCTCGAAACCAGTGCCACCACCTACACTCTTCAGCCTGTGGAGATTATCCCTCTATATATTGGGAATTGCGGCGGAGTATTTTGATAATCTATGCTAGTCAAAGGCTGTTGGTGGAGAATATCTGAATCCTGCGAATCCTAGCTGTAACCCATGGCTGAAACTATCATAACTCGTCTGAGGTAGCTCCCCATCGCCCTTTTGTTTGGTTCTTAGGAAGACGCAGCGTTTTCAAGATCTCTTGTACGGCAGCATCCTGGCCGGGATAAGTTTGTAGCACAGAACTAATCTGCTTGGCTTGCTGCGAGATGCGAACCCCTTCGCGTTCCTGATTCAGTACGCTCCGCAGTGCAGCTGCCAACTCCCCGTTGGCTATGAACGGGGCATGGGCTCTGTTCACCCATTTTGCCGATGCCTAGCCACTCAGCCTGGACTGCGTAGTCGTAATCGTTTTGCCATTTAGGTAAGAGTAACTGGGCAATACAAGATATGGTCTCACTGGTCAACAATGACGCGATGCCTGCCGGATTCAGTTGCAACTTGCGCTCCGACGATGCGATATATAAGATATTGCGTCAACTACCGAATGGACGTCACCTGTTCGAGAGTCTTCTGTCTGGTTTCTGATATTCCACAAAGCCTGGAGATGCTCGTATTCCAGTAGAATGGGAAGGAGCGCCTGCGCGACTTCAGTTGCATCGTCTTTTGTGAGTCTCTGTAGGTCATTAGTAGTATAGGTCGTCGGGAATCGAGCCAGCATTTTAAGCAGTCTTGCCAGCGTTGGTCTCGACCGGTTAGTGACGGTGCCAGCGGTATAATTGGTCCACATGCTATGACGTTAGGGGGAACGGATATAGGATACTCGATTTCGAGGGAAGAAGTGATGAGCACTGTGACTTCGTCTCTGTACCAATCGACAAGATTGACGGGGTTGGCCACACCATGATGTTGTCGGCATGATTTTAATCTGCGTAAATGCGACGAGAACACCATTGTAAATGCCCTTTGCAGCCACAGGTAGGCATTGTACGAAGCAAGGTACCAGGACAAAGGGGACGAGAATCCAGAGCCAATGCTTTAGCCGTGTTAGTGCCAGGACTTAAGTGCATGAATATCTGGTACTCACCAGGGAAACTCTCGAATCATTTTCCCCGCTGGCTGCTGTGTTACGAGCACGTCGCGTAAATTACTCGTAGATAGAATCATATATTGATAGCCCAGTTGCAGCACCGCATCGTTTGCCTGTCTTAACATTGGGTCGATCACAACCAGTGTTGGATCGACCGTCTTGATCACGTCGAGCATATTGCGATACATTTCCAGATACTCGGTCCCATTCCACGGTACTAGGGAGGTCGGTAAATCTTTTCGCGAAGCTGCAGCGCCGCGGAAGCCAGCGGGGTGTGATAGACCCGATAATCGATACTCTTCCAATTCAAGCCGCTTCGCATAAGGGGTTCCATTCAGAGGATGGAACCTGACTCGGGACAGGCCCGTAGGTAAATTTGATACCTCATCTCTTAGTTCCGGGAAAGACGCGAAATGAATATCCACTAAGGGATATCGAATGAGCGACTGGCATGTCGCTAAAAAGGCCTTGGACTGCTCGTGATCAGAATTGGTGAGGAACAGCACTTTCTGATCGGCGTTTGGATAGAACACGTCCGAACCCCACGAGAACGGAGATTCTATACAATAAGCAAGTTTGATAAATTTGAGAAGAAGAAAAGATATAACGAGCCAGGGCATCATATCGTGCATAGTCGATCGAGATAAGTCTGACGATTGTAAGGAATGCCGTGGCTGTCAATTATTATGAGGCTTGTGGGGCTTAGACTTTGTCAGCACGTATGTGTGTGTATTGGAAGGGGCCCCTGGGGGCAGCCCGACTACTTAACTGGTTAAACTAGTTAGAACTATAAGCGTCGTACCCGAGATCACACGACCCATGTGAGAGTAGTCCAACAGATTTTTCTAGTGTCACGTGAGGCATTCTAAGGTCGATAGAGTAGTTAATGTCTGGGGATGCGCTTTTGAATTTACGGTTTTGGAAAATACACGATTTTTATTGAACTTGAGAGATTTTCACCGTTAGTCAAGCCGATTCCGAGAATGACTTTAACGCCAGCCCCGATCTCTCTGAATTACTTCATAAAGTGGCATTGCCTTCTTTACGTTGACCCATTCCCGAATATCTCCTACGAAACATCGAGCGATACCCATTTTATTTCCTTTAGCCGATGAAGAATCCTGGATCTTGATCCTTGTAGGCCTGCTCAAGGTCAAGGCTACTCTCGAACATCACGTCACATACTTGTCGGAAAGCTGCCTTGAGAGTGTCATCGGTGACGTTTGTCGCCTGCCACTCACCGTACTCCTTGACAGCTTCATCCCTGGGTCCAGGAATCTCGAGTAGGCTCATAGCATTCGAGTCAACAGTCGTCTTGGTAATGGACATGTCCTGCCCTGGAGCGGACGATAAGGGCAGAACATTGATGTTGATGGGAGGATACGGTACTCCGCTCCTAAAGGTAGGGCCGTCTTTGCCCTTGCCTCTCTCTAGTTTCTGTTACTCTTCTATATATAGATCTTCACGAACCGCTTCGGCGACGTCTTTGTGCGACTCTAGGGTGCCAACTTTTTTAACGTAGGTAACTAGACGCTTTAAATAGTATGTCTTGAGTTAATTAATAGAACTTCTTCTCTAGCAGGTCTAGCCAATAACAGGGGCCTAGTAGTATATCAACGAAGAGTATTATTTTAAATTATAGATACTACGCCAAACTACATAGGGGGTCAAAAGTCTGTTTACATATCTGAATTTATACCCACCCCCCTTTTCCAATTAAACTTCACCACCCCATATCTCCACCACTATGAGGTCTTTCGGCATCGAAATTAGTGGTAATCGGCCGCGTGGAGCTGAGCTTTCAGAAACCACTCGTGCTGCTATTGTTTATGCCCTTGAACTGGGTGGAAAACCCACCCAAATTGCAAAAGATCTACATGTGTCGCGTCAAACTATCTATAACACCAAAAACCACTTCCAAAAGCATGCACACGTCAAAACAAACCCCCGATCAGGCCGCCCACTGAAGCTTACCCCCTCTGAGCGTCGATATATGTTCCGTCTAGTACGCCGCAGCCCTACAATAAGCTATAAAGCCCTTTTGATTAATACCGACTTTAAAGTATCAAAATCAACATTGAAACGCGTCCTAAAGCGCTGCAATATCCGCAAATAGGTTAGCAAGAAGCGTATCTTTCTTAAAAAGCATGATGCAAAAATTCGACGCGCCTTTTGCCGAAAATGGGGTAGTGTGCTATATTTTGATGATATGATCTTTTCCGATGAATGTTCCGTCCAACGCAAGTCAAATTCTATCCACCAATACGTATTCTCATTTAAGAAAAAGCGATACAGGAAGGATCTTGTGAACCTTATGAATTATGGCAAAGATATCCGGCAGATGGTTTAGGGATCTATCTGGCTTGGTGGTCGCTCAAAGTTGATGATTATGGAACGCGATGCTTTTTCGAAAAAGAACGGCTACACCACGAATTCATATCTTAATACCCTCGAGGAAGCGCTCCTACCTATGTACGAGCCTAGCACAATATTCCAGTAAGATAATGCGCGTATCTACGTGGCAGAAATTGCAAAAGAATGGTTCGAAGAGTATGGGATATGGGTAATGGAATGGCCGCCGCATTCGCCTAATTTAAATCCTATTGAGAATGTCTGGAACTTGCTAAAATTAAAGCTATTCGAGCTTTATCCACAGCTTGCCCAGCGTGGGCGTTCTAAGATGGATTGGAATGAATTCCGTAAAGCCCTAGTCATCGCATAGGATAGCATTGATCAGGCTAAAATTGATAATTTTATCAGATCTATGCCTCGCCGCATTGCCGCGGTACGAAAGGCAAAGGCCTGGTATACGAAATACTAGATAGTTATCATATGCATCCAGTTTGAATTGAATATCTTTTAAAATGGTGGAGAAATTAAAGAAAATAAAATGGGAAGATAGAGGCGAAATTGGTGTGTACACAGACTTTTGACCCCCTATGTAGCTTCTGCTAAAGACGTTCTGCTCAGTATCTAGCAATACGTCTCGATTATCGATTATCCTCTTTATAATAGAATGTTTCCCTTTTTTCTCACCTTTTCGTCCACCGGCTAGAGATCGGCTATCCTATATAATTGAAATAGATACCTAGCCGAAGCTTTTTCCCCCGACGAAACAGACCCGACTAGATCACGAGTTATTTTTCAATAGCAGTCCAAATTATAACGGTGTATCGAATCGCTTAGTAATATATCACGATGGGAACGATCGTTAACTATGTCATTAGCTCTCACCCGTTGGTTGCGAAAACCCTTTCGTCGAAGGACGCTTTCTAGTTTATCCTCCAAGAAGAGCTACCAGTGGGCACTAGGGGCCAGAACGAGGTCTTCATCCGTGTCCTTAGCCACAACCCGAATATTAATGATAACGCGCCACTCAATTGAAAGTGTATACAGATCGGCGGGTCCTCATCATAGGCTCTTCCCTCTTCCTACGCGGATAACTAGAGCAGTCTGAGGGTATCTAGCCGAGGCTGGCTTGCCAACTCAGGTACATTCAGAAGCCCACGGGATGGGGAAGGGCTGTAGCTAGATCGCGAGACGTAGGGGCTGCCGATGTATCCGGGGGTTGGGGCATACTGCGAATTCCGTTCCGATGGCTCAAGATCTTGGGTCTGAGGTATACAATCGATGTAATACGGGCTTTAATACGGGCTTTAATACGGGCTTTAGATCATCTTAGCCATATTGAAAGTCCTTCAAAAGCTTACGTTAATTGAGTGGGGATCAATGGACGCTTCCAGCGAATGATAATTGCAACAGATGGAGGAGCCATGAAACCAAAAAGCTTGATTTCCTCCCTTGGATAGCTTTCCCAGTACTTAACACAGCCTTCTATGATATGCAAAACGAGCGTGGGCGAAGGCTGCGTGCAATCTGGAAGACGAAATGAATGGTGGGCGTTCTTGCCAGATCACCAGAACTTCCATCTTGTTTGTTCAATTTGCACGGATAATTAAAAAAATCCGAATCTGAAATTTCTACGAGGTTCCATGGAATGTTACGACATGAGGACAACGACTCATTTATTACTGCCAGCCGTTACAATACAGGCAGACAGGGGTACTGTGGAGTAGTGACTAAATTAAGATTTGGGGGTTTCGGGTTAGGGTTCGAGAAACAATTCGTGAGTGTGGGGTAAACTGATTTCGAATATTGCTGTATTGCCTCCTGTTTTCTGTCTAGACCTTGACATAGGACGCCTATTGGACACCCTTAGGTAGACCTAGACACGGGCCGTGTACAGACACCAAAATTTGTCTATGCCTATAGATAAATGTGTCCCTAGGAAAGTTTAGGGATGTCCTTAGCAATTCCCGGCTTATTCGTATTCGTAAATTTTAGTACCCTACCTATTCGTGTGCACCCGTACCTCAAAGCAAGAGCGTTCTTAGGTCACGATGGAATGCCCCACACATCTTCGGTACGCGAAGCGAGTAAACCCCTCCAAATTGCGATGTTTGAAAACCTCATTGGATATCATAATGGCACAAAATCTTCACCGACTCCGAGATGAGATAAGGCTTCGTACGAATGCGGGAGGTCGGGCTTCAGACCTGTCTCTTGAAATAAGCACATTAGCCACGAGCAAATTTGAGGCCACGAGCAAATTTGAGGCCACGAGCATATTTGAGGCCTTTACCAAACCGTTTTGGTGGCGTCCAAGCGTGCCGGGGCCGAGTTTGTATCTTGCCCGGCGGATTCTCGGATATTTCCACGTAGGCTTATCAGGAGTCCACCAAAGACCTAAGGTTGTCTAATTGTGGCCTCGACTGGGTTTCCTGCCTCCTTCAAGGGTCTTTTTGCGGACCAAATCGTACGGCAGTGAGGGCACCACCCTCAGCGTGTGCAGCTAAAAGTTCAGCGTGTGTTGACTAAGCCCTAGGGGCGCCGGCGCTTTTACGCTGAGCTGTAGTAATAGAAATTAGTCAACACACGATGAACTTTAGGTAATAATCTATGCTCAGGATTCCTAGGGTTTATTTAAGATATACTAAACTTATAATTAATATATAGATATAGATAATAAAGAAAATGAACGTGAAAAAAGAACACAGGTGTGAAATATAGAGCTATATATACATAAAGGTGCTCATAACTCCTAGGTGTTGCTAAAGTAGGATTACTGTATAAAAAGACTCATTATTTTCATAAAGCTCGGCGTGTGTCGGAGAACGGGCATATAGTAAATCCGGATTAGTCAACACACGCTGATGGGAACACTTTAGCTGCACACGCTGAGCTGGTACCTCCCGCGGCAGTGATTAGCGGCCAAGCCGACTTAATTACGTAAGGATATAAATTGCCTAACTCCCAGACAATGTAGTACGCTCCCGATAACGACGTTTCATTGAAAACTATAATGACTAAAGATCAATTAGAGGTCGTGTTCACAGAACATTATCTACCATCCAAAGGCTTCGGTGTGAAGGGTAATAACATCTGCTTCGCCCCTCAGCACTCTGCTCTGAGAGTCGGCCACTGCATTCCCAAGATCCAATGTGAGACTCTCTGGTCCACAGCCTTGGATTCGAAGTCAGCACATATTGCAAAAATGCGGCTTGCGATCTGGAAGTGACTTACCAAAGACAAATATTCTCCGGTCGCTGAGCAGAGGAGGGAGAAGCTCAGGCAGACAGGGTCGCGTGTAGTGTACAATCCCAATGTCCGGCACTGTTTTCACTTCTGGAATGCTGCTAGATTTGAGTCCTTCCTCCTGAGGAATATTATCTTTGTCCTGTGGAGCAACCGTCTCCACGGATTCTGTGCCGGGAACATCCTCACCAATTCGGTCTTGGCCTGTGATATAGAAATCAATGTGGAGAAAGTCGGGCTCCATCATCATAGAAACTTGCTTTAGCTTCTTCGAGACCCATTGTGTGTGGCTCAGATGTCGGACCATCCAGATGAGGCGGATGCTTTTCACCACACCAGAGCCTTCCTGGACGGCCTCTGCAGCATGCATAATATGAGGAATGCATGCCGATATACCACTCCCACCACCAACAAACACAAGGGAATCGTATAGCGAGGGCAAATTCTCGACAATTCCACCATATGGTCCGTCGACATGAATGGTTACAGGCTGGTCGCTGTGGTTGACCACGGATTTCAGCAGGTTCTGCGTCAAACCCCGTTGTGCTCGGATATAAAACTCCATCTCTTGCATGTCAGATTCATCTTTGGTAATCTTCCCACTTGGAAGATTAGCGATTGTGAATGGATGGTTCTGAAGAGCTGACAAGTGGGGCATTCGGAGCCAGCAATGCTGACCCGGCTTCCACTTGAGATCCGTTGGAACCAAAAGCGTCACACAGATGGTATCACCTGGAAGGCTCTGGAGTGTGGCCGAGAAGCCCGAAAACCAGTTGCGGTGCACATTGAAAGTCTGCCACTTGGTGAATAAACGCGCACAGTTTTGAAACAGCCAGATTGCAAGCGTCGCCCAAAGATATGCCCAAGAGTCCTTCTCGTTCCCGGTATGCCAAAACAGAAGACCAAGAAAGGCGATATATAGAGGGATATGAATCCGGTAGAACAGGTTGTAGAAGCGATGCCGAATGATTGGCACAGATAGCACGGCGAGTCCCACAAGCATTCCAAGAGGAGGAACCCCAGTATACTGTTTCCATTTCATTAGCGCGGATAGCATATAATCAGACTCGAGTGAATACCGACCTCAGAACCGCCAGGCCTATAGAATTGCGCCCGGAGGCCATCTGCCCCACAGGTCTGAAGGGGAGTAACGATGAAGGGCACAGTGTGAACAATGGCAAGAAAAAGACATAGATAAGAGGCCCATCGATGAAAAATATTGAGCTTTTCGTGATTGATGCCAGTCAGACATGTCACAAGATTCACTTTTCCCGCTAGGGCCACAATTACAGGCATCAGGGCCGTTGACATTAACCCTGTGCGCACTGCTAGCGGCGGTGAACCGTACCCTCGGCGCTCGCGATAATAAGGATGCACGAGGAAGGTCATGAACAGAAAGAACAGCCATGTGAAGATCCCAAATACCAGCATGCCAAGTCTTGGAATTCCCCAACATGCCGCAGTCTCGCCTCCCACAGACCTATAACAGATGGATCGTGAGAGGGCAAGAATCTTGTGAGCAGTCGCACCCAAGAGATTGACGGGCTTCCGAGGCTTTCGGTTCCTGTAAAGGCAGAACATGTGGGCGGCTATGCCCACGCCCAGAATAGCGAGATAGTACCACGTCGTGTAGTGACCGTAATCGAATTGATGGGCGTAGGATACGGCATTTTGGGATGCTTTAGCGGCCCTCTCAAAGGCTAGACAAGCATCAGTGTTGCAAAATGGGTTTGAAAGTGGGAGATTCGTGGTATTTCCCGACGACTTTGTGACTCATACAAACAGCCCCAGTGTAGAGGGTGTCGTTCGTTGCAGTCTCAGACATCATTTTGCACGATAGCGATGGAGGATGTGATCACTGGGTAAAGCCATGAGCAGGTCCGGGCTTTCCAGGTAGATTATGTATTATTTCCACGAAAACGAAAGCTGGATAATTCTAGATCATCGAGCGAACTAAGTTCACAGACCCAAATCTGTGGATACCCAAAGCGCTCTAGAAGCCCCACTATCGTCACCGGGATAGGAAACCACTCACTTGATCAAAGATTAGTTATCCGAGTGTGAATATAACTTGAAAAGTTGGTACAGGGGCGCTCTTCGCTAAAACTAGCGGCAGTACTTCGGTGGCAAGATCTCAAATTGTTTAAAAAAGATATAACCACTTGAGCTTGCGATAAAATTAAACCTTCCTTATTGGGCTTAGCGGATAGATGCGATGAACTTTTGCCGATGTAAAGATCCACACTTTGGCAGGTCGTCACCAACGCTTGGACAAGATTAGCTTTCGGCGCAAAAAAAAAAATAAAAAAAAAAAAAAAAAAAAAACATGCTCATTCCTTCTCAAAAACACAGTTGTCGCGCAGGCGCATCCTTGATTAAATTTGCATTTGATTTCCCAGCGGGCGAATTCAGGGAGTATATTGATTAGAATATAAGCAAATATTGCCGCCATTTATTGGACTGTCTCAAAAGCTCAGTACCGTCTGGTTGAACTGCAATCATGGATATGTCTATGGCGACACCCACAGCGGCAGCAACATCTTCCTCCTCGAGCATGTACATGGGAATGGGCATGGGCAGCGGGAGCTCGTGCAAGGTTTCAGTATCGCAACCCTTCTTTCCGCGCAGTGTGTGATTGGGTTTTAATCGTGTCGTTAGATGCTATGGAATTGGAATACGATCGACTCGTGCTTTATAGCGGAATCTTGGCACATCACTTCTCATGGAATGTTCGCCGGCTCTTGCATTGGGGTCATTTGTCTTGTTATCTGCCTGGAATTCCTCCGCCGCTTAGGAAAGGAGTACGATCGCTTCCTCGTGAGAGAGCATAGGCTGCGCCTCATGGCCATAAAATCGGACAACTCCGTCAAGACTTCTTGTGCAAAATTTGCGACCCCTATGTTCACGCCAACGATCATTCAACAAGCGATTCGAGCCCTGTTTCATATGGCTCAGTTCGCTGTGGCGTACTTTGTCATGCTGTGAGTTTCTCTCTGGCATGCTGAACTCGTACATTATCTCACTCCTTCGCTACCTAGGCTTGCCATGTACTACAATGGCTACTTTATCATCTGCATCTTCATTGGCGCCTACATAGGCTCGTTCCTCTTTTCGTGGGAATCGATTAGTCTTGCGTGAGTCCTTTCTTAGGTGGTATGATTTGTGACGTCCTGCGTGAGTCCTTTCTTAGGTGGTATGATTTGTGACGTCCCGCGTGTCTAATATTGATTTTCTACGCAATAGGGGTAATCAACAGGCGATTGTCGCCAACGAGGCAACTGTGTGCTGTGGCTGATTCTCTTCATCTCAAGCCCATCATACTTGGAGAACGAAAGCACCCTCTCTACCCCATGGGGGGTGGTGGGATACATTGCATACCAGTTAGGGTTTTGGCTTTACTATAGGAGAAAAACGGCGCTAGTGAGTGTATACCAGTTGGACTTCTTGAGTGCATCCCAGTTAAAAATATCGGTCGGACAATACTAATAATTTCAAAAGTTCTAAACTAGCGATACTCCATACCCGGTTTTAATTTTAAGCTCGTATAACTAAGGGAAGAGGTAGTTATAGGGATTCGAAAATCGGACCTTTTTTTTAATAAGGTACGCTTTAGACGGTCGGACGAAACTTAGTTATCCTTAGGCTAGGGACTTATATAAGCTAAATTTAACCCTAAACCCTTTACTTTATTTAATAAGGTCGATTAGTAGTAATTTTACCTTATTAAATTAAGGAAGGTACCTAAGGTAAGCTATTATACTATAATTAATATATAAGATATATTATACGATAAATAGAAGAGAAGATATCGAGAGTATAGAGTAACTTTATTATAGATTTTATAGACTTCTAGATATATATATTAAGATATGTTTCCTATCATCGACCGCTAAAGATATATACTATAAATAGACGCGGATAATTAGCTAATAGCTATTAGTATAATAGTCTCGTATAATAGATTCAGGGTAATTATATTAATAAAACTATATTATAGTACGGATACAGTCACTTTATTATAGTTAGATAATAGGCTTAATAGACTTATATAATAGTCTAGTAGGCAAAAACCGGCACAAACGATACGCTTATATAAGCGAAACTAAGTTATATTATATTTTTTTCCTGAAAGTAAAAGTGCTTCAGATATTATATATTAAATCAGAATATTTTTATCTATTTTATTGAATTTTATAGGGGGGTTCAAAGTTGCTCTCCTTAAGCGGGTATGGATGGTCCAAAATTCCGAAAGAGGTTAGCGTTTGGTCCGAAATTCCCAAAGGGGATATGGTCCGAAATGCATAGGATTGGCTTAGTCAAAAATGCATAAGGTCAGACCTGTAATTTGGACCAACCCGACCCTATGTATTTCGGACTAACCCAACCCTATATATTTTGGACTAACCCGACCCTATATATTTCGGACTAACCTGACCCTATATATTTTAGACTAACGCGGCCCTATGCATTTTAGACCAACCTAACTATTATGTATTAGACCAACCCGACTATATTGGACTAACCTAACCATATGTATTTTTGGACTAACCCGACTATATGTATTTTGGACTAACCCGACCTTATATATTTCTTATTACGCCTATCTCCCTTTTTTCCGATTACTATTCCTTATATTCTATCTTTATCGCCTCGATATAGAATTCGATAAATAGTAATTAGGAGCCTTATTTTCTCGAACCCTATCTCCGCTATATATCGCGTTAGTAGGGGTTACTAATATCGTGCGAGTATAGGTTCGGAGAAACACTTTGTCCGCCTAGCCTCCGCGGCGAAGCGCAACACCCGTAAGCGCATTAAGGAGAGATAGAAGAAATAATAGGAGAGAGAGAAGATAGGCCGGCCGACGAAGTGCCTTATTAAGGCGCCGACGCGGAAGGTCTTAGAGCTATACGTAGGGCTATCGAAGCCATATATATCTATCCTTATCTAAATAAGGTCGATACGTATTAGACTAGGTCACTTCTTATACAAAATTAAAGAAAGGGAATCAGACCGCTATTATTGCGAGTAAGGATCTCAAACGCTAAGATATATCTTACTCTAATACCCGCTATATAGTGATCTGCGAAGAATTATACTTAATAAGGTCGCTCGTACCGACCTTAGCAACACTACAAACTATAATACTATTATATCCTACCCGCGCGCGGCCCGCTACGCTATTACGATAATATATTAAATAGGTCTCTTAGGATAATTCCGATATATTGAGCCGGAACCAGACGATAGCCATAAATAAATTAGCCTTATAGCTATAGGAAGGTTATAAAGACGCTACGTATATACTACCGAACAATAAGACCGGGCCACCGAGAATAGTTAGGCCACCGAAATAATTATTAATTCACTACGCACCGTAATTAACTAAGAACTAAAGCACTTAGTATTCTTCTTTATAAGGGGAATAGAGAACTAACACTAAAGAGGCGAGAATATATAGCGGGGACGAGGGGACACAGAAGAAGTAGAAGACTATAGATATTATCTTTTAGGTTTAACTTTTATATAGGCTTAATTATATATAGGATATAGATATTCTAATACTCTTTTCTATACCGGCCTCTTACTGTGGGAGATCCAGTGGGAGATCTAATGGGAGATCAAGTCTTTTATCCTTCGATAAATAAAAGAATATTTCCTTGATAGGAAACCTCAGGGTATGATATGATGATTGAAGAAGAATTATTTTTTTCTTATAGAGAATTGCGGACATATTTATATCCAATCAACAAAATTCTAGGCCTATATTAGACTTACATTATTTTAAGTCTAGGCCTGTCTTACTTTGAAATCAATTATAGTCTAGGCATCATTTTTAGTCTAGACCTATTGTCAAGGTATCATTTATAGTCTAGACCTATTGTCAAGGCATTATTAATAGTCTAGACCTATTGTCAAGGCATCATCAATAGTCTAGACCTATGTCAAGGTATCATCAATAGTCTAGACCTATATCAAGGCATCATTAATAGTCTATCCATAGAACACCTTTTAATAGACCTATTATAATTAGGTGGCTTTTCGTATTTACCTGACCAATTATAAAGATCATAGTCTTCTTAGATGACTAAAGGTAATGCTGACAGTCCTTACTAATGCTGACAAAGATAATACTGACAGTCCTTAAATATGCTGACACTTAGAGACTTTCTCCTTAATCTTCTTCTTATCCTTATTAGAGAGGGGGAGCTTACCCTTATTAATAGTAGATTTAAGGGAGTAGGCGTAGGACTTAAGGCTATTCTTAGCCTAAATATAGCTAGCCTCGGCTTTATCCTCTTCCTTATATTTCTTAGCCTCAGAGAGTATATATTCGATCTCTTCCTTAGAGAGATAACCCTTATTATTAGAGATAATAATCTTATAGGTCTTTCCTATTAAGATTCTGGAGGTGGGAAAGTGTGTTCCATTCAGTAAGTGTACGAAGGAGTAGATATATAGTAGCCGTGCGGACCAATACGGGTCCGTACGGCAGAAAAAGTTGGGTAACGTGACCGTTTCCTAGTAATAAGAAGGCCCTATTATTATATCCTCCCCTACTAAATAGGATTATATCCTTATAATCTCGGGTATATATAGGATCGGACCTAAGAGTCCTAGTTAGTTTCTTAATATAATATAAATAGAGATTATTAATAAAAGAAATATATTAAGGACAGGGATATTTGTTCCTAATAACAACCAAATATTTCTAATAGGTGCCGAAATATTATTAAAATAATAATATACGGGTCCGGGTATAAATAAGGGAACGAATACACGCAAAGTTATTATATTAACCGGTCGCGTAGGGTATAAATAAATTAGTACGTTATTATAAGAGAGGGTCCGGATAAGCGCGTCGATCGTAGGCGATTAGGGCCGCGCGTGCCCTATTAATAATTAAGCTTAGCTAATCAGATACGTTTGGGATAGATTATAGCCGCTATAGCGGTATTATTTATTATAATAGAATTAACCGGATTAGTAAGATTATAAAGATTAATAAGATTAATAAGATCACGAAGATTAATAGGATTATAAGAATTAATAGGATTAGTAAGATTACGAAGGCCCGATTAGGAAATCACTTAAATATATATGTTTATTATAGGTAAGGATATAGGCGCGTAACTTTTTGGCCCTTTTTTTTTCCCTTCTTACCCTCTCTAACCTACTTATTTCTTTACTATTTTGTTCCCTTTTATGCTCGTTCGCCTATCTTTAAGTATCTTCTAGCTAATATCTAGTATTTATTTTCGCTTACTCGTAGGTTTATTATAAAAAACCTTAAAAAAAAAAATTTTTCTTTTTATTTTCGCGCGTTATAGCCACTCCGATTAGCCCTTATTATACCCGTAGCCGCCCGCGCCTTAGTCTTAATCCTTATCCTAATCCTTCGGTCGCCCCTATTTATTCCTCTTCTCCTCCGGTTACCCCTACTTCGTTCTTTATTAGCCTTAATACTAAAAATAACCTAATTATAATTAGTTTTATTACTTAGTTTAACTATATAATCTTAAATATACCTATTTAGACTAATATCGATTAGCGTAATAGGAAGCCCCGTAATTATAAGATAATAGTGCCTCTTTATATTATTTAGGCTTACTAATCTACTATAGTCGCCCCTATTAGTGAGTTATATAATTACTGTTCTCGCGGTCTAGGCCCGTTCGTAACTTATCGCGTCCTTATATATAATAGGTTCGTTATCTTTAGTAGCGGTTATATAAACTATAACTTTTTTAGTACTAGAACTAACTATTCTTTCTGTGCGGACGAGTTTCTACCCTTATAGATTCTATATATTATTTGTGAGCAGAATCCGGATAGTAGCTTTCTTTGTGGAGCGGAAGCTTTCGCTCCCCTTTCTACCTTAGTTATATCTATTACCCCCTAAAAGTCTCTTCCCTATTTAGGTCTATTTTTTAGAGATTATAAGAGAACTAGTTCGGCTAAGTCCTCTCTGTCTTCGCGCCCTATAAAGATATTTAAACTATCTATATCCCCTTTATCCCTATCTAGTGCCTCGGTCGGTAGCCCTTATCTAGTTTTGCCCTTTAACTCGCGTTAATATATAACTTCTTTAACTAACACTAAGTTTATTTCTCTTAGCCGTGCGAAGGACTTCGCCGGTATTTATATAGTTATACGGGAGCTTTAGGCAGTTAGGGACTATCTTAATAATAATATTAAGTACCTTAAGTTCTTCCTAGCGCGTTATCAATAGCTCTAATCCCCCCTCGCTATACCCGAAGAGAAGCTAAACCCCTTCGCTATAGACTAAGGGTAAATACTCTATTCGGTTTCTTTTTTTCTTTTTTTTTAGTGATAATAATAATTTAATAATAAATAATAAATTTTTATAAATAGCCGCGATATTTTTCTTACTTTTCTTATTCGAGTATATAATTAATTATCTAAGTCGTATATAATTATGCCTGTTCCTATATAAATAAATTAGTTCTTATATAAATAAATTAGTTTATCGCTTTTAATAGTATTATTATTATAAATAGGCTATCGAAAAGTTTACGTTCGCTTATATTAGCGTCCCGATATTACGAAACTTTTTCCTAAGAAATATCTTCCTTATCTTCTTTAGCAGATAACTTAGAGGCTTTAAATTCGTAGTTATTTACTTCCGAATTCTATTTATCTATATCCGATTCTTACTGCTTAATCGTAACTAATAGTATTTATTAATATTGTGTCTTTACCCTTTCTTTAGTAATTATATATCTTATAGCTAGCTCCTCCCCTACCGAATTAAAGCGTACGCCTAAACGCTTAAAATCTTCTTACTTCTTTCTAATAAAAGTGGATAGATCTAAATAGTTAGGGAGTTCCTTATTATTTTCTAGGACCGCGCGGACCTCTTTAGGCCACTTAATCTATATTCGGGCCTAACGTAAAGCTATATAGGCTACCGAGGATATCTATAATATCTTTAGATTATCTATATTCGCTTTTAGTAACCTTAATCTATTAATAAGTGTGCGGAGTATATAGCCGTTAGGCTCCGCTAAAGTATAAGTCCTAAGCGGGTGGAACTAAAGGATATAATAGGGTCCGAACCACTTACTTTTAAATTTTTTCCCGGTCTTATTCTAAATTAATATCTAGTTATTTAGCTAAAAGCTAGTTTTTATAACGAGACTATCTTATATACACTTTATCCTAATAGCCCGCGTAAGAAGTAGTTCGTTCGCTTTCGTATGCGTATTATATAGATTTTGGATAGTATTAGTGTGTAAGGCTTCTATTTTTAGGCTATTAGGCGGATCACTAAGGATTTATAGATAAATACTATATACTAAATAAAATAGACTAAATCCTATAACTATATATTTATATACTCTCGTAGCAAAAAGTGCTTAATATAAATAAAGATCCTAAGCTCTTATAGGCTTATTTATTAGATACTTAGTAAGTATTTATCTAAGAATTCTATTTAAATTTTCTACCTTCCTATTTATATAAGGGTAATAGGGAGTTATTATCCTATATTAGGTCTTTAGTATTTTTATAAAGTAATATATAGCTCCGGCTAGGATATTTAGCCTATTATCGGAGATTAGTTCCTTTAGTATACTATAGTATACGAAGATCTTTTTAAAAAGAAAGTATCTAATAGCTTCTTTAGTAATATCTATTATAGCTTATATAACTAGCTAACTAATAATATAATTAATTACAGTAATTATCTAATAGTTACCTTTCGGTATAGTAGGTAGCTATTTAATTAGATCTATTCCCTAATATTTAAATAGCTAAAGTCTTATAGATATTATTAGCTACGAAGCTTCGCGTTTAAGGCTCTTCCGTAATCCTTACGAGACTTAATAATTCGGATAAGTTCGCGTAACTTCTTTAATATTATAGTATATCCTTAGCTACTACGCTCGTAGGCGAATAACTCTATTTAAGCCTAGGTAACTAAGATAGCCAAACTCCTAATATAGGTATTTTATTTATTCTCTATATTAGTGAGATTTTAAATAAGGCGCTTAAATCCTATCCCTATAAGTAAAGGTTAATTAGTGAGTAACCGTTACTATATCCTAATTTGGATCTAAAAGCTCTTAATAGCTTAAGTTTCCTATATATTTTAGGATAGCTCTTACGATAGGTTTCTTATCCGGAAGGGTACGATTTTCGAGATATTATTCCGTAGCTACTAATTACTTCTCCTCGGGAACGCCTATAAATATATATACTATATTTAATAAAGCGTTCTATATTAGTTAGGTCTCCGATATATTAGCTAGACTATCTCTTAGAAAATCTGGTCGCTAACTAATAATATTAGGTACGATTACCTCCGAACCCTTACAGTATTAGTTCTCTAGGTTATATTCCTAGAATTTAGCGACCTAATAAGCTAAGTGTTTACTATAGGTTATAATTGTCTATAAGTATTAAAGACTTATATAATCTATAATAATAGTTATTTTAGTACTATTCTCGATATAACGGTCCTATACGCGTAGAGCTTCTTTTATAGCTAATAGTTCTTTTTCCTAAATAGAGTAATTTAGCTCCGTACCTTATAACTTTCTTCTATTAAAAGCTACTAGGTAAAAGCGTTTATTTATATCCGATTAGAGCAGAACTATACTAATAGCCTATTCTGATATATCCGTTTCGATCTAAAAAGGCTTATCGCGGTCCGGTTATTTTAGGATAGGCGCTTATATTAAAGCCTCTTTTAGTCATATAAAGGCACTTTCGTAACTAATTATCTATTAAATAGGTCTGAACTTATTTTTTTCGGATAAACGCGTCTAGTTCCTTTAATAGTCTATAGAGTAATATATATATTAAGGTAAAGCCTTTAATAAAGTGTCAGTAATAGGTGGCTAGACCTAGAAACTAGCGAACTTCGTGGATATTATATAGTCGTGGCTATTCGCGTATAGCCGCGACCTTTTTTGGTATAGGGCGAAGTTACCTATTTCTAATAATATATCTATAAAACTTAAGTTCTTAGGTCGCGAACTAATACTTTTAGGGTTAAGTATATAGCTCCTATACTTCCAGTAATAATAACACTTAGTTAATATAATTATAGTATTCTTCTAAGCTATAGGAAAATATTAGGATATTATTAAGATATACGACTATATACTTACCTAAAAGTAGACGGAGGGTATTATTTATAGTCGATTAAAAGGTCGCGGATATATTATATAGTCCGAATAGTATTACGAGCTATTCGTATTTGCCCTAGGTAATATTAAACGCGGTTTTCTGGATTAAATTCTCTGCTATACGGATCTGCTAATATCTAGATATAAGATTAATTTTTAATACTATCTTTGCGGTTCCTACTATATCTAAAAGCTCCTAGATTCGTAGTAGTGAGTAACTATTCTTTACCGAAAGTCTATTTAGGGCCCGGTAGTTAATATATATACGCTATAAACCGTTATATTTCTTTACGAATATTACTAAGAACCCCTAAGGACTACTTAATAAGCGAATAAGTCCTTAATAATTAAATCTTAGACCTATTAGGTCTATTCGTTTAATTTCTCGGATAATAAGGAATAAGTATTAATATTTACTAGATAGGCGTCTTTAGTATTAATTTCGTGTGCGACTAGACGTTCCGGAGGGAGGGATTCGGGCAGTTCTACGCGGAATATCTTATTATATCTCGATAGGATTTCCTATATATATAGGTCGGAATACCTTAGTGCCCCTAATATTTTCTTTTCCTTTCTTTTAGGAAGATCCTAAATAGCTATAAATATTCCTTATAATTGCCGTTTCTATATTATACGTAAGTATTATTTAGCGGAAATCAGATTTAATCGGGCGCTAACGGTTCCTTTTAGACTAAGGGTATTCGCGGATAGGGTAATATACGTCCGCTTATAATCCCGTATAGTTATAGTTCCCTTAACCTAGTTAATAATAGGGTTAATATTTTATAAGAAGTCTCTTCTAAGGATAAAGTTAAAATCCGGGAAGTCTAAAATCTATATTTCTAGGATTCCTCGCTAGGATCTAATCGTAACCGGAACCTTTAGTTTCGCCTATATACGGAGCTCTTCCCTATTTAGGAGCTTAACCGTAATAGGGTTCACAGAGGTTAGTGGCGGTAGGCTTTCTTTTAAGCGGTTCGCAATATTTAGAGATATAAATATATATAATATATCACTATTAAGTAAAGCGGTCACGGTCGGAGATAAAGGAGTCTTTCCGAGCGAAATTAGGTAGTAAAGGAGGGAATCGCTTAGGATATTTAAGGATATATCTAGACGTTTTTCGCCACGATCTTTCTTAATTAGATCTAGACGGTTAAGTTCAGAGAGATCGGGCGTATAGGAAGCCTTACGGATGCGAGCGGCTAGGGCTTCGTACGAAGACGCCTATATTAGTTTTTTTGACTGGCTTTTTCTATCCTTATTCCTATCCTTATTTTTTTTCTTTTTCGGGGCCGGGTAATCACGTTTATAGTGTCCCTTTTTATTATAATTATAGCAAATAATAGCAGAAAGGTCTTATACTTAGGTTAGTATTACACTAAGATCTATCTCGTCTGGGTCCGTACGCTTAATCTATCCGCCCACTATTATACCTCGTTCGAATTTAATAAATCTTTAAATAATGTCCTATAGGGCGGTAGAGCGATCTTATTCTCGATCCTTAGCCTAATACTTCTTTAGGTTCACGTTCGCACCCTTTTATAACAATTAAATTAGGATTGGCTCGGGAATATCTATATCACAATCGTACGCAGCCTATTATAGGTTAATTGCGTATTTATAGAATAAAGTTTGCCCTTACCTTAAGTTCACGAACTTATCCTATCGCTTTTCGGGTCCAAGATATTCCGAAAACTCGCGATTAATCTAATCCTTATAGGCTTACTAGGTGGTAATTTTGTCGCTATATATTCCTATAACCTATTCCGTATACGCACGCTAAGTTTCGGCAGCACGGTATAGCAATCTAGTAGGCAAAAACCAGCACAAACGATACGCTTATATAAGCGAAACTAGGTTAACGTGGTCGGTAAGCGAGTGGCGCATGTAAGCGAGCGGCGCACCCGCCCACTTTTTCGCATCTCCGCGCGTCCATTTATCTTCCATCAAGCACTATGCCTCCAATTCGTGTCGGATCAAGCCAGGATTCTGTCCAGCAAGAGGGCCGTTTATCAATTGCTATACAAGCCATTCAAAATAAGGAAATCACGTCTATACGCGAGACGGCACGTCGATTTAATGTGCCTGGAACCACGCTCCGCCGTCGACTACGCGGTACTACAAACCGCGCTGAACGTCGCGCAAATGGTCATAAATTGACCCAAATCGAAGAGGATATACTCCAGCAACGGATATTATCGCTAGATTCACGCGGTGCAGCCCCTACGCAAGCTCACGTACGAGAAATGGCGAATATTCTACTTGCGAAGCGCGGTTCTACCCCCATCCAGACCGTCGGCGAAAAATGGGTATATAACTTCACCCAGCGCCGTCCAGAGCTTAAAGCTCGCTTTTCTCGACGCTATAATTACCAACGGGCAGAACAAGAGGATCCAAAGATCATTCGAGCGTGGTTTGACCTCGTACAAGCCACAATTCAGCAATATGGTATCTTACCGGACGATATCTATAACTTTGACGAGACTGGCTTCGCAATGGGCCTCTGTACGGCCCAAAAGGTGATTACCCGATCAGAATACTACGGTCGGAGATCAGTTTTACAGCCAGGAAACCGCGAGTGGGTAACTGTAATTGAGTCAATTAACGCTTCGGGGTGGGTGCTTCCGCCGACGCTTATTTTTAAAGGCCAAAAATATAATCAAGCATGGTTTGAAGACCTTCCACCCGACTGGCGCTTCGAAGTTAGTGCAAATGGATGGACAACCGACGAGATAGGCCTTCGCTGGCTTCAAAAACAATTTATTCCGTCAACAAATTATCGTACGCGTGGAAGATATCGACTTCTAGTCCTCGACGGACACGGGAGTCATCTAACACCAGAGTTCGATCAAATCTGCGCGGATCATGAAATTATCCCAATCTGTATGCCACCGCATTCCTCGCATTTACTTCAGCCTCTTGATATCGGATGTTTTGCTATTTTAAAGCGTTCATACGGCGGTCTAATCGACCAAAAGATGCGGCTCGGGATCAACCATATCGACAAACTTAACTTCCTTTTTACATACCCACAAGCTCGCGTCGACGCTTATAAACCAACTACAATACAAAATAGCTTCCGAGCAGCAGGATTAGTGCCGATTGATCCTCAACAAGTGCTATCAAAGCTTAATATTCAACTTCGGACGCCGACACCTCCCATAAGCCGCGGTAGTCAATCAAGCGCTTTTTACCCACATACGCCCGCGAATATCGATGAGCTTTTAAAGCAAGCATCCTCAATCAAAGCTTTCTTAAAGCGACGCTCAAAAAGTCCGCCATCGCCTTCGCAAACCGCGTTAAACCAGCTTATTAAAGGCTGTCAGATCGCAATGCAGAACGGTATACTTCTCGAGCACGAAAATAAGCAGCTACGTGCCGCAAACGCTACGCAAAGGCGAAAGCGTGCTCGTAAGACTAGATGGATAGCCCACGATGACGGTCTATCCGTACGAGAAGCATTAGAGCTCGAGGAAGCTCATGAGGAGCCCTCTCAGGCAATTCTAGCTCCACCAAGCCTACTACCGCAGGACACACCAGCACCGAAGACGCGGCGTCCACCCCAATGTACTAATTGCGGACAGATCGGACATAAGAGGAATACATGTAAAGCTAGAGATTAATCAATATAAAGGCGTTGTGGTCGATAAAAGTGTCAAGATATAGAGAAAAAGTGGGCGGGTGCGCCGCTCGCTTACATGCGCCACTCGCTTACCGACCACGTTATATTATATTTTTCCCTACAAGTAAAAGTGCTTCAGATATTATATATTAAATCAAAATATTTTTATCTATTTTATTGAATTTTATAGGGGGGATTAAAGTTGCTCTCCTTAAGCGGGTATAGATAGTCCAAAATTCCGAAAGAGGTTAGCGTTTGGTCCGAAATTCCCAAAAGGGGGTATGGTCTGAAATGCATAGGATCGGCTTAGTCGAAAATGCACAAGGTCAGACCTGCATTT
Organism: Penicillium maclennaniae; assembly: GCF_028827695.1. NCBI lineage: Eukaryota > Fungi > Ascomycota > Eurotiomycetes > Eurotiales > Aspergillaceae > Penicillium > Penicillium maclennaniae. Next base: position 3,535,786 of record NW_026623220.1, read on the forward strand.
TGGACCAACCCGACCCTATGCATTTCGGACTAACCCGACCCGGTGCATTTTGGACCAACCCGACCCGGTACATTTTGGACCAACCCGACCCTATGTATTTTGGACTAACCCGACCTAACCCGACCATAATATATATTTTGGACTAACCCGACCCTATATATTTCTTATTATGCCTATCTCCCTTTTTTTCGATTACTATTCCTTATATTTTATCTTTATCGCCTTAATATAGAATTTAATAAATAGTAATTAGGAGCCTTATTTTCTCGAACCCTATCTCCGCTATATATCGCGTCGGTAGGGTTCAAAAACTACTAGTATCGTGCGGGTGCGGGTTCGGAGAAACACTTTGTCCGCCTAGCCTCCGCGGCGAAGCGTAACACCTATAAGCGTATTAAGGAGAGATAGAAAAAATAATAGGAGAGAGAGAAGATAGGCCAGCCGATAAAGTGCCTTATTAAGGCGCCGACGCGGAAGGTCTTAGAGCTATATAAGAGGCTATCGAAGCTATATATATCTATCCTTATCTAAATAAGGTCGATACGTATTAGACTAGGTCACTTCTTATACGAAATTAAAGAAAGGGAATTAGACCACTATTATTATAAGTAAGGATCTTAAACGCCGAGATATATCTTACTCTAATACCCGCTATATAGTGATCTGCGAAGAATCATACTTAATAAGGTCGCTCGTACCGACCTTAGTAACACTATAAACTACAATATTATTGTGTCCTACCCGCCCGCGGCCCGCTACGCTATTACGATAATATATTAAATAGACCATAAATAAATTGGCCTTGCGGCTATAGGAAGGTTATAAAGACGCTATATATATATTACTGAACGATAAGACTAGGCTACCGAGAATAGTTAGGCTACCAAAATAATTATTAATTCACTACGCACTATAATTAACTAAGAACCGAAGCACTTAGTATTCTTCCTTATAAGGGGAATAGAGAACTAACACTAGAGAGGCGGAGTATATAGCGGGGACGAGGGGACACAGAAGAAGTAGAAGACTATAGGTATTATCTTTTGGGTTTAACTTTTATATAGGCTCGATTATACGTAGGATATAGATATTCTGATACTCTTTTCTGTGCTAGCCTCTTATAGAGGCCGGTTTTCCTTTATATATACTATTTACTATAAGCCGCGTATCTAGAGTTACGGATAATAAGTTCTGCTTCGGATTTAGACGAAGCGCCTATATAGCCTTAACGATACTAGTGTGATCACAGAAGGTGGTTACCTAATATATATACTGGTGCAACGGATCTCTCGGTACCGAGAGATCTCGTTATGGCTTTTAGCCTATGGGTTAAGCGCGAGCACCAGCGTGTGAGATCTCAATAGAAAGATCTATCCTTATATTCAACATATAAGACCAGATTGTATTGATCACGTGACCAATTTGGGGCCTTCTATCAAAATGATATTTTGACCACTTCTGATTCTGGTCCGCGGCCCTCCCCCAAACGATAGGCGGGACCATTTTCCTTCAGGGGTAAATAGTCCGCCTTCAGGCATAAATGGTCCGTTCCTTCGGGGGTGCCTTCGGGCATGCCTTGCCCGCGGACTTCGACCATGGTCTTTGGTAGACCTGGCCCTCACCCGCGGGTGACCCTCCCGGACCCTCCACCCGCACCTCATCTTGGCGGGTGGAGGGTCCGACTTCTAGACCCTGAGGGTCGGGTATCTCTATGTTCGACCCTCCGAGGGTGACCCTCAGGGTCACCCTTAGGACCCACACGTGACTAAATTTAGCAAAAAAGTCACTTTTTAGGCAGAAAACTAACTTTTAGGTGTCAATTCGCTTAGTCAGCGCATCTAAAAGAGTAAAGCGTGTCCTAAATAGGTAAAGCGTGGCTTATGCGGGTAAGTCGGACCCTCCGTGGGTGACCCTCAAGGGACCCTCGGAGGGTCAGGGTCAGGGTCAGGGTCGGTGAGGTTAGACCCTGACCCTCGGAGGTGCGGGTGGAGGTTCCTGATCTTGGACCCGCGGGGCGGGTGAGTGCCAGGTCTACCTAGAAGTGATTCGTGTTATAGCGGATTAGGAGAGATCGACTTAGGTCAGTTTTGTTTCGGGGTTAATTCGGTAGCGTCTCTACGCTAGAACGTAGCGATAGCCTCGGGCGATATAGGCGTATCGTTACCTTCGGTAGTAACGCGAGAGCGGAGGACACAGTCATTAATAGATATAATTCCTTAGGTAATCGATAAAAGAAGAATCAGAATTATAAAGAATCTATGTGTTTAGGGTAGAAAGCCTGTCGGTTAGATAAGAAAGGATATCTAAACTAGGGTATAGTATTATAAGAAGCAAGACTGATTCTTGCTAAGTCTAACTTATCTGGAAACCCCCTCGATTTAAATATGAATCGGGCCGGAGTCTTACTTATTACACTGCGGGGTAGACCTTCACCGCTAGTCCTTGGTATTCCTTTATATATATAGTGGGAGAACCGGTGACATAATAGCCTATGTGTGGCCTTAGGCATAATTTAATGTCTGTAGTGCATAGTGTATCTTTAAGACACACTTAGAGATAGACAAGTTATCTACCTAATTTATTCAGGATTCACCTAATTTCTTCTATTCATAATGCAGCATTAAGATTATCCCGTACGGCCGCAACAGGGCATCAGTACGGCCTCATCCAGCGTCCTCTACACCAGGCAGGCAGTGTGTGTGTGTGTGTTGTCCAGTCTGCATCGCCAGACAGCCATCGAGCCGTTCCCATTTCAATACTTGATATTCTTCAAAGGAAATTGAGTGGAAGACTCGGAGAAATTGGGAGGGTCGGAGTTGAGGAAGGCCCAGAATTCGGCAGCGCTGTCGGTAGGCTCACCTTCGCCGTATGTAGCCATGACGAAGACGACGATCTTATCAGGAGGAAATTGATCGAGATTGTTGAGATCATAATCAGTCAAATCTGCAGTCATTGCTTTCAGCCCAAAGCGCATGCTGCCTTCTTTGGCTAATCTAGCGGCATAGCCTTCCGCGGTGCCAGTCTGGGATCCATAGAACACGACACAATTCTTATCGGCTTTCCTCATTTCTGAGAGGATATCCCTTGGATTTGTTTCTGAAAAATTTTCACCTCCCACAGAATTGTGACTCTCACTCTTCTTAGGCAAAAGCTTTTCCTTGGTAAAAGAGATAATGCCAGACAGCAAAATTGAAAGAACTATAATGTCTCCAACTTGTAGCATTTTGAGCTATTGCTCCTTTCGGTCGTCTTCAGTTGTTCCCTAGCGAGATCAAAACCAAAAAAAAAATCAACAAAACTGTGTCCCCGGCATCGAACCCAAATATGGCTTACTGTCGCAAAATTGATGGAATATCGGTGGCAGTTTAAATAACAAGTGCCTATGAGCGTTCTCGTTCTGCTAGTCTATAGAAAGAGCTTCGGAATAGCTCCCCCTTTTCATATCCCTGGCTTCAAACTCTTCGGACTGAAATCTTGGGCCCCCCATTAGATTGAAATCCGACCCCACTGTTCCAGCAATGAAATCAGCCCCATCGGCCATGGGATGCCCGCCACCAGGCTGATGTTTGGAAGTCCTTTGGCCAGGTGGCTAAGGCTGAAGATGGGCTGCCTAGAGTTATGAGCAAGCGATCCAAGGCAGTCCTTGACCACCCTGAGATGGGAAATGGAACTTCGGATATGTTAAAGCATACAAAAGAGCAAGGTTGTCGGAGATTTTCGAAATCTAGTGATATCAAGCAGTTTATGCTACAGGCGGCAAGTTCGCTCACAAAGAGGAGACCTTTGTGCTAATTTATATCATTTTTACTTTACCAGGGCTAGTGACTGAGTTACCACCAGGAGAGAAATCTTTGAGCATCAACACTCAACATGATCATTTCAAGGAACTGATGTGGTACACGACGCGCATATCAGGGGACGGCGGAACAGTAACGTGTTCCCTGACACGTATGACCACGTACCACGTACATAATTGTGGAATTGATTCCGATGTTGAACCTTTGCTTCCAGTCGAGCAAGCCTCATATTACACCAGCATCTATTTTACGGTCATTTCTTTCAGCGAGTGGACTGGCTATGCGAGACTGTGGGCGAGACTGGACTGAAAGTTTCTGTGTATTTTTAATGCCACATTCAAAATTGCACTGGCACTCGATATCCAACATAAGGCAGCGCCCATTCCGGGCTCGTAGTCAACGGCGTACCAGACCCACAGCGTTCCATGCCTCTCCGTCAGCCACGACTAACTGGTTCACCTTCGGTGTCTGGCTTTCCCCACTGACTGAGATATGCTTCCCTGACCGCCTCGGCGCGAACTTCGCTCCTTGGCACAATCGTTGCGGGAAAGTCTTTTGGTTTGGAATTGAAACCTGGTAGAAAAAAAATATAACTTAGCCCCGTTAACAAAATGCCATACTCAAGAGGAAGAAGATGGCGGACGACACAGAGAGTTTTTTCTACTGACCAGTTGTAAATGCCAAAGGATCAGGCTCTTGTACATGTCCGTCTGGAGTCACGTATTTCCTGAAATTGAAAGCCCACAGTAGCCGAGCTGTCAGAATGAACAGGCTGTATTCGCCTATATGCTGACCTGGACAAGCTCGGCGCCCGAAGCCAAAGGCCCAGTGTCCGCGACTCGCACCGTACTCCACCCCGTCTGTTGATTGAGCAGTTGGGAATGATGGGTCGATAAAGCGTCCAGGATTGAATCTGTCCGGCTCAGGATACATATCAGGATCCATGTGAATTGCCCTACATAAGAGTAATATTGATGTCAGCTTCCTATTCTGGAGTGGGCTGACAGAGTTGCAAGAAAGACTCACCAGTGGTTTCCAACTATAGGAGTATTAGCCGGGATAAAGTAGTCACCATAGCGGTCGTCCTTTACGGACATGTGCAATATGCCTTGCGTTACAATCGGGCGCCATCTGAGGGCCTCTTTCGCGACAGCCTTGATGTACGGAAGGTCCCGTTCGTCTTCAAACTGCGGCAGACGGTCTCCACAAATATCATCCAATTCCTTCTGTGCCTTAACTTGAACTTCGGGGAATAGAAGGAGTGCCATTGTTAGGATTTCGAGAGCGCCAGACGTTGTGCCGCTACCAGCCTCGAACATGGTGCCGCAGGCATATGCACCTTCGTCGTCGGTCAGGTCCTTTTTCTCCCCCTTCTTAAGAAAATCTTTGGCAAAGCAGTCACCAACGGATGAGCCACGGTTCAGCTTATTCTTAATGTCTTGCAAAAGATTCGTGAAAAGGGCATACTCGAATTCGTGGGCAGCCTTGCCTAGACGCTTGAATGGTGCCATAAATGAAGGCATGAATTTCAATACAGGAATAGAATCCACAAGGAATGCTCCCGGCTTTGCAGTACTATGTTTGCTCAACGAGTCAGCAGTTAGAATGGACACTTATATTGTGATCCTTGGACCTTTATTGGCGAGTAAACTTACTGTTCAAGGGTGTCATTGACTTGAACAATATTCTTAATATATTCTTCCTTGCCTGTTATAACCGGCATGTCGTATGTGAGACCCATGACAAGTCCGCTCGCGTAGCGATAATAATGACGTGCGAAGTCTTCAGGCTCCTGCAACAGATCGTATAACAGTTTACGCGATTCGCGATCCTGTCGTGGTTGGTAGCTCAATGCTTTCGCAGGCATTGTCATCTGGTGGATAAACTTCCGAACTCTTCTCCAACGGTCTTTGAAAGAAATTATCCTCAGCAAAAGCGACCTCAAAGATGACGGGCGAGGAACCCACCTCCGTAAGGCATCAAAAGGGGGCGAAGATTGCCGGATAGAACCTCGCATGCCATGTAAGTCTGCGGCCGTGAAGAATAACTACGGCTGTTAGAAAATAGGTTCTCCAGTCACTAGTCAAATTTCCACTTGCTTTTGACCGCGCCGCTCCAAGAGTTCCTTGGCCGTGTCGTTGTTCGACAACACAATCAAGCTTCCCTTGCCAAGTTTCACTTCCATAATTGGCCCATGTATGTCCGACCATTCCTTAAATTTGCGCCAGGGATAGTCGTTAGGGATCTGGTGTAGATTTCCGAGCAAAGGTAAACCAGGCGGGCCCGGAATGGGCTTGCAGCCAGGCGGCAATTTCTGGTGTTTTCGAACTGCTACTGCGTTGTAAAGCAGAACAGCCAAAAGGGAAACAGCAGCGAGAAGCAGGAAAGGCATTTTTGTTTACTAACTGAAGCAGAATTTTGGAGCTGATGCAAAATGGAAGTTATGATCTGTTCCTGATGAGAATCCCAGCGCAATATATTGTTCACCGCAAGGCCATTCGTGATTGGACCGCGGAGACCCCGGCACTCACCATCCAATCTGCCGTACACCAGGTGGGGAATTCCCAGTGGAGTTTGGTTCGAAATCTTTGGTTTGGTTCTTTGGTGTAGCGTATAGCCCAGTGGCTTGTGGGGACCCCACACCCCACACCCCACACCCCGCACGCACAAATTAACAATGGCGTACACCCCGCGCCTTCAACGTCTATCTCTCTAAACCGGAAATCCAGCGCCTTTCCGTGAGAATCCCGCAAAAGCCTACCACCCAAAAATGACAGGCATTAATGACAGCAACGGTGATGAGCCAGCCTTGAAACGCCAAAAAATCCAGCTGCCACTTCTCCCTTGTCGCCTAGGCAATGAGCTGCCAAAGTCGACTCGGAAGAAAGCCGCGGAGGCTTGTCAAAAATGTCGAGAAAAACGCATAAAGGTCCGTTATCCATCCAATCAAGCAAATAGCATCCACGCTCTGGATGAGAATTAACAGCTTGCAGTGCAGCGGAAAGTGGCCTTGCGAAAGCTGCGGCAGGAAGGGCTACGAGTGCAGTTTGAAATCTACAACACAGGATGACCATATTCAACTGACCAAGTACGCCCGTGTCTTCTAAGATTGTGTTATATTTCCATTCGCGCCTAATCATTTGCCAGTTTCATGAATCAAATACTCACGCGGCTATGTCGAGTCGAAGAGATCACACAAAGGCAACCTGAGGATTCTGGAGTAAATGAAGGGACGAAAACAACACGAACGCTCGAGGCCACTGATTTCGCTGGAAGAAATCATGGGCTTATCAAGGACGGTCATAAAATCTCCTCTGTCACAAAGGTGAATCCACAAACGGGTTGTTTCGAGTACTATGGTATCTGCCCGTGCTGTTTCCCGTCCGATTAAACAATGTGGTAACGATCCCTGTAGGCGAAACTTCCAGTTTTGTTATAGCCAGGTCTCTAGCAAAGAGACTGCAACCTTGTGCAGACCAAGTTGATCCATCGCCTCGCGTTCAGGACGATGGGCAAGTGCAAATGGGAGACTGGACCACCGAAACCGATATACTTGGCTTTCACAACATGCTAGACTCGTACGACCTCGTCATGCCTCACAACGTAGCCATCCGGCAATATCGGACGCTCCAGGAGGATGTCGCAGATCGGCATTCAGAAAACTTCTTCGCCACAATTCATACCTACTTCCCAATATTCGATATTCCAAGGTTTCGAGCCAAGTACTCTCGCCTAAGCAACCTATTCGGCTCGAATCTACTATTTGCCCCGCCCCGAGAGAACCAGGCTCAGCAACAATCGCTGTGCCTACTATACGCAGTTCTTGCTCTGGGTGCATTATATGCCGACGATGATGACAGCTCATCCTGGGCTTCTTGGTATTTCTCCGAGGCACAGGAGCTGCTCGGTCGCTTGTTTGATGCAGTCAGTTTAGAATTGGTGCAAGCAGGAATGTTCATGGTAAGATCTTCTTTTTGAACTTCTTTGGACCTGAATTGACTTTGAGGTAGGGAGCGTATGCACAGCATGCTCTTAAACCAAGTTGTCTGTACAATTCCCAGGCTCCGTGATTGGATACGTAACTGACGTTTTACAGTGGCCTATAACCTGGCGGGGATCGCAACTAGAATGGCATTTTCAATCGGCCTAAATGTTGATTCCAACCTCACATCACACGGCTGGGACGCTGAAGAAGGACGGCGCACGTGGTGGATGATCTATATCCAAGAAGTGGAGTTGAGCGTGGACTCCGGCCGGCCAATGTCCATCACCAAAAGTGACATTGTAGTCGACCTTCCGAAGGACTACGGTGAAGTTGGCACGACTGTAATTATTCAACCTCCCTCTTCCGTGGCAAGCAAACTAACGTCCTGATGCTAGTCAGATTCAAATCAGCTACACCAACCGATGGCTGAGTTCATAAGAACCCTTGCGGGAATCGCTCAGATCACCCGTGCTATTTTGAAGTTTGTGAGTAATCAATTACTGTAGTCGATGATGTGATGAAGTATTGACCATTGTCAATATATCGTAGGTTTCGAGATGTGGCGGCGCTACTGGCACCAAGAGGTCGTTCGTCAGCCAGATCCCGTTATTTGACGATCGGTTGAACCAATGGCGGCAATCGCTCCCCACCCTGCTCCTCTTCGAAGATGAAGATTTTCGTCGAGAGCCTGATATTGCTAATAGCTGGATCTGTCGCCAGCGAAGCAGTCTTCTTGTCCGTGAGTGACAATGCTTACTGCAGGAGCATCCCGGTTTATTGAAAGATGTCTAACGGAACATCAGACTACAATCTCGCTCTTATCATCCTGCATCGGGTTCCTTCCACAAAATCAGACCCCTCGGCGGCTAGCGACCTAGTCAATAACTCTCGGTCCACTTCCATACAAGCTGCACGTGCTATCATTCTGCATGTGCATGGCTTGTTTGAGGCCGCGCCTTGCCTAAGGCAATGGAGATATTACTGCTATTATTGCCTACAAGCCACATTGGTACTTTTGATGAAAGTCATCGACGAGCCTGCGGGCGAGGAAACTAAGGAAATTGTCACAGTATGCCAGCTGAGCGTCAGCGTCTTTAGGCAAATTAATCTCAGAGCTGCTAAACGGTGCGCTGAGATAGTAACCCAGATAATTGAACGTTGGAAGAGGCAACAAGACGTTAGGAAGGTCGATTCAGAAGATTCGTGGTCAACCTTTGATACACCCGCGGGAGCAACGCGTCTAGAGATTATGCCAGAGAGTTATGATTTGGACCTCCCCATCAATAACGATATGTGGTCCTATTTTGCGGACTCAGAGATGCATTCGCGCTCGTTCGAAAATTGGGTGGATATCTTGAATGCGGAGGACCAGGATAAATTTCGAACCACTTAAAACTAAAATATATAATAACCTATCTTGATTATCTCGCGGTCAAAACACTTGGTGAAATGTGGAATGCTTGCGGAGTCGCCGTTGTGGTCAAGACGCAACCACCCTCATTGAGGATTTAAAGGCGCCTTGTGCGATCAGGACCAGCCAGGGCATCTGCCTAGAGGACGGCGGCGAAGAGCTACCTACGCGATAGATTTATCGTTCTCAAGGAAAGATTGCCAAGCCATCTCGGCCTTGCCATACACAGCGTCAGTTTGGGATTTGTATTCCTGTGGGATAAAATGAGACTCACCTCCTCAAATGCATTGTATGAATAAACCCACCCCTGGGACTGCGGATCCAGCCTGAGAAGGTTAGCGCAGCTTGATAATAAGAGACACTAGTATTGTTTTACCAATAAAAGGGATAACCTGGCAGAGGTTCTTCGAGTTGTTCTTCCAGCATCTTATCTCGCTGCTGCTGCTCTAGGCCGTCTCGAAGATGATTGGTATGCCGCTAGATATTCTAATTAACGGCCCTGCTGCGTTCAATCTGGTATGTACTTACCTGCCTGAGGCTCCCTTTCACCATTGCCAAGGAGCGCGGTTTCCGCAGAGTCTGGTATGTTTGGAGGAGAGCTGGGAGATCTGATTTGTCATGTGCGTTGGCAATGAGGGTGCCGAGGACTGCTGCATCCTCTAGGGCTGAGTTGGCTCCTTGCGCCATGTAAGGCAACATTGGATGACTGTGGCTCGGTCAGAGTCTATTTCAGGTACGGGGACAACGCAGTGCAAGACCAACCAAGCGTCGCCCAGAAAGGCAATCGTTCCTTTCTCATTGTACCACGAATCCATTTCAGTGTCTGCAATTTCCAGTCAGGCTAATAGGTCGGGTTGTTAGGATCCAAAAAAGAGGGAAGGCTCACTGTCCATCAAACGCCACTTTTGAACTTCAGGAACAAGTGATAAGAAGCGCTGTAGACTGCCCGGCAAGACCATCAGTGCTGAGTTGTTAATTGCTGTTCCGCCAAGGGGCTCACAGTGGATCCCAGTCACGAAAAAGTTCCTTCATTTCACCAATATCGCCAGGAGCTTTGGATACATTCTCAGGAAGGTCGTCGGGAACAAGAAGCACGATATTAATCATCGTGTTGTTGCGCAGTGGGTAGTAAATAACATGACAGTCGGGCCCGACCCAAAGATGCACTCTAGGTTTCGAGACGAACTCTCTCAAATCTTCATCCTCAATCATGTCGGTATTCAATACAATACGATAAGCTAAATCACCCGTGGGCAGCGGCGCTTCATTGTTCTTCAAGAATTGGGAGCGGGCTCTCGACCACAGGCCTATGATCCATTAGCAACCCGACCAGATATTCCACCCGGTCGCATTTTCCGTGGGAATAAACTCACCATCGGCGGCGACAATCAAATCTCCCGACACTTCGTCACCGTTGAAAAGTGAGACCTTTGAGCCCTCAAAATCATAATTGGTAACTGTTGCGCCAAACCTGAATCTGACACCAAGCTCTTGAGCACGTTCAAACATGGCCAGCTGCAGGTCCGCACGGTGCATGTCCCAGAATGGCGCTTCATACTTCCGAATCATCTCATTCCCAAAGCCATTGCATCTACCAAGCAACTTGTCTCCCTTGTAGGGTAGAATAGTGAAAACCTCTGGATTTGTCGCGACCTTTTCAAGCCTGTCTCCTAGGCCCCAACGGAGCAGGAGTCTAGTCGCATTCGGGGTGAGTTGAAGGCCAGCTCCTATCTGATGAGTAATTTGTTGTGTCAGTCATTTGCGATGAGATCTTCCTGATTGAGAATAGAGTCTACCTACTTCTGCCAATTCTGAAGCGGACTCGAGTACAAGGACATTGTGTGAAGGCGCAGCAGTTTTGATGGCCAGGGCAGCACCAAGTCCACCAAGCCCAGCCCCAACTATAACAGTATTCATCTCCAGGATCTATGCGTACAGGAGTAACAGTAGTGAGTAGTGGATGAGCCTCTATGTCCTGAAACGTACAGCTCGCGACACTGAATATGTAGTCAACTTTTACTGTTTATTGGAAAGGACACCGCGGAATTTCCGGACGTCGTCCACGTGGGTTTTCGTTCTCCATATAATGGCTGTACGCTATAATTTGCAAGAATACTCGAACGAAGCACGGTGATTGGAGAATTAGGACCGGCTCCACGTTGAGTCGGACTCCCCGCAAGCCAATCGTTAACGATGTCTTTTGAGCGTGAACAAGGGGTTTCTCGATAGTGTGAGGAGTACATAGGCCAAAGCGCGGTTACGCCATAGTTAATTAGTTAGGTGTTTCTCCTTTGGCATCATTTTTACGTGTTTCGGCTTGTCCAGGCACTTGGGATTACAGAGGGTTCTGGGAGTCATTTCTCGGCGGTCAGGCAGGCCTGATAGCACCCCAGCATAGCGGCTGTACCTAAGGGCAACCTATCGGGAAAATGAATAATGGGTTGATTAATGGCAATCTACGGGTTAAACACCGTCCTCTACACAGGGAGTTGTTAGGAAGGAGGCGTAAAATCGATGGTCAATAGCGATGAACAAAAGCAGCGAAAAACAGGTAAAGATCAACGCGAAGAGCAGAACGGTGACCGGTGGAAAAGCAACCTTTTTTTTCTCCCTAGAAGCCCAAGGCCCAAGGCCAGAGGGCGCAAAACATAGGGCGCAAAAAAGGAAGGAACTGCACAAAACCAGAGGGCCAAAAATCGGCTGTCTAACCACACGATCCGCTGACTTTTGCGAGTATTGAAATCGATTGGCAAAGCATCACCACATCCCCACCCACTACAGTGATATTGAATCCTGGTCATTCTAGCCAAATTTACTATTATTAGCTTAGACCTATTGCTATACTAAGGTATTTCTCTAAATTTCGGTAAGGATATAGTCGAATAGTTTCTGCAGTCATGCAAGTGCCCAAAACAGCTGTAAATATAAATAACAGTATTTTAGAATGAATTAGCAATTCTATGAATCTTGGCACGTCCCAATTTGGGACTCTCAATTTGGTTAGTTATACATATGCGGATGAGTCGCGGGTCACCCGTACTAGGAGTTATACGGGTATGCGGGTGACGCGTGACGAACCCCTATCCGCGAGTGGGTGTTAGCCGAGGACCTCTCACCCATTAATGGGTGTGTTCGCATTGAATTGGGATACTGCCCCACTTCACCGCATCCTTGCCTCAGCCTCCATGATATCTAGATCTAGTAGGCAAAAACCGGCACAAACGATACGCTTATATAAGCGAAACTAGATTATATTATATTTTTCCCTACAAGTAAAAGTGCTTCAGATATTATATATTAAATCAGAATATTTTTATCTATTTTATTGAATTTTATAGGGGGGGTTTAAAGTTGCTCTCCTTGAGCGGGTATGGATGGTCCAAAATTCCGAAAGAGGTTAGCGTTTGGTTCCGAAATTCCCAAAGGGAATATAGTCCGAAATATATAGGATCGGCTTAGTCGAAAATACATAAGGTCAGACCTACATTTTGGACCACCCCGACCCTATGCATTTCGGACTAACCCGACCCTATACATTTTGGACTAACCCGATCTAGTGTATTTTGGACTAACCCGACCTAACCCGACCATAATATGTATTTTGGACTAACCCGACTCTATGTATTTCTTATTACGCCTATCTCCCTTTTTTTCGATTACTATTCCTTATATCTTATTATTATCGCCTTAATATAGAATTTGATAAATAGTAATCTAGTAGGCAAAAACCGGCACAAACGATACGCTTATATAAGCGAAACTAGGTTATATTATATTTTTCCCTAAAAGTAAAAGTGCTTCAGATATTATATATTAAATCAGAATATTTTTATCTATTTTATTGAATTTTATAGGGGGGTTTAAATATGCTCTCCTTGAGCGGGTATGGATGGTCCAAAATTCCGAAAGAGGTTAGCGTTTAGTCCGAAATTCCCAAAGGGGATATGGTCCGAAATGCATAGGATCGGCTTGGTCGAAAATGCACAAGGTCAGACCTGCATTTTGGACTAACCCGACCCTGTGCATTTCGGACCAACCCAACCCTATGCATTTTGGACCAACCCGACCCGGTGCATTTTGGACTAACCCGACCCTATACATTTTGGACCAACCCGACCTAACCCGACCATATGTATTTTAGACTAACCCGACCCTATGTATTTCTTATTACGCCTATCTCCCTTTTTTTCGATTACTATTCCTTATATTTTATCTTTATCGCCTTAATATAGAATTTAATAAATAGCAATTAGGAGCCTTATTTTCTCGAACCCTATCTCCGCTATATATCGCGTCGGTAGGGTTCATTTTCAAAAAACTGCTGGTATCGTGCGGGTGCAGCTTCGGAGAAACACTTTGTCCGCCTGGCCTCCGCGGCGAAGCGTAACACCCGTAAGCGCATTAAGGAGAGATAGAAGAAATAATAGGAGAGGGAGAAGATAGGCCGGCCGACGAAGTGCCTTATTAAGGCGCTAACGCGGAAGGTCTTGGAGCTATACGAGGGGCTATCAAAGCTATACGTATCTATCCTTATCTAAATAAGGTCGATACGTATTGGACTAGGTCACTTCTTATACGAAATTAAAGAAGGGAATCAGACCGCTATTATTGCGAGTAAGGATCTCAAACGCCAAGATATATCTTACTCTAATGCCCGCTATATAGTGATCTGCGAAGAATTATACTTAATAAGGTCGCTCGCACCGACCTTAGTAACACTATAAACTACGATACTATTGTGTCCCACCCACGCGCGGCCCGCTACGCTATTGCGATAATATATTAAATAGGTCTCTTAGGATAATTCCGATATATCGAGCTAGAACTAGACGACGGCCATAAATAAATTGGCCTTACGGCTATAGGAAGGTTATAAAGACGCTATGTATATATTACTGAACGATAAGACCGGGCCACCGAGAATAGTTAGGCTACCGAAATAATTATTAATTCACTACGCACCGTAATTAACTGAGAACCGAAGCACTTAGTATTCTTCCTTATTAGGGGAATAGAGAACTAACACTAGAGAGGCGGGAGTATATAGCGGGGATAAGGGGACACAGAAGAAGTGGAAGACTATAGGTATTATCTTTTAGGTTTAACTTTTATATAGGCTCGATTATACGTGGGATATAGATATTCTGACACTCTTTTCTATGTCGGCCTCTTATAGAGGCCGATTTTCCTTTATATATACTATTTACTATAAGCCGCGCGTCTGGAGTTACGGACAATAAGTTCTGCTTCGGATTTGGACAAAGCGCCTGCATAGCCTTAATAACGCTAGTTAGGCTCGATTAGGTTAATAGAATTTGAATTAAATTGAATTAAAGTTACTGGTATCGCAATCTGAGGCTATTGTAAAGTCTGCGGTAGATGTAAGTGTAAGCGGCTTTAGAGGGGATAAGGTCGACTTAGTTGAGTTGGTCGGAAATATATAAGGTCGAACTTGGTCGAAACTGTATAGGATTGACTTGGTCGAAAATGCATAGCATCGACTTGGTCGAAAATGCATAGCATCGACTTAGTCGAAAATATATAGGATCGACTTGGTCGGAAATATATAGGATTGGCTTAGTCGGAAATGCACAGGGTCGACTTAGTCGGAAATACATAAGGTTAGGTCTGCATTTTGGACCAACCCGACCCTGTGCGTTTTCGACTAACCCGACCCTATGCATTTTCGACTAACCTAACCCTATGCATTTTCGACTAAGGCTACCCTCTGTATTTGCGACTAAGACTACCCTCTGTATTTTGAACTATGCTCGGCTTCTATGTTTTCCCTACGCACTATAGGTATCCTAGTGAATACACGATATTATTTACGTACTACCTTATTTAATAATTTCTTTGAACTCCCTATTATCTATAGATTTAGTATATGGTAAAGGGTATAAGTTCACGACTCTCTTAGGCCTACTCTTAAGATATATCTTCTCTAGTGACTTATATATATTACCCCTTATATTTACTCTATTAACTACTAACGCTATCTTTAATAAGCGTCTGTATATTTATAATATATATAATATATAATCTATATAAAGCAGGCTATTTACTAACACCTATCAAAAATATATAAGGTTTGATAGGTATCAGTAAATATAGCCTTAGTGGTTTATAACGGCTATTAATAGCCTTAAAGGGGGTGGGGGAATGCTAACGGCCGTCGAACCTTATTAACCTAATATATTTGACGGCTATTAGCAAATAGCAAAGGCTACCTATTACTTCTAGAGACTCTTATATTAAATATTGTCTTATTAGTATCTACTTTAAGATAAACTAAGCTCCTATACTTCCTTTTTTCTCTCCCTTACTATCTCTCGCTATCGCCTTGCCTCGCTAAACTTCTCTTTAGAGAAATACTCTAAATCTAGCTCTACTAAGGTTTTCTCGATCTATTAAGAGAATTCCTCTTATACGACCGCCTATTTCTCCGCGATATAATTATAATCCTCTCAACCTTCGAAGACCCTCCCCTCGAGGACTAGCTTCTTCTTATTCCGTAAATCCTTTATCTAGGTATCGTACTTCTATATTTAATTAAGCGCCTTTTAAGCATAAACCCCGCGCTCCCGATATCGCTAGGCCTGCTAACGGGCCCGTCGCTATTTATTATAGAGCGAGTTATAGTTAGTAAGCTCCTTAAGCTCCTTAAGCTCCTTATCTTTAACCACTAAGCGCTAAAAGCCGTCCGTCGATAACGCGTCGTATAACGCGCGATCTTCGGTAGCTAGCTTTCGCCTAAGCGAGTCGCTATAGTTAGTAATAAGCTATAGTTACTTAATAAGATTCTCGGGGCTCTACGTGGCTCGCTAGGTGAGCTACCGAAGTACGTAATAAGGAGAGAAGTTCGCGTAGATCTACTAAGAAATCTCCCTATCCTCATTAAGCGCTAGGATTAGCGGCCTATTATCCTTAGCACTATCCTAGATACCTTCTAATACCTACTCCGAGATTAAGCTAGTTAGCAGCGATAGTAGGATTAGCTTAATATAATACCTAGGTAGGAGGGTTATAGTAAACGCCGCTTCGCTCCTCTCTTACCCTACCTAAGGTAGCGTAAGGAGGTCTACCTATATCTAGCGGTACTTAACTTACCTACTAATAGTATACCCTATAAGATCCTAGCCTAGGTATTAGAGAAGCGTAAGATAGGATATACACTAAAGGGGGAGCCGATTCCTTATACCCTTAGGCCAGAAGTCGCGTTCGGTCGGATTGGGGAGCACCTAATATATATATATAAAGGTTATATAGACTAACTCGCGCCACTCCTACGCTACCTAATAGGAGTAGGTCGCGACGATCGCGTTAAAGCTACAGCGGAAGAGTTCCCAATATAGCTTTATATTTTAGTGCGTCCGTTAGACTAACTCCCCCTATCGACTATCGCTATCCTAACCCCAGAGTACCGCGAATATTACGTCGATATACCGGATATAGGTCCCTTTAGGCCTAAGTGGGTATATATATCTCTTAAGCTATCTATCTAATAATATATCGCGAAAGGTCTATATCGTGAGGGGTCGTTAGCCTTCGAGCGCCTTAGCGGCAAAAGGCCTATAAAGGCGTTAGACTACTAATAGGCGTTAGAATACTTCCCGACAGAAGGTAGTAAGGCAGAGATTAGCTAACAGATTAAGGATTTTACGAGACCTTACGCGGTGCCTATAATCCGTCTCGAGCTAGCGGAATATATTATAGAGAAAGACTTAGTCGTCTAAGGTATACCGTACCGACTAATATTATAGGTAATAGGCTCTAAGGAGGGATAGGAGACGGATAGCTAGCCTAAGCCAGTACAGTTCCCGGAAGAGTATTGATTCCTAGTTAAACTTATCTAAGAACTAGGTATAGCTATACCGCTCTATTATCTCGCCCTATCTAAGACCTTTAATCCTCTTACCGACCTCCTTACCTTCGGCGGGAGGCTACTCTCGCTCGCTAATCTATAACTCCTGGTAGTGCGAGGGGAGGCGCCTTAGCCACTAAATCCGTAGTGTAGGGCGCGGATTATCACTATCGCCACCCGCGAATGCTCCTAGTAAAGATACCGGGCGGGGCGGAGACTATAGACGAGTTCGATAGCTAGGTAAAGGTAATTTAAATTCCACCGAAGCTAAGTAAGCGCGTTATTAGTGCGGTAGCAGTAAAATAACTATAGCGTTCGAGGTTAGACACGGTACTTATCCTCCTCCCGTGCCGCTATCTTATTATCTAAGGCCTTAAGTAACTCCGCTATAACTTAGTATTCCTCTTAGGCGCTATAGGAGCGGCCCTAAGCCCCCTTAAGCGCCACATAATATCGCGCCTTAGTATAAAGATACCCGCGGAGTAGGGTTATACGGGAGTACGCGTAGGCACCTCCTATATACTATAAGACCCGGACTAAGGCAGCTAGTAATACGAGGGTATCTAGCGCTAAGTTCCCGAATAGGTATATCTTCCCGACCGTAAAGATCTCCTTAGAGATATTATAGAGTTATATATAGAGAAGACTGGCCTATCAAAGAGCGCACTAAGGTTTTGGCTCGATAGTAAGGCTCCCTATATTACAGAGAAGTGTCTAAGGCTAGAATTATAACCGTACTAGTTTTCTTAATCGCGGAATATAGCTAGTTAGGGTTTACGTGAGTAGGACCTAGTTAATTCGCGCTATCGATAGTACCGGCGCTATTAGGGGCTATATATTAGGAATTACCTCTGTTACCACCGAGGATATTAGGGGCTATAAATCGGGAATCGCCTTAGTTAGCACTAAGGATATCTACGTTAAAGGAATTCCTTCGGATTCCGCTAAGGGAGACTATATAAAAGAGGTCTCTAAGGTAATATCGAGCTTAACTAGCCACCCCTTAAACCGACTTAGATAATATCGTCGCTATATTAGCTTAAGTGCCTCTTAAGGAATCTTATTAGGGAGGCAAATCTCCTATATTATATCGAAAAAGGAGCTTATCAGGAACTAATCATTAACCGCGGAGTGCTAGAGATAGTTCTAGCCCTATATTATCTCCGACCACAAACGCTAACGGGTCTCCCCCTTTAGGTTCTTCGATATAAAGAGTAGCCTTACCTAACTATATTTATTCGCTATATAGAGACCCGGAGCGAGTTATTCTTAGATTACGCCCTATATCCCAATTAGGTTTCCGGGTAAAAAGAAAGTAAGTAAGTAGCTAGATTCGCGGGAGCTAGCTACCTAACCCTATAGCCCTTTCTATCGCGGCGGCGGAACCCCAGAGAATCGCTTCTTATCCACTCCCTAATAAGCGGGTTATAGTTTCGGGCGATAATATCTAGCGTAGGGCTAAAAGCAGTAAATAGTCTATCTATTCGCAGTACTTGTTATTACTTAATACCCACGAGGTACGCTAAGGATAGTATAGCCTTAGGAATAGTACGAATAGCTCTATAGCCTTAAAGCCACGGAGCCGCCTTAGCGGTAGGTATAAGATATAATAAACTAGGACTAAATAGTAATATAACCGCTAGCTCTTAGGATCCCGCTATTTAACGCGTAGCGGATTAAGGTATAGGGAAGTCGTTAGGGTGCTCGTGGACGGCTATATCGCGAGCCACTAAAGTCCTTAGCGCGCGACCGCGAGGTTAGTGGCCCACCCTCCGCTACTATTAATATTAAAGGCGCGTAGGAGCGAGGTCGGTAAGTCTATATTATTAATTATAGGATTAATAGTAGGGGGTATAGACTTAGCTCGGCCCGCGGTCGGCCTAAGGCCTAAGCCGCAGAGAAGCTATTAATAATATATTAGTGTTAGGGACTTAGCCTATAGGGCTAGGTATTACTAGAACGTAGGCTAGTCTAGGATATTTAGTATAATAGCCTACTGCGTTAGTTTCCCGAAGGCTAATATTATCTTCACTATATAGGGGCGCCGCTTCGGGATACCCCT